>NC_089685.1:66602324-66905354 GCF_031753505.1 Anomalospiza imberbis
TAGGATGATATGAATTCATAGACAAACTAATATGCCTTGAAATGGGAGATAAAGAAATTTATTTTTTTTTAATTTCTCTGTGGGGAATGTTTTTGGAAACACCTGATACCTGAGGCAGTCTACTTCATTTCAAAGGCAAGTATTTGCTCTTTAGGAGTAACCTCTGCTAATGGATGCAAACCTAGCAAGTCTACAAAATCACTTTGATCTCTGTTTCAAAATGTTTTTGGAATTTATCCATTGCCAGGGAATGAGTTTCTTCTCCTGGAAAGCTCTGAACCCTCATATTAAATATACCCCTTGATCAACAAATTTAAATCTTAACATTTTAGACTTACAATATGATTTGTATCAATACAAAAGTGCCTTCACCATCTAAATATTCCAAAGATTTCTAGATCCTTTTCTATTCCAGAAATAGAAGAAGAAATACTTCAGTCCCAAACATTTGTCATTTCTAGCTCAATGTGAGTTTTATAATCAAGAAACTGTGCCAAAACTGCCCAATTACAGGGCATGCAAGCAAAAAAAAAAAAAAAACACGAATATTTTACATTGTGTCAAGAGTTACCAAAATGTTTTTTTTATTTTTCTACAACGAAGTGGATGTCAGCTGATGTTCTAAATGATAGATATCTGTAGCTTTTAATACTTTTAGATGATTTACCCATGGACACAGTCTTGCATAACTTCAGATAAAAATAGCTGAAACACAGAGGAGTTCAAGTGGGAAGTGGATTTTGGACTTTTAATACAGTTTGATCAGGAAGCTTATACTTCTTGCTATATGCAATTCTTAAGTCTCAGTGAAACAAACTGAAATATACCCCTCTGGAATTTGTTTGCTTTGGTTTATTTTTTTTTTTTTTCATTAGAACCAATTATTTGTCTTATACTGCTATTTTGCCTCAGCCAGAACTGAGGAGCTATATTCAATGAGCTTTTTATCTTTGTGAGATCTCTTGGAATAAATATTTTTCCCGCAGAGGCAATCTAGTACGCTGAATTGTTGAGGACTTATTAAAAGAACAAAAGTCGTAAGGAACAATGGAAATTTCACAGGAAATTCACAGGCTTTGCACTAAAACACCAGTTGAAGAGCCAGTGTATTAAAGAAATCCCAGTCCACAAGGCAGAAGTCTGAATATCAACTCTGCAGTCTGGTCTCCTGGTTTTGTATATTTTACAAAGGTCAAATTGAGCCCAAAAACAAGTGCACAAAATAAAGCATTGGACTAGCATTTAAAAGCTGAGAATCCAGTTATGTTTTATCCTTATTTTGCTTTCTAGTCTTATAGTTATTGTTATTGGCTTGTAAGCTGTGTATAAAAACAAATACTCATCCAAGATAAATATTAATGACTATAAATACAGGATTTCACAATAATTTGATTAACCCAATAAATTAAAAAACCATATCAATCTGGCACACTGGGTATATAACTTAAAAAGAAGGCTGAATAATTCAATTATGCATTTTAAACCCTACCACATATATGACCAAGTGATACAATATAAATCAAGATGAAAATCTTACTTTCTGTGTTATTCATTCAGAGTTTGACAATAACATTATGCAAATGCAAAGTTTGACTTCAGAATATTGCTGAAAAGAGCAGATACTGATTCCTGACTGAGGTCCACTTTGAAATTTCACACTGTCTGAGCTTTCTATCTTTGATGAATGATTTGGATGATATTTAAAATTAATTTTATTATTCGATCTAGACAGATGAAATCACATTAATTTAACTTGGAATGAATTTAACTTATGGGTCTTCTCAAAGGTGTAATGCTACCCAAGCTCTGGCCAAAAGACTGTCTGGTAGAATCAAATCCCATGGCCTAATTTGGAATCAGTACACACCTCTGAGCTACAAAACCATATTGACTATGTTTGATTTAAATGTTTAAGGAATTTGTGTTTGAGGAAAAATGGCAAAATGAGCTTTCAACATTGGGACTGTAAAAAAAAAAAAGAATATTAATAAGACAACACTATTTCTTACTGTTTTGGAAGGAAAGAAGAGGTAGAAAAAAGAAATTTAAGATGCAATATTTGCCTTTTTTAAGTGAACAGACCTGACATTTCTCAGAGAGTGGCTGAGCACCTCCTTCCAAAAGGACAGAGTCCTCCAGGACCAACACACGTTGGCTTCCACTGCAGAATGCCTTCCTACCACACTGCAGATTCACTTGACTTCCTCCTGGGAAGTGCAGCTTTCTTCCCTAACAATGGCCCAACTGGTTTTCATAACAGATAAATGCTCCCTGCTGTGAATTGTAAAAGAAAAACATGTCAAACAACCAACAATAAAAAGAAGCACAGCCAAAAGACTGGCTTTTCCTGTTTTTATGTGCAGCACAGAGGAAACCAAGCACGTGAACTGCACTTGGCTCCTTACAAGTCAAAATATCATTTCTTTTAAATGAGAAGAGGAAAAAAAATGCAAGTCATTTCTGACCCTTTTTTCACTCTAAAGTGCAGACATGAAAACTGAACCCATTAGCACTTAGTTTCCAGAGGTTATAATGAAACCTCTGAAAGTCATATGCTTTGTTAAAAATAAAAAAAAAGGAATGGTTATTCAGTTAGGATTTTTCCACCCTTTTAAAAGCTGTTAGAGTATGAGTGATAAGGACATCCAGCTGCCTTTCTGATGATTCCATGGTATTTTCTAGTTTTATGTTCTTTGCTCTTGCTGACAAAAGATCACTTGCTTAAACTCCCTTTCTCTTTCATCCCATCGTGTATTTTCTTTCTTCTGCCCTGCATGCTTCTCTTCATTGCCTTTTTCCCCCAACTAACTTTTAATAGACTACTAGTTTTATTTTGATGTCTCTAGATAATTAGATTGGTGAAATTCCCTTTCTTTCTGTCCTTCTCACCTGCTTAAACTGAGAGATGCCAGAAATTAGGTTCTTTTTATTGAGCATGGATGAATCTGCAAATTATTATTTAACATTAGACCTCAGTCTGGGTTAAATTGTGCAGAAAATGCTCAAAGAGATCAAATGCACCCATTGCCATAGCTGAAGACAACCCAGGTTTATGGTACATCCCTGATAACTGTTGATGAGCAGGTAAAAGAGTGTAATTTGGAGACTGAACAGCTGTTTACAGTGCCAAGAGTCATTTCAATAAGAGTGAGCTTCTGACAGTCCTGCTTGGACAGAGTGAACACTGCTTTTTGTTAGTGCTTTTCCTCAAGCAAAGATCTCATGTGTTCTCTTTTTCTTTTCCTCTTGTTTGCTACCTGTATCAGACTCCTGGAAGGAAATAGTGCTGCACATGCAGCAGACCCACATTATTAACTTTTTAAGTTTTTCCAGGAACACCAGTGCAGAGACAGGAAACCTGACACCTCCACGTCTCAGAACACTTAACTGAACATGCCTAGACTAACTCCACAGCATGTATTTGGGTGCATCTGACTCACTAAACATACAGAATGAATATTTACCTGAGATATGAGGAATTCTGAGGTGATCTGAGGAAGGGCATTGAGATGCTTGAGCGCATCCAGAGGAGGGCTACAAGGCTGGAGAGGGGCTGGGAACACAAGCCCTGCGAGGAACGTTTGAAGGAGCTGGGGTTGTTCAGCCTGGAGAAGAGGAGGCTCAGAGGTGACCTTATTGCTCTCCACAACTCCCTGAAGGGAGGCTGTAGACAGGTGGGGGTCGGTCTCTTCCACCGGGCAGCACTGGCAGAACAAGAAGACGCGGTCTCAAGCTCCGTCAGGGAAGGTACAGGTTGGATATTAGGAAAAACTTTTTCACCAAAAGAATAACAAAGTGCTGGCATTGCCTTCCCAGGGAGGTGGTGGAATCACCATCTCTGGATGTGTTTAAAAAAGACCGGACATGGCACTTCATGCTCCAGTCCGGTTGAGGTGTTAGGGCACGGGTTGGACTGGATGATCTTAGAGGTCTCTTCCAACCTCATCATTCTGTGATTCTATGATTCTAAGCCACAGGTGCCAGGAAGGCAGGCAAGTATCACTGGGTACCTCTTCTATTTTTCTTAAAGTACCCACATCACTGGCAGGTGATGAGGTTGGACAGACTCTTTATTCAGTATGTTCTTAGGAGGGAGTCCTGCTGGTGAGAGATGGTGATGGAAAGACTGAATCCTCCCAGGGGCCTCTGATGTTCAGCATTTCCACGTGGTACTTTGTGTTAGCTGAGATTCTGACTGCAATGAGTCCATTGCTGCTGGATTTTAAACCCAGCATTTCAAAAGGGCAAAAATAACAGTGACTTCTCGTGTTGCTGTTTGTGCACTACATTTTAACACTCCCTTGCTCCATATTTAAAGCCAGCACCTCACACCTGGAAGTTAAGGGGATCTTAATCATGAACCCTAAACCTCTCAGAGCCTAAGAAGGTTCCTCACTCACTCTCATGGTGTATGTCTGTGCTTTGGGAACACCAGGCACTGGACTCTGTCTCTGTTTGTAGAAGTGACATTCTAGACGAGCACAAATTGTGAGATTAGAAACAATAGATTAGAGAATGCAAGATGTTTGTTAGTGTAATAAGGATGATTAGACTGTGAGGGGAATGGGAGAGGTCACGGGAAGAGCAAGAGAGAAGAGTCACAATGAGAGGCCTCGAATGCGTGATTATCAGGAAGGCTGCTTCCACCCTGCTCTGGTTTCTGTTAACAAGACCCCAGCGTGGAGCCCATCTGAAGACTCTGAAATATAAATGCATTAAGGTACATTAGCTGCTATGGCTATAAAGAACCTTAGAGTCATGACATTATCAGATTCATGGGACAAAGAACAGATTCTTACAGCAGCCAGAGAAAGCAAACAATTAATTACAAGAATAGCCTGCCCACATATTATTCTTCCCAGACCTGAGCCCAATACAAAACCTTCAAAAGGCATAAATTAGATTTTAAGATGCTCCTAATCAAGGGAAATGCCAAAACTCACTTCCATTTGATGTAGAATTAAGTATTCTGCAAAGCACAGTCATACACTATTAGTGCATGGTGTGGAGAAAAAAGTAGTTAATTTGGAAGCGTAATGATGATTACAATCTCTGTGGCATTGCAGAAGATGCAGGAAAAGAAGTGAATACTTGAGGATCTCTTGAGCCACTGTACTCAGACTGGGGTGGGAAAGGGTAGGAAATGGGCAAAGAATAAAGCAAATTTTGAGATGGCTGAAATTTTCTTTCTCCACAAGTCACAGCTGTCAAATATCCCATACGGAATCTTAGAATGGTTGTGATATTTAGGACAAGATTTTTTGCATTATTAGGTCAAATGTTAAGGACTGCTAATATTCTGAGTATTCTCACAGTTATATGGGTCAACATTGACTACCTGCTGGTTCACACACCAGATTTCTGACCTTTACAATGAAAAAGAACCAGACCCTGTCTTTCTGACGTTTTATATCCCATCAGAGAAGCAATATGGGTGTGTTTAAGTGGTTGGAGATTCTCCAACTGCCACTAATGAAGAGCAAGAGCAGTTTTTTCCAGGTAGAAATTAAGACCTTTTTTTTCCTAGTGACTGTCAGTCCTTATTACCACATTTTACTGAACTAGGGCCAAACATGTGAGCTCTTGGAAATGGTACCAGTGAGAAGGATATCGTAATCTCTACCATAAAGTTTAGGTTGCAATTTTTAAATTCAGTGAATAGATGTAAATAAACATCCCCCTGTGAAGGAGGGGAAAGAAGCAGCTGGCTGGATTACATTACACTTGAGATTAGAAATGGAAATTCAGTGAAAATAAAGGTGAAATGGTTAATTTACCTTGTCAGTTTTTTGTATGCCAACAAAGAGAAAGACTGAGACTTGAGAATTTTAAAAATATATCAGACTTTTAACAGTAATTTTTTTTTCAAAAGCTGTGTACAATATGGCCTTATTTTACTGCATATCTACGCTATTTTTATTAATGGTTATTTAAAATCTCAGTCTGTCATAGTTGTGGTTCTCTAGCAAGCTGACAAACTGTGTAGCAATACTGCCTGCACTTTGTTTCTTTTCACATTAGAACCACAGAAAAAAATGTTTATGCTTGACTGTGCAGTGACACACAGTTGCCACGTCTTTGTTTTATTTTGCATGAGTTATCTGCACTGTGTACTATTTTCTGTTACATGTATGGCTGCATTCTCCTGTTTCCAGCTCAGATCTGCTCCAAAGGGACAGAATCTGTTGATATCTGTGCCTACAGCCCAGAAACAGTCTGTAGTTAACCAAAGCACTTAAGGACAAAAATAACCTCTTTGTTACTCAGCAAAGCAATTTATTTCAGTATGCAAGTGAGCATTAAGCTGAAAGTAGATGGAATGATTATTAACTGGTGCTAAAATTGTGATGAATTGCATTTCTTGCCTAGGCAATGGAGGAATTAAATGGAGACCCTGCAGATTCAGCTGTAGTGAAATTGCCAGTGAAAACTTAGGAAGGCAACAGAGTAGTTCTCTCAGCTCTATTTTCCTCTACTTTCCTCTATTTTCCACAATAAACTCTTTTGTGGTAGACTCAAAAAATTGAAGGAAAATGGGTCTGTAACCCAGAACACCTTTTTGTGTGTTCAAATGCATAGACACACTTATGTTTCAACTGTGTTTATAAACGGGCATTTTCCAGCATAAGTAGTAAACCAAATGACTGTAAATGCATATTTTGCTTATTTAAACCAGTCCCTTATTACCCATCTATATTTAAAAATAGAATCCTTGTATTTAATGTCACATCCCAGCAAAAGTCATGAACGCATTAGAACCATGCCTTTCAGTATTGGTAAAATTTATTTCCATCACGGATTTCCCCTCTTTTTGCTCTTATGGTCTTTTGGCCTTTGACAGAAAGGAGGGCAAGCCTCCCTTTTCCATGACTTTCCATATGGTTCAGAGGCGATCCAGAGAAGAGCAAGAGATAGCTGACATTTTTATTGCTCTGAGTCATCACCAGAGGGTTTCTGAGGGGCAAAGGTTCCTTGGAGGGATGTAAGTGAAGAGAGGAGGATAGAGCATGATGGAACAGGGAGGAGTTACCCAGCCTGGAGAGAAGCAGAGTGTGCAAAAAAAGACTCGTGTTCTGTAAAGAAAAATAAGCAAGTTTAGGAAAAGCATAAAAGGCCAGAAGAGATGTTATTTAGGTGTTTTGCTCTTGAAGGAGTTGGCACTGAAGTGTGCAGGAAAGCAGAAACAAGAATTTATCACGTGGTTCAAGCCATGAGAGGACTGTGAGCAATCTGAGGAGCAAGGAGCAATGGGAGCCACCAATATGTCACAATATTAGCCAACAGCAGTGAGACCAATTCAGAACAAGGAGCATATTTTTGGACATCTAACTATGCCAAAAAAAGCATTCTCCTAGGGCTCCTCACATTTCTGGATGGAAAGGATCATTGGGAGTGCATCAAGGAATATCTACAAGACTTACCTTTTTTCAGTTGCCCCCTTAATGAAATATTTCAGTGGGATCCTGTCCATTGTTATACTGAATATTGTTATGGGACCTGGGGCCCCTGTAGCAGGGTCCAGAAAAGCATTTCAGCCAGGGTACAGCATTTACACACACACACATTCTGACATTTGCAGTGCAAGGGTTTATTGTTGATAATGGAGAGTAGGAGAGGAAGGGAGGGAAAAATATCTCTGCACAATGCAAGCCAGAAAATTTATGGAATGAAAACTCAGATACATCCCAGAAACATGAGAGAAGATCAGATTAACCTAATCTTTTCTCTGCATTTTTTTTAATATTTACATTTTGTGACATAATTTATTCCTTGGGCTAAGTACACTGACTTAATAATTTGAGATAGAATACTACATTTAGACTGACCTACATATGGGTAGAAAATATTTTATATTACTTATTCCAACATAGTAGTAATCTTAAATGTATCCTTTCACTGCTCTAATGATGTTATTATTTTTATATTTATAGTATTATTTTTATAGCAGGTGGTTTAAAAAAGTTAATATGCCAATTGGTCATTAAACTTGGATTTCAGTATTTAAGTATGACAGGATACAACAGTGTGTTTTTAATCCCTTGATGGATAAGAATATACCTAATATGTAGTAAAATCCATAGTTTTCAGTAAACATATAATAACTGTGAAACTATGATTCTTTTTCCTCTTTATTTCTCATTATTCAATTATTATTATTATTATTATTATTCTCATTATTCTCATTATTCTTATTATTCTCATTATAAAATGTTACTGGAGGTCACTGTTAATGTACTGAAAAGAGATGGAATCAATACAATCTAGAACAGTTTACCATAAAACTTGAATATTTCCCAAACCTGTGCAAGGGAAGAAAATGAAGAAAAAGAAGAGGTTGGAAATTATTTAACTAGCTAAATTATTTAACTAGCTTTAAAATTGTTAACTTCATTTTTTTAATTCCATCCTCCCCCAAAGCACATTTCTCATTTTATTTTGATGAGCAGCTCAGACAACTATTCACAAAGTCCTGGTATTGCTGATAGAAAATCCACCCACAAGAAGAGGTAAACTATATGCTCAAACATCTATTACTGGAGAGTGCAGTGACCTCATCTAAGCCCACATGGGTTACCTCTAATTAGTGCAAGGCTTTATTGTAAAGGTTAGCAGATCACAGCCCGATACCCCAGAGCTTAGGTTGTTTATTGAATCTTGCCTTGAGCCCCGAGGGAATCCACAGTGACTTCTCCCCTCAGCTGCAGACTTTGTGGAGTCTCTGTAGCCTGGGAGTTTGGTAAACCTAGGATTCCCAAGATCCTTGGAAAACTCAGTTTTGCTTTGGTTTTAAATCGCTGATTATGCAACAACACAAAATGTGATCAGCGATGGAGCTGGTGGGATCACCTCTCTGCCATACCTAAAAGGCCATTTTCAGACTGTAGAGGAGCAGCTTTTAAAAACAATTATTTCGGGCGTAAAGAGAGCACTCATCAAGGAGCAGGAGCAAGAGTATTGCACTCGGAGCAAGGCCAGCTCTTTCCCACACACCCGTGCCAGTGCCGGTGACCTGGTCACCCCCATCATGGCATCCCTGCTCGGCTCTGATGATACATTAGGTTAGGTTTTAAGTTTTTCTGTTCTTCTTTGGTGTGCAGCTTTAGCTTTATATTAAGTGTTACTAGGATCTTTTCACAGGGTAGTGAAGACAAAACAATCTTATTCTAGCTGGAGACTCAAGGAAAATCTCTCCAAACTTCAGGCCCAAAGCATAAACAATACATAAAGTGGAGGGCGGGCAAGCAAGCAAGGAGGATGAAACTTCATAATTTGAAGCTATTAATTGTGCAGTTAACTCCTGTATGCAAATGGACTAAAACTTATAAAAATGTGAGATTTCATGACCATGCCCCCTTTTGCTTCCATCTTGGAGCCATCCGGGCAGAGCCACAACTGTGGCTCCGGTACTCCCAGGGTGTGGCCTTTGAAGGCACTTCAATAAAAATCCACTTTATTCCTCTTAACTCCATCTATCCTCTGTTCCAGCTGCTTAAGGCATCACTGCCAAACCCCTCTGTCCTGATCTGTGACACCCTTGGCTCTTCCAGCCCTGGGGCTCCCCAAAGGCTCTCCAGGAGCTCCTTTCTGCTGTACCCCGAGCTCCCCATGTTGCTCTTGCCCAGCTGCTGATCCCTGGGCTCTCGTGGGCCCCTCCATCCTCTGTAAACGAGCCCCTGTCCTGACCTGCAGCCACTCTTCCCACTGGGATCCAGGCTCCCCTTCGAGCAGAGCCTGCCACTCATTCCAGACCTCTCCCTAGGGGGCTTGGGGGGATTTCTCCTCCTTTTTTTGCTTTATGTGAGGGAAGGTGGGGAGGGAGAAGGAAAGGACTGTTTTTAAAGCTTAATAGAATCAATTAAGAATTTAAAGAATACATTTTATAACATGTTATGAAAACAAAGGCTTTGCCCTGGTTCTCTGCAGCAAAATCACATGAAATGACACTATTGTACTTGTGGGAACACAACGTGGATTGAAATAGAAGGAAAGAGCACATAGGAAAGTATTAGACAGAAGCAATCAAAGATCCTGACAGGCAAAAGAAAACCAGAAAAGTCTCTGTGTGCAGTTGGAGGTGCAGCCCTGCACAGCTCAGCCCTGCTCCCTTGTAGCATTCCCCGCTGATTTCCCATATTCAGCATTTTGCTCTCCCCCTTGTTCTCTATCCTTGCCCAAATGGGCCATAACCCACCAAATCTGATGTGCTGAGTCTCCCTGAGCTCAATGAGATGGGTTCACACATCTAGAATTTCTCAAGAATTACTTGTGTGACAAGACAGGCAAATTCAAGGATTCAAAATTTGAGGATTCAGACCATGGAGTGTTTGAGACAGAGATTTTTAATTTTTGTCTGTAGAGCTTCATTCAAAAAGGTGCAGCTACAGTTATACTGCCTTGAATTGTATTAATGTGCGAGCTGACAAACCTTAAATGCAAAATTTACTACTAATGAGTAACTTCTGTTTCTTTCTTCTAAAGCTTTTTTAAATCCATGCCCTACAATCTTAAAATCTTAGTGTTCCCAGTCTGGATTTTTTTCCCCCTCTGATCAGTATCAGCATGTAAAATATTTATTTTGTGTTAATTTCTTACAGCTGTAGCATCCTCTTTCCTTCTGAAACAGTGTGGGTTGAACACCCCCTCACCTTTCTCCCCTCTCCTGACCTGCTCCAGGCTTTTGGTTTCTTCACATCACCAGGAACATTTGTTTGCTGATAGTTGTTTTTTTAATCTTTAGCTGTGTACATTTAGGAAGAGACATGCAAGCAGTAACTTTCTTTGAATTGTTTAAGATTCATTAAATGTTTGTACTTCCCAAATTTATGTCAAGACCACAGATTGAAATTACCCTGATGATTTTGCTGACTGGTCTATTTGGTGACTTGCTGGAAGCATCATCTCCTAGTTCAGATACAAGTTACCAATCATTAGAGACAAAAATGCTTATTCAGAAATTTCAGGGGTTTTTAGGATGGCTCTGTAGTTTACAACATGATGCACTGGGTGGAAAGTAATTTTAGACATGTATGGATCTTGCTGGGCTGAGCCAAAAAAGGAAAAGTGATTCATATCTGCAGAATTACTTTAAAAAAATAAAATGTACATATATTTCTAAGTAAAAATTTAAGTCAAAGTGTTTTTGTTAGTACTGAAAAAATTATGTCATAAAAAACTTTGTTTGGGTTTAATTTGTCCAAAAAGAAATGAATTCTACCTGATTTCAAGAATAATGTAAGTACAACCAAAACCCCATGCAATCTGAAATATCTAATCAGACATAGCTACAGGTGATCTTTCCTCTGCTTAGACTATGATTCTATTTTTGGATTAGGTTCCTAGACTTTGAGTTCTAACTACAATATAGGAAAAAGAGCGCTTTGGTGGTTTTGGTTTTGGGTTTTTGTTATTGTTGTTTCTTGCCTTTTTTTTTTTTTTTTTTTGCTTTGATTGTGGTTTTTAAAATGTTTTTTATTTTAGCAAAATATGTCCATGAGCAGTTTGCATTGGGTTTTATAAGGAAAACAGAACTGATTAAAAAATCTTCCCCTTTAAATGTATTGAAGGTAGGGGAAAATGGACTCATTAAAAGAATTGGAATCCTTTATTTCATAAACTGTAAAATATTTAAATGCAGAGAGAGGCATGACACACGAGATAATGGATTATAAATGAATTCCATGAAAAAGGCCTAGTTAAAATAGGTGCTCACCGCGTCTAAAAGAGCATTTGGAAATGGCAAGACAGCAAGAGAGAAGATCTCAAACTAGCTAGGAGATACTGATGGTACATATTGTGAAACACAATCCTTGAGATTCCAGGTTTAGATTTTCCTTTTCCAGTAGGACAGGATACCAAGGTTGTGAGCTAGGGCAGGCAAGCCCAGGAGGCATTCCAACACAGACAGCTAAGATACCTCCAGGAGTGGATGCTGTCCCTCCCACCACACACCCAGCAGCTCCAGGAATATTTGACACCTTTCTGGGTCAGTGCCAGGGATACTGGCCCTGGATTGTACCAAATCCTTTCAGTGTGAGGTAAGAAATTACAGTTCCTCACCTTCCCTCCTCTGTCCTCCTGTGTCATCAGGATCTGCCTGATCCACACTTAGCAAACTGTCTTGGTTTAACAAGACAGGTGTCTGCTAAGGAAGGCAGAAGTCTCCCCTGAATGGAAAATGTAAACCCCCCTCCCTCCAAATTATTATAATTTTGAAATTAAAAGGCTCTCAGGCAAAGATATGGGAGCAGGAATAACAGTTCTTTACTAGGAAAATTAAAAATACAAATGCAATTGTACAAACATCAACAAAAAACCACTGACAGAGTCAGAATGCGACCTGACACCCTGTGGGTCAGGGCGTTGGTAGCAGTCCAATTGAAATTGTGACTGCAGTCCTCCTGGTGTTTCAGGTGTGGTTCTGTTGGAGCAGTGATCCTGTAGAAGGGTGTAGTCTTCCTCTGAAGATCCAGTGGTGGTGTAGATGGGGCTGGTCTTCCTCTGGGAATCCACTGGAAAAGGCTGTCCTGGTGTCCCAAAATCTCAGATTATATCCAGTTAGGAATGCTTGGCTCCTCCCCCTAGGCGGAGCATCTCCCAATGGGATGATGTAACTTTTATCAGCCATGCAGTGATACTCAATGGCCCATTAACAGCAGATGTCTCCCCTAGAGAGGAGGCTTGGTTTGTGGAAGAGATAAAGAAAGCTGCCCAATTAACAGAAAATAACTCCCACATCTTTAACAAATGGCAAATAGAATACACACATTACCTTGCAATCTAGGATACAAACTAAAGGAAATGAATCAAGCTTAACCCTGTTCTTACTCAGCTGGTTTTGTTTTAGAAAACTCTTCCTCCATGCACCAATTTTCCTCTTCACAGTGCTCCTATGAGCCTGACACTGTCGTGATTTCCACAAGACCCTAAGTGACTTAAACTACTTTATACAGTTTTGGTGCATTCCAAAGATCCCAGAAACTTGGTGAATGGAGGGCCTCAATGTGAAAAATGCAATTGTTTCACTGAAGGGGAAAACAATAAAGATGAGCTGCTATCAGAGGTGTACCTGAAGGAGAGATGTGGCTGGACAGTTCATCACATCAACTTAACAAGGGCTTCAATCCATGTGGCATTACCCTTCCAAAGTGCACAGTGAGAATGTAAGTGCAGAAAGGTGCAGGCTGGTTTTAAACAAGCTGCTGTCTTTACTTGCCTCCCCAGGGTTTGTAGTGGGCCTAATACAAACCTCACTGAGCACAACCAACATGGGAGGATGGGGGCAGGGACAGGGAGAAGCAGTCATGGTAGGGACTGTGTGACTAAAATGAGGTATTGAATTTCCGGGTTTCACAATGAAACACTCCAGGACAAATGAGGTGCTGAAGCAGGATTTATAATTCATTGAGTAATAGGATTTTCTACTGTTTAGCAGGATTAGGCATGTTAAAGAAAGACCTATTTATTTCAGCCTGACAATGGATGAGAAAAGTGTATAGTGCTCTTCGTTGTTATTTTAAGCAATTTACAGGATTACTCAGTAGTGGAGGCCCTGTGCTGCCCTATCTGCAGCGTGTCACAGTAATGGTGATATTTGGATAATTGCAGTTTTTTCCATACAGTTTCAGAATCCCAGCAGCTGAAGGATCAAAGGTGTGAAGGTTGGTGGAGGGGAGGAGGGAGGGAAAAGAGGGATGTCGGGAGACACCAATTAAAACATTCCCTTATTAGGCCCATGACCTTGGTGACCTCAGCCCGCCAAGCCTTTGGGACAGCATGTTCTGTGACTTAATGGTTTTTTTCAGGGGTTTTATGATAAAGTGCTGACTGTGCTTTCTCCAACGATGTCTGCCATTGACATGGGGACTGAAACCTCTCTTGGAAAGTAGTTGGAGGGGGAAATTGTTTTTCTCTAACACTCAGGATGAGATTTCCTGCTACAGACATTATTTTGTTCCCTCCTGCTCCTTTCTTAAAAAAAAAAAAAAAAAAAGAAAGAAAACAAAGAGCAAGATGTTCAGCTTTCTGACTTTTTCCTTTCTTAATATTTGACAGTTTTCATGCAGTTGTTTATTTCTGTTGGCCAATGTGGAAATAAAACTATCAGTAAATCAAAGCTAGGGTTTCAGAGCAAAAGGCATGCGCAGAGCAAGTGGGACTGTTCCCAGCAGCGTTTATTCTTAAGCAAATGTATGAAACAGCAACTTCTGTCAGGAAAACTACTCAGGTCAGGGAGGAGAAGCTGAAAGCCAGATTATTTCTTGGGAATCTGAAATGCAGCTAAATTAAACCAGTATTAGTGCTTCACAACAAAAATTTTTAATTGTGACCACTTTCTTTCTGAATTTAAAACATCCAAGGCAGTTTTAAAAACTCAAACCCTTCTCTCCAGAAACTCAGATGGCCAAACTCCACTGCCAATTAAGTTAAAGAATTCCTGTGGAAATCTGCAGAGGTTGCATAATGCTCAGCTCTAGGCAATTTAAACCCTGAAAATAAGCCCCGGTAGCATGATCACTTTACTCTCAAAACCCTTGAGCTCTGCTTTGAGCAACAGAATATCCACGTTTCTTCTGGAAACCCCATTATTGCTGAAGAAACTGGAAAACTAGGTGCCTAAACTGGGATGACTTTCTGCTGAACACTGAATCACAAATATAAGAGGCAGAAAATGAAAATCTGCTTTTTATGCTTCCTAGTAGATGGAACATGAGGCTATTTAGAGCAGGAAAAATGGGTAATGGAAAACAACAAGAATCTTTAAAATTTTTGCGACAGACTCATTTGCTGGACTGAGGTGTTCTTGCATTAAACCACTGGCATCTATTCTACTTGTAGTATTGCAGAATGGGGTGATAACTGTGGTGGGCACCTACCTAATTTCCCTTCCTCCCTAAAGGAAGGGCAAAACCTATTAAAAATCCTCAGAAGAACAGAGGAATTTTTGTACATGTATTTTAAGCAGCATCTGCAGAAGGTTATTACATTCTCATGATCTCCACAGAAAGAACTGAATTATCACAAAGTCAGGAACTTTCTGGTCTTATAGCAGCAATAACAAAAACCTGCAAGTTTTGTTCTTCTCACCATATGAAAGGAGATATTAAATATTTGCCAATGCTAATCATCACGTGGCAGAATTAATTAGGAAACTATCTCTTGAAAATTGGCCATTAGTGCAGGCAGAGACAGAACAGAGGGGGGTCAATAATCTAACAAAATGGTCATTAGCAGCAGTTTAAATACTTCGATTTGACTGGATACTTGCTAGGATCCAAACCAGCAGGTTACCCAGAAATGAATAATAAAAATGGGGTCATAAAAATATATTAATGCAATCTGGCAACAAACACTAATCCAAAAGACAGGACTAATTATTTTGGACCACAGCTCTGAGGACTGTCAGAATCATATTTTTTGCTCAGAAAATGTTTTGTTGAGGTGTGAAACCCTTTTTCAAACCAGAATTATGCCTCAGAGAATTCCTGGGAGGTGAATATGCCAGGTTTTAAAAGTAGTCTGTGTGCTGACCGTGACATAGAGAAGCAGGTAAAGTATTGCAGATAAAAAGCAAATTTGGGCACTCATGGATGTGCTTGTTTACAGGCATGAGATCAGAGTTCTGCAGTAGCTAATGAACATTTACTCTTGTGGCCTCATGGACAGTCCCATGGTATTCCATGACTTTCTCAGAGTTCCACACCACAGGCAGCAAGGCATTGTGTAGGAATTGTTGGAAGTCCAGCTCCCAGGGCTCATGAAAAATGTGTGTATGATATCTGTGATTCAAAACTTGGAATAAAATATGGAAGAATTGAAAATTAATCATAATAGTGAAGCATTTTGTGATTTTTGAGGTTTCTGGCTTGCCGTTTTGGAATGCTTTGGAATGGCAATACTGGCTGAACTTTTGGCTGGACTGCTCATTAGATACAAGAAGTCTATAGGTAAATTATAAGAGGCAGAAGAGCTGCAATTATTAACTTATCTACTGTTTTTGTGCAGCAACTTCAAATTGCATTTAGAATCCAAACTGAAAACCAGCCCCACCATGTCATATTTCTTTAAAGGGTACATTTAAAATGTCACTTTAGAAGTCATACTATGAGATTAGATCTTTAGACTTCACATCTTTAATCTATTTCAACATATAAACAACTATTAGTACCCTATGCTTGATGTTCTGAGAAGCATCCACCTGTCAAACTGTTTTATTCTGACTGATTCTGACCAGTGACTAAAAGTGGTTAGCAAGAAGACCACCAAATCCATCAAGATAATGTTTAAAAATAACCCTAAACAATTATTCACTTTTGCCCCATTTGTGCTGTCAGTGGTTTATGCTCAAAAGCAGACTGAGAGGTCACATCTGAAATGTATTTTCTATCCAGTTGTTAGAAAGAGCAATTATCAACAACATAGGTTGCAATTATCAACAACGTAGGTTCCATCACCTACAAAATAATGTAAGAATCCTGTGAGATGTGCTTTAAGGAGGATCAAGGTGATTTTAAATCAAGGATCTCATCAGAAATGAGCTGATGTCTACATGCTAAGCAGCTGCCCGGGTAATTTATCTGCTCAAAGTCTTTCCAGTCATTGTCTTTTATACTTTAATACCTGGAGCTATGTGTTAACACACTGATTGTTTAATTTGCATTATATTACAACACTTTGGATTGCTACTTTATTTAAAGACATTATTTTAGTAGCACACAGCATGTGAATAATGTTGGCAGGATTTGGCCAGTACTCCAAAGAAAAGATTCTACTATTCTTATGGAGTGAGAGGTAAGGTTTCTCAGTAGTACCCTGAAGTAATCCATGAACAATTCTTGAGCTCAGCAAAGCTCAGTATCAAACCCTTCTTTCTTAATGATAAAACAATATTGAAATAGGTGGCAAAAAACCTGAAGAATGACTGCAAATGTTTCATTTAGTTCTGCTTAGGTATCATAACATTCATAATCCTCAGAGTCAACAGTTCCCAAGGATTAGCTCTGATAGATACAATTTGCAGTACTTGTTCACAATATTTGCTAAAAAATCTGGTGTTTCAGTTCTGCAAACTCAAAACACCTGTCTACACAGTCAAAGCAAATTCATTACAAACCAAAATTGACTGCAAGGCAACATAAGAGTAGAATGCTAGTTCAAATGCTTTAGATTTAAGAAGCAAAATAGGAAAGGCTTTTGAAAAGTACATCAAACATGTCTTAGAACAAAAACAAAGTGTATTTTAAACATGGATATTAGGAAGGCATTTGTTACTAAATAGTAACTAAAAAGGGTGTAGAATATTAACTTTCCACTGCTGTTACAAGTGATTTAAAGCCTGGCACTGTCCAAAGGATGTGTAAATTCTCTCTCCCACTACTGGTAAAGGAATGAGAATAACACCATGGCCATGGTAAAAGAGCAGAGTCACATGAGTGCAGTTTACCATGACAGCACAGGAACATGTTCCACAGGCTCCACAGCAGAACTGAGAGTTTTATCTTGCTCAAATACTGCCATGTCCACAAAACCCCAATAGGAACAGGCTCAGTTCTTTGACACCCCCAAAGCCTTAAATCTGTCACACTCCAGGCTGGGCTGGTATCAGTTTGAAGGTCAATTAACGTCATGAGAGTGCGCAGCACTGGGATTGCAACAATCTACTCGGGAGTCGATTCCTCTGCTGGAAAAGAGTTAAAATTTAGTTTCCTCTAAAGTGCCATTTATGGCACTTGCCCTCTCTGGTTTTCCATCCTAACACAATGACACCTTGGTGTCCAGAAACAAAAATGATAAGTGAAATTATCCCTGGTGAAAGGCATATATTTATTATGCTTTTTTTTTTCTCCCCTCTTACTGGTTACAGTTCAGAGTTTATAAGCGTTTGTAAGAGAACACATCAGTCTCCATGCACAGCTGAAACAGCACGTATTCCAAAACCCAGTGACCTGTTTGTTCTTTCCACCCTTTGGAAATCTGCAG
The DNA here is from genome assembly GCF_031753505.1 of Anomalospiza imberbis. Taxonomy (NCBI): domain Eukaryota; kingdom Metazoa; phylum Chordata; class Aves; order Passeriformes; family Viduidae; genus Anomalospiza; species Anomalospiza imberbis. Next base: position 66,620,301 of record NC_089685.1, read on the forward strand.
TAGGATATTTTCTCTAATGACAGATGACCCACAGCTTCAAGACGTCAAGTTTCTTTAAAATGTCAGCTGAGGTACTCAACATCATCAGTCATTTTTAAAAATGTTAGTCCTCCTCCCTGGGACACTGGCTGTAGTTAAGTCCACCCAGGAAGAAATCTGATTCCCTGTTTGAATTAAACACATTGTGTTCCTGCAGTAAAGACACTGGATACTGGACTGCCCTTCCTAAATGTAACAAATGCTTGTCCACTTAGCAAAATGTAATGCTTTGACCTTCTTACCCCACAGGAATCGTGATTTGTTATTAGCCAACCAAGAGACAATTCTGTCATTCAGAATTTAAAGACAAAGATTTGAAGAAAACTTTGTGGTTTTGATTTTCTTTTTTTTCTTTTTTTTTTTTTTCTTTTTCTTTTTTTTTTTTTTTTTTTGTGGAAAGAAGGCAGTTCAATTTCACCTACTATGAGGAAAAATACTGTACAATTGCATTATGGCAGATGTAAGTAACCATTTAAAAGAATTCAACATTGAAATTTGTACCAAAATAAAGGCATTAAATCCAGGAAACAAAAAGAGTATGGTTAAAATGGATGACTATATTTTCATTGTTTCTGATTTATTCCTACCTCTGACTGTATTCTCTTTTTTCCCAAAATGGAAAATTACTTGCATAATTCTGGCCTATATTTCCTGAGAATTAATATAAAGAGAGATTCATTATTTCTATTTTTCACAATATAATTAATCTGGCTAAGGATCTAATACATTCCCTGAAATATTTATATGCATATGAGCTTTCACATAACTGTAGAACCATAAAAATGCCTTGTACTGCTAAAGTGGAATTTCCCTGACATGCCTGTGAACATGCACATCTCCCTAAACCTACACGAGGGTTGTTTATACTCAGTTACTCCATCAGCCAAGTTAAACTGCTGGACTGGATGAATTGGACCATTGTTTCCTCCAGTTTCATGGTATCAAATTGTCACAAGAGTGAGAGAATTAATTCATGTGTAACTTCTCAGTGCCTGTTCTGAGCACTGCCCCTCCAGATTATTTTTACATGTGTAGCATTGCACTGAATACTCACCTCCCTAATAATGGGCTGCTTTTCATTTCAGGCTTTAAGCACGAGTCTTGTTGAATTAAATTCAATTTATAGAGCCATGGACATGAATGTTGCCAGGGCTGAAGTGCCAAGCTAACCAACAACATGTGACAGAAGTCAGCCCCATTGCAGAGTGCAGATCTGTCAGTGAATGGGATTTGAGAACCTGTGCAGAATGGAAATCTGAATTTTGTATTGCAAATACGGGAAAGTCCTGCTGAGGAAACAGCTATCAGGAATAGAAAGATATGGAACTAAATACTCTCCAACACTTCTAGACCCTTTTTCTCAGCTAGCTGTTCAATAATAATTTTTAGAGCTATATTTATCAGAAATTACAATTATCATGTTTTATCCCTTTAATATTCTTTGCACACAGTAGCAGTAAACTGCTATTTTAAATGCAGCAAAAAGCTTGGGGTTTGTTTGTTGTTGTTTGTTTGGCTTTTATTATTGGTTGGGAGTGTTTTTTCTAATGCTTTTCTGGTTTTAAATAAAGCAATTAGAGATGTGCAAACTGAAATTTTTGCCAGCTCTATTTTCTGTGTGTGTTTGGTTTGAAGTACAGAGGAATAGCTGGGTTATGACTTTGGAAACTTGCAGGAGCCATTTAAACTCCCATTGTAGCACCAGGAGCTGTTCCACAGCAGCATCTACCAGTGCCCTGTTGGTATGAAGACAAGGATGGACACAACAAGGGATACAGTGGGTGTGTAATTCTGCTCTCCAAAACCAGCTACAGAATCTTTCTCACTTAGTTCCGAATCCTAAAGGATGCATTTATGCCAAAGAGCAAACTCAAACAGGACATTCACACCCGAGTACCACCTTCTTTAGGCTGGGCTGGACAAAACTGAAAACTTTTTGCAGGCTCCTTGGACTCTGAATAGCAGCGTCTGTGTCTCCACTGTCAGTTTCACAGTCTGGGTGTGAGAGTGAGCCAGCTGGGTTTGCCCTGGCTGTACTGGCCAAGAGAACGTGTTTTGTTTGCCCAGCACAGGGCTGGTTTGGTGCACTTGGCTGTACTGCTCTGGAAATGTGACCAGGTTTCGTGTCGGAGTGAACACAGGATGACACTTTGTCACCTAAAGCCATTTAAAGCCCGTTGGACACAAGTGTCCTGCAGCCTCTTAGTCCTAAACCACTCCCTCTCTGGGGCTTAAACTTCCAAAACAAAGCCAGATGATCCATCCTCCAAACCTGTCTTGTTCCATGTGAGCACGTTTTTCTGATAAGGTAAATTAGAGAACAAAGGGAAAAGCACTGCTTCTGCCCTCCCTCCCCCCTTTAATTATCAGTGGCTGGAGATACAATTAATTTTGGAATTAAGACTGTCTGCTTTCATAAAAACATATCCTTCCTTGTCTGGCTACACTTGGATTTGTTTTTTTTTTCCCAAGCAATGTTAACAATTATCTTCTGGGTCGCCTCTCAGTTGTCAATGGGCTGTCTGTGTGCCCCTCTGTTCCTGCAGTGTTTACAACAACTGGCTGTTTGTGACACAATGTGGCACAGCCAGGGAGGAAAAAAAACAACCCCAAAATGCTTCAGCAGGGCTGCAGAGGTTGATATGATGGAGTAATTACAGATGTCATACAACCTGACAGCATCTTTGAAACACAGGGCCTCCTAATGAGAGTGATAACACTTGGAGAGATAGTTTGAAGTCTTGACCGTGGTATAATTATGTAAAACAAACCCCCAGCTCTGAGCTAACTAAACTCCTGACTAAAAGGCGTGGATTTCACAAGCTTCAATCAACTCTTAGAAAATGCCAGCATGACACACTCTGCATGATTCTAAGGGAAGGCATTCAGGAAGAAGATGATTCAGGAATGGTGACATGGACAAGGATGAAACTGCACCCATCAGAAAGGGCAGGGATTTCCTGCTGATAAAATGATTCACCGCTGTGGAGACTGGAGTTCTTCCCATAAAGTCTCTGCTCAGACTGGAAGAAACAACACCTAAGGCAGCTGGGGGTAGAATAATTTTGCCTCCATGTGGTCCCTGATCTCCCTTTGAGAGTGCCCCAGGGCTGCCACTGCAGCCTAATCCTTGCAATAAGATACAAAAACGAAGGCTGTGACTGGAATCATAACTGTCCAAGTAAATTAGAGATGTGTTGTAAATTGTAACATGCGACAGGCATACACCACAATGCTGTCGATGAAAATACAATAAATAACCCAATACCTTTGGGATGGATTGGCCAGCCAATCCATTTCTCTCTTGTTTTAATCTCAGAAATGCCCCTGCTCTGGTCTAGTCCTACCTCTCTGAATTACAGCCTTAGGGGCAGTTTTTTCCCTTTAGATCTGGACAGAGGGAGAAACATTTTCAGGAGAAATACAAATAAAAAGCACATTTACGCCAGGAGCTGAAGCAATGCAGATCTCAAAATGATAATTCCACTTCTCCTAGAAAATGAGCACTTGGCTGGCCTAGGAATCTCATAAATTTCTGGGCCAGGGATCCTGCTAGCCAGCACGTGCTGTTGCCAGACTAAAACATCAGAATATAATTCCTCAGTTTCACTTTCTGATATGGTGATTAAGTGCAGTCTCCTTGCCTGTAAAATGAAACTTCTAGACACACTGGCTCATTCAATGTATCTCATGATTTTATGATCCTATTTTGCTTCCTTTTTGTTTCCTCATATTTGAATTTCTAATGATACAGTATTCTTAGCTCCATTTAAAATTTTTGAGTTTCTCTCTCTTTCTTCTAAATCCCTATGTGCTTGTGAACAACCAAAGGCAAATTAAAAGCAGAAAAAACTTTGGTAATGTAAATGTAGCCATTGTCCTCCTTCAGAAAGAGCAGATTATTTACACTGTGGCAAACATCTTTCAAAATAATTTTATTTTTCCTTACAGTTACAGATCTATTGTACTCTGCCAAAACACCCACTGTCACAGGTAAAACAATGTATTTTTTATTGCTTATCTAGTGGAATGCATTTTTTGTGTTTTTCTTTCTGTTTTTTTTTTTTTTTTTTATATACTTTAGCATCTTAACTACAAAGTGTAAGGCTTGATTAAACAATACACCACTCAGTTTTTATAAGGGAGTTGGGCTACTCTGGTTAATGGAGTAGTTTACAGATATAACTGAAGGTTTTAGTAGCAGCAGCTGAATGATCATCTACCACAGTAATAAAATATTTTTTTTTAAAAAGTGATAAAAGCCAAAATCAGCAAGCAGGAAGAAGGGCTCAATATGTTATATTTAGAAGGCCTAAGAAATATGTAAAATTAGGAGGACATTTGCCTTACATAAGCTATTGCACTTCTTGTTTTAAGTCTCAGTTGAGTCCTACAATTAACAAACTTCTTTTTCTGCCTGATCCTGCCACTGGGTAACAGTCCTAGGTATGAAACATTGGATTCTGTTACCCATAAAATGACATTGATCCAATTCAGAATTGCCAGAACTGAATCAAATGGGAAAGAGCAAACACACACACACAAAAAAAAAAAAAAAAAAAAAAAAAAAAAAAAAAAAAAACCACCAAAAAAAAACCCCAAAAAAACCCAAGAGCATTCCAAGTTTCCACTGATGTTTTCAGTGGAAAAACATTATTTTCAATAATTAGATGATCAGAAAGGTTCATTTTGAAAAACAAACAATTTCTGTTTAAAGAACAATGTTGTCACCTTGCTAACAGCCTTTCAAGAAATTAATCATGTGTAAGGAAGGAGAGATTATTTTCTTTCTAGTCAAGAACTGGTGAGTCACCACTGCTGGGGCTTGTCAAGAAGCAATCAATACACTCATCCTTCTGCGTTCTTTAGGATTTATTTCCACGGGAACATCACACATTTCACAGACCTACTGCCTTTTGCACCTGAGACACCTTTTTACCTTCTATTCCCTTTACTGGCTGTCAAGTCTTTTTGTAAAAGGTTCAAAAGACAGTGTGGAAAAGGTGGACTCCCTTCTCTGGATCCTCCCAAACCTTTCTCTGTGGAATCAAGGCACTTTTGCTCGGATCTGCATCACTCCACATCAGCCAGGATTTACGTCTGGCATACCCGAAAGCTTTCTTGGGTATGAAAATTCTTCTTTAAAAAGAACAAATAACAAGCAGGGAGAAAGAAAGCTCACTGAGCAGTAAAAACTACCCAAGTAAAACAGACTGAAGGCTGAGATATGTGATTTAATTTGGGATGTATTTAGGCTAGAAGGAAATGTCACTGATAAGAAGCTAAGGAGTAAATGGACAATGTCTTCTAAGGGATTTCAAATTCTTTGATGGGCCTATGAGGCAGAAGTCTCCTTACAGTCTGTGTTGTAATCAGAGTTAATTATGGATTTATCCATGTGGAGAAAAGGCTTGATAGTTATCTGTAATAAGCCTAAATTGGAGAGAGACTACCTGAGGTCAGAGAAGCTATTAGTCTGCCACGGAGAGTTTGTAATGAGGCCAGAAAATGATGTGTGTATAAGAAACCTCAAACCCAACTCCCCTCCTTCCCAATTTGAGGTAGCCCTGCCTTCATCATCCTCACTTCCTTGCTGACTTGCAGAAATCAAGGCTTTCCCTTCTCATAATATCTGTTACATTTACTCCCTCCTTTCCATACAGCATCCATATTTAACAATCACTCTGTTACCCATGCTGTCCCACACTCTCAAGGAGTCAGCTGAAAAGGCAGCTGGTTTCTGGAACACAGGAATTTTTCAGGATATCACTGTGTTCTGAAGATGGAGATGGTCTCCCTCGTACAGGAAAAAAAGGGTATTTGGAGGCCAACAGCAACTCCTCACCAGGGCGAGCAGCCAGGATTTACCTGGCTGAGTCTCTGCAGCTCTGCCAGAGGATGGAGGTCACAGTCTGGGAGAATTCCAGCTCTGATGTGAAAGTGCTAGAAAAGCTCTGGAGATAGTGGATTGAATGCCAGTTTTCTGTTGTGTTCTCAGAAACACGAGGTATCTGCAAGTGAATAAATTATTCACCCTGGGGCTCTCTAACTTAATTTTCTGTGTGCATGTTAAATCAAATTAAATTCTTGCCTTTCCAAAAAGTTACTTGACTGCATTTCCAAAGGTGCAGCTTGATCAGCTGACTTTGATTTCACCAGAGACCTACATTGTACAGAGTGCCTGCCAAACCTGCACACACACACACACGAAAGCATTTAAGTGCCTGTTCTAAAAGGAGGGAAAAAAATCCAGTCTTCCTGGCTTAAAATGTTTGATACTCTCCACATTCCAAATGGGCAGCTTTCATGGGAGAAATTTAAACAAAAATAGTGGTGACAGAGCAGGGTTCTCAGGCTGGGCTCAACACCGTGCTCACAACCCAGGGTAGTGCATGCAGGAACTGTCCTGCTTCCCACCACCATGTACAGTGCCGGGTGCTCACACCACACTGAGATTTTGGTAATGGTCATGCAAAATGAGAGAAATGCCAAGGCTTAGGTGACCTCTGAACAGTCAAAACGATACTGGCAATGAATTCTTCCTCTTGCCCAAAAAGAAGGAATCGAGGCAGGATTGTTCTGTGCCATGCTGGACTTGGGGCTGTTTATGTTGGGAACTGGGCTCCCCCTGCACATCCAGCACTTCAGGGAAGACCCAGCTGTGATTCCCATGGCTCGCTCAGCCTTTTTTGTCTGCCCTGCATCTGCTCCCAAGGGCTTTAATGATTATCAACTGGAAGGGCTGGTTTTGTTAGAAAGCACAGAGGAGTGGAGTATAAAACTTCCTTTTGCAGATTCCCACTAATTGCTTCCCAAAGTTTTCCTGTCCAAAGGGAAAAGTGGTGCTTTTCTCTTTCCCTTTTAGTGAAGGCCACGATTTCAATTTAAGTTATGAGTGGGATAAAACCTATCTTTAAATAAGCAGGTGAGTAGAAATGTTTGAAGAGCCTAGGTTTATGGATCAAAAGCTTCAGAGGCAGGAGACTGCAGAAATATGTGCTTCCATTAGAAACACATGTGCTGAATTTTAGGCAAAATACCTTTGTTTCCAATACCACTAGATACTAGAAATCAACCATTCATTTTTAGGTCATTGAGTTAAAAGAGCACACTTGCTAAAGACACCATTCCTAACACGAAAGAACATTTTTTGGTAACCTATAAGCTTAAGATTTCCTTTTCTTGTGGTTAGCTGCTCATGTAATGAGGGAGAATATCTTTTCCCTTCAGAAAATATCTAGGTCTGTATAAAGTCTTCATCTGAGATTCACATTAAATGTTGATTTCATCTGTGACTAAGAAATTCTACCAAGGCTTGTACACATCTGTTTCCAAGCCTTGCAATTCTCATGAGTGATAGCATTTTAAATGCAGTCAATTAAAGACCTTTCACCTTGCTTGTTTAAGATGTGGTAAAAATGAGCAACAAAAATCAATTACCTACTTCAGCCTTTGATTCAGTAAAATCAGTGCTAAACGGCAGGTGCGTTCTGCTGCATTCTGGACTGCGACTTTTTGGGGATTTTTGGATGGAAGACATGCCAGTTGGATTACAAAGCAATTAACATACTTGCAAAGATGTCTGGATTTTTTAGTGCCAGGAACCAACAATTTTTTAGTGCCTGGATTTTTACCAAGCTTAGCCTAACTATATACATTGCTGGTCCTAATTTTTTTACTGGATCTGTAGTTCAAAACTCATCCGAATAATTCCAGTGCCAGGATGCCCTTCTAAATCTCAATTACAGCAATGGAGCAAGCACAACCCCAAAACCAAGGATATTTCAACAAAAAACATCTATGCCAGGTAATGACCAGTCGTAGCTTTATTTAGTTTATGGTACCTGATAAGGGACAGCCAGTGGAACAGTAGTGATGTTACATGAGACAACTCTCTCCCTAACTTCTTTTGGTGCAATGATTTTCTGTCCTTCAATTTACCAATGGCTCCATAAGAAAAGAGGAAAGAAAAGCAACAAGAAGTGTATTACAGCTGAGTGAGAATGGAAAACCTTAATCTCTATCACTGTGTTCTGGAAAAGTTATGTACAACCAACCACCAGGTTTGTGTTAAATGCCCAGTAACACTGACAGTAAGAGAGTCTGCTATTACTGCTATCCTGAACCAGAAATGCCAAAAACCAGCACGTCCTAAAATGAGAATGGAATAAAAATTACAGATGAATTACAGAGCTTATCTGCCTCTGTGCTTCATACACAGCTCCCTCATTTAATTCAGAAAAAAAGTCAAAGTACAACTGGTGAGTCAAGTCTCCGACCTCACTTAAATCTTTGAGCTAATCTTGTAATTATGGCATTTCCTCCTGGCTGTCCTAATTTGTGAGTTATGATATCATGGTTTTTCTATTATAAGCTGTTTTTTCAAAACACATTTGGATTAACAATAATATATAAAATATCTTTATGTGTCTCCCAAAACAAAGAAAAATCAGGAGAATATTCTACGGGGTATACATTCTGATTAAAAATATATTATTTGGCTTCTAGGATAATATCCTAGGTATTGGAGCTTTAAGAAAACAATGGGGATGTTCTGATGGCAACAGGAGAGCCATTCATTACTTTTGTTACATGAATTTCTCCTGATCAAACCTGGTACCAGTTCACGGTGTCACAGAAGCCACAATCACTTTCCAAAATAAGCACCATCTCCTCCATAGCACCTGAGTAAATCTGAATGGCTCCTATTAACTGCTGACTTTCTTCATTTTGTAAAAGATCACTGCTTCAGAACTCCTGGAGTGAACCAGGGATGGACAGAGATCATCTAGTCCAGGCTCCTGTTCAAAGCACATCTGGCCATCCTAGGCCAGATAACTCAATGCTTGTCAAAAACATGGACACAAAACCACCTCAATCAGACTACCTTTATACAAACAGTTCTGGCCAATGACTTTAGATCATTAAGAGCTAGCTTATGTTCACTTCCAAGCTACAGGGAAATGTAATGTATTTAAGAAGCTTAAATGCTTATTAGCTCAGTCTTTAAAAATAGAGCAATAATTTGGTCAATTATTGCATAGGGTTTAAATGCCTTTAATATTACTATGCTCTTAATGAAAAGTCATTTAATCCAGTTGAACTGCAAATTCAGTTTTTCCTGATGAGGGTCACAATTCAGTACCATTCTTCTCCATTTTTTTTTTCTTTTTATCAAAGATAGTCCAGCTATACAACTTCAAAAGCATCTGCTTTTCACAGAGTGCAGATTTCCTAGGGAATGGAATGCAAAGTATTTGGAGGCTTCTTGCACATTGAAGTATGATAACAATTTCTGGTCTCATTGCTGGAAAGCACTGGGTACTCAAACAAACAAACAAAAAAAAGCATTATTTTATAAAATAAACGTTACTTCCAGGGGCCTGTTCTGCTGTTATCAACAAGGATACATCTACTTTGCTAAAGTGTGGTTCCGGCACTACAACAGAGCAAGTCCCCTAGGTTAGAACCATGAAGTCACAGATTCATAAGATAGTTTGGGTTGGAAGGGATCTCAAAGATCATCCAGTTCTACCCCTTGCCACAGGTAGGGACACCTCTCCCTATCCCAGGTTGCTCTGAGCCCCTTCCAACCCTGAGCCCCAGTTGGATTAGGCAACCCTACACCTGTCCCACAGCCCCAGACCAGCCTCACTGAAATGCACTGTGCAGCATCACCCTGCAGGCTGCACCAGCAGAGCCTTCTAGAGCAGATTTCCCAGTCCCACCTCTCAGACTGGGTTGAGTTGCTTGGCTGGGCCTTGCACACTTAACTCTGAGTATTTCTTGGGATGGAGATTTACACACCTCACACACCTTCTTCAGATGCCTCTCCCAGCCCTTCATCAAGTACATGGGAAGTACTTTTCCCTCCCAAGTATTTGCAAATCCCTTTGGCTTGCAAGTTGTGTCTGCTGTGCACCTCCAAGAAGTGTTTAGCCCTCCGCACACTGAATTCTCTTAGTGTTCTGAACAGCTGCTGGTCAGCAGCAAAAGTGACCCTTACATATCCAACACTGTTCAAGTTACTACCAAGACAATCACCACACGTGTGTGTTATAAAATGGGACATTCAGTGATATTTGCATTCTGGTTGTGAACCCGGATGCTATAAACCATGAGCAACCTGATATCACTGGATACAGGCACTACCCAGACTGATAGCTCATTCCCCTTAAATCAAGTTTTTCAAAAGACTATTTTTAGTGCAACAATTCTGTGAAATTAGCTCAGTTAAAAAAGTTAGTCTGCTTAAATATAACTATGTTTGACACATGAGCACACTGAATTCATACCTAGATCTCTATAAACATCTGAGTTCTTGAGGGGTATGAACAGCAAGATACAGGAGTTTCCACAATAATTGAATACTGACAAAACTATTTATTATGAACATTAACTGTAGAGACAGACACAGGTACATGGCTTTTGCACTCTTTAAAAAAGGACCTGCCCCTGGACCAGCATGAATATAAAACTAAAGCTTCAGAGTAAAGGATGCCAGACTCACTGTCAGCTTCACTTTAGTGGATCTTCAGTCCCTTCCATTAATGTTTTCTTTTTTCAGGATATATGTCTTCAGATAGATGTCCTTTAGCTTTTTCACTTAACAGAAATATTTCTATCATTCCAGCCATGTCTTGTTTTGTGTATGCAGTAATGAGAGGTCATGAGTGCACTATAAAACAGAACCCTCAGGTCAGGAGGCCTTGAATAAAGGCAAATATTGCTAAAGGCAGCATCCCCTTAACTGCTGAGTGAGGGGAACTAGAAAAACACCACATTGTCCTCATCAGAATATTTTTGTATCCAACAGCTGGAACTTTTCAATGGAACTATTACTGGAAGAGAGTGGCACAGTAATGTTTTTATTAGTTTACATGGACAGCTACTCGTACAAGCCAGGATCAGGCTGCTGTAGGTGTGCTGGTAAGAGATTAGTGGGAGCAGCTGGAATTTTAAAATACACTCCTGTGGCCAGCTGTTTGAGTCAGACATTTTGGGCTCTTTAGCTGGTCTATGACACATTTACTTCTTTTTGTTAAAGTGAACGATGGCTTCTGTTACAATATTTTAAAACCCCCAAATTATAATAAGGTCTGACCGTTAATTTAATTAAGCAATGACTGGCTTTGATGAATGGCTAAAGCAGTTTATCTTCAGGAATGCTTCATTGCCCTAGAAACATAAAAGAAAAGAACATTGTCTTTTTTCTGATTCTATCCAATAAATTCTCTGGCAAATTAAATGCTCTTGCTGTCTCCTATAGCATATGCAATTTTCTTAGGAATTTAGTTTTATATTTAGTTCCAATCACCAGGTGTTTTCCAGAGAATTATGAATCAGGCATCCAAGCAGCAGTAACAAAAATCATTACTGACCATCTTTCTGCAGTCAGCAGCAAGGACTCTTCCTATGCCAAGACTGCACCATGTAACTGTGGTTAAGGTCCTGAACTAATTTACTGCTTTGTGCCATCGATGAAATTTGGAACTCTTTTGCAAAAAGACCCTTTATGATCTACTGAAGGTTGCCCAAAATTTTTGTCTTACCCCAGTCAGAGATCACACATCAAAATCAAATACATGATAGGCAGGAAAAAGGCCGGCAGCTTAATGAGGTTATGTTCCCAGATTGCCACTAGGATGGATGTGCAATGTGACTTCCACATGAGCTTTCCCAAAGCAAGCCATGACACTGAACTCAGTGAGAATCCTTAGTGAGATCAGAGTGAAGGAAAACAGTACCTGACTCCACTTGCTTTATTCAGCAGTGCTGAATGCCGTTTGCTGAATGTGGCAGGAATTTTAGCAGGACAATCCTGAGCACCCTTCTAAAAGACAGGCCCTTGAGGAATCTCAGCACCCGAAAAAAGTTAAAGGAGCAGCCAAAATCCCATGATACAGCAATCATATTCAAGACTGAATCACAAAATATAAACTTCAGACTGCATTCATATCACCTTATGGAGGTGATTAATTTAGGTATCACAGCAACCAAGACTTAGGCACTCAGCCCTAGCAGGACATTTCAAAGAAAAGCTCAAAACAGTCTGGAGTAATTTCCTTACCTCTGGCAGACATTACCCAGTAATTTGCCACAGGGGCTGAGCTCCCTCACTTGATAATGAAGAGGACATTTTTGAACAGCTTACTCTGCTTTCCTGCAAAACAAACACCTTCTTCAAACACCGGTTGATTCTCACAACTCCTTAAAATTACATAAAGCCATTTGATGATGGTAGGAGAGCTGCTGTCAGTGTTTCAGAAAGTCCTGGAGATGACCAACACTGGTATTTGTGCCAGTTCTACCAGTGTGGCTGGGAATGCCATGTGAAAGCTTTGCTCCCCTCTCAGGTCTCAAAATCCAGGGCACATGTTGGTGCTGAGATGTTTGTGAAGGGGACCACAATCCACATGTCAGAGCCACTGCAGAAATATGATCCAGCAGTGCCTGAGCCCTGCAGGGAAAGACACCTGGTTTTGTCAAGCAACATCCATCTGTCTTGGAGGGGAAGGTTTTACAAAGGAAAGGCACAAAATCATGTCCAGCACAGACACGGGAGTAAAATTCTTACAGATTTGTCATGTCTTGAATACTGACACATCATCTAAGCATCAAGTGGGTGGAAGTTTCCTCCACTGTCTCTTTGGAGCCACTGAAACACAACCTGTTTGTTTTATAGATAGAAATTTGATCCACCTGGCCCAAGTCCAGCTATGACAGCAGCAGCTTCATCCACTGCCACTGCAGACATCAAAATCACCTCTTTATTTTACTACAGGTGCACAGAGATTTGTTTGTGCCTACCTCTGTTTGGAAAAAGATAAGACTCTCAGCATGAAAGCCACAACCAACCAAAAAAAAAAAAAAAACCAAAAACCCAAACAAACATAAAAAACATCACTCACCCAAATCTCTTCTTCTATTTTTAAAAAACCTTTACTATAAACAAACACCAGTAAGTTTGTTGTGTTTCTGTGATCCTGAGAAGCAATGTCTATGTTCCAGAGTGTTTTCCCAAGAATCTGTATTGTAAAGATGTTTCCTTTGAATATACACAGAGAGATCAGAAGGGCTGCTCCAGCATTCCCATGGGAAAGTTTAAACTTGTGAAACAAATGTTTTCATTGGCTGTGCTAAAGTGCAATTTAACTCTTTTTTTTTTTTTCTTAAACCATGTGCAATTTCCAACCCATATTATTACTGCTGCTTTGTCAAAAATATGTGAGTTCAAGAGAATTCCTTCTAATGGTTTGCAGTTAATGGCTGAGGGACATACAACAGCATTGTTATTTGTTCACAGATGGATAACTCGAAATGCTAGCAGTAGTTCAATGTTTAAACAAACAACTTCTAGAAGTAATTGACTGTTCAATTGCTTTTACTTATGGATAGTATCAACTCGCTCATATCCAGTTTTTCTGCCTATCTTCATAGGCCCTGCTGGTACTGGATTTGTTCTTCTCCTTAGAAGTCCTGAGGTACTTGTATCCATTATCATCAGACAGACTAATAATTTTTTATGGCTTTGATGGCTACCCATATTATCATATTCAAGTATTATCATCATTTGTAAATACAAGTTCTTATTCATATTTTACTTAGAAGAAAAACCAATACCTTTCTTGAAAAGCCAACCCAATTTTTAGCCCTGTGCCATAAGAAAATTAAAGTGATTGTAATGTCTACATAATTTTACATCTTTGTTGGCCTTCCATCTTAGTATATATGAGATGGACTTTTATAACCACTTTGACAGAGGAGCAGTGATCACAATTATGCTTTGTTCTAATAAAGCTACTGAAACTAGAAGCAGCAAAGACAAAAGAAGAGAACCCCTCATCAGTGGTGCCCCACAAACAGGAAAGACTGCAATATAAACTTCTATTTTATTAGACACCACAGAATAGAAGTACACAAGAGGCTCTGCAATATCCCAGCTGTGGGAAAAGCTTCAGTTGGAACTTAGATTTCACCGGACATCAGAGAGTCCAGCCATAAAACTCAAATCCATAGGAAACCAAGCTTCATTGGTTGCACTCCCCACAGACAATATGTTGGGAAATAGGTATTTATCAGAGATTTGATCCCATGTTCATGCCCTCTGCTGTGTACATGCAAATGCCAGTAAATACAGCCAGCACACACGCAGCCTGCAGGAGATACTGTCTGTCTGCAAGAACAAAGCCCTGCAAATCAGGAAACTTTGGCACCCTTCCTGACTCTTTCACCAGGCTCCAATGTGTGATCTCAGGAAAAAATAAAAATATTCCCATGGGTCAGGCTTCCTCTAGCCATATATATTTATGTTTATACAGCACTTGTGATTCCCAGCTAGAAGGTGGTCTGTGAAAGCAAGGAAGTTTGGAAGTACTGCTAATGTTGCTCATTTTCCTACACACCACACCTGACTCTGTACCAAAAGGTTAATTGTTATTTCTACAGTAACTTCTTCAGTTACAGAAAACCTATCTCAAATAAAAACCAAAACAGTAATTTCTGAACCACTCTCTCTAACCCCAGTGAGAGGAGCCACCCAATTAAAATGCAATGCAATTTTACAGACTATAAAAGCGTAACAACATATTAAAAGCCACATAGACATCTTTTAGTATAAGGGCAAAAAATTGTACAAGAGCCATATTTTTTAAAATAACTCAGTTTGAAAAAAAAAAGTTGTTGTTTTTTTTTTCTTTCTGCTGAGGCAGCTATCCAAAAGGAACAAATTCTACATTTCAAGAATCACTGAAAGCAATGGTTTTACCCTGCCAATCAAGGCTATGAGACTCAAAATTAACGTCACCTCTAAACTCAAAACCAGCAGGTCCTGGATACCTTAAAACACCTCTTTGTGCTAAAGAGTCTTTTCCTGAAGGCCAATTTTGAAATCAAACCGCTCACTTTTTTCCAGGAAGCCAACATAAAGAAGGCAGAGGGGTCATTGGAGCCCAGCCCCCAGCGCAGAGAGGCTATGGAGCACAGTGGTGGAGCAGGGCTGCAAGCCCAGCTAAGGAAGAAGTGATGCCTTGGAGTGGCTGCCTAGAACAGAGGCTAGACAGAGTTAAGAGAATAAACTGGGCATTTATTAAATGCCTTCAATAGTACATGTGGGGCAGCCAAAAGCCTCGCAGACTCTACACCCCAGATTGATGATGGCCAGGAGTTTTTCAGACAGATATAAGTTTGGTCTGCATATCAGTTTGGTTTGCATATCAGGGGTTAAATCTCCAATTACAGCTTCAGGTAATGAAGTCATGTACCCCCAGTTTGCTCCCTGCAATTCATTTTTGTTTACGCTTTTCGGGGCCTGAGGTGTTCTTGATGTTCTCCGTTCTCGGTGTTCTTGGTTCTCAGGCCTGGAAGGATTGTTTTACCTGACCAAAATGTGAAGAGAGCTTACTAACACTCCATATGGAGCTCAGAGTTATATACTAATGTGGTCCAGAATCTGAAAATAACAAAGCTAAAACATAAGGCATCAGAAGGACAGCAAGGGACCACAGTGTGTGCTGCCTGTGAGAGGTCATCCCAGGATATGTGGGGAAGCCTGTGCAGACTGCTCTGCGGGGAGAGGCAGCTCTGCAGCGCTGACACACAGTTTTCCATGGAAAGGGTGTGGGCAAGGATAACACCACATTTCTTAAGTTAGCTCACTGCCTCTCAGCAGAGCCCCTTCAGAGAGTGGGAAGAGGCAGGAAGAGAAAAGCAGCCGATTTGTTCCTCTTTCTCTTCCTCTAGTCCCTTCCAGCCCCCCATTCCACTATCATCATAACACCAATTTATAAGCTGCAGCAAACAAGAAGGCAGGAAATGGGCTCAGAGGCGCATCCACTCCATCTGTCTCTTCTCCAGGCACTGTGGATGGAAGCTCATGATTAACAGGAAGTGTTTCAGTGTTATGACTAGGCCAGAAAAAGCAAGGGTTTACCTAAAGTAACACTGGGAAAGCCACTATTAATACAGCACATAGTCCTTTAATGAGGTAATCTCTGACCATCAGAGCCCTTCTCTGTGTGCTCCGAGACTGACCTCAGCAGCCACCAGAGGGGAAAACAAAGAGTCCATGACAACACGGCTAGTAACACACCAAACCCACTGCTTGTGCTGGGTGTTTATTGACACAGGTTACACCACAGCTGACTTCCACCCAGGAGCTACAACAACAAACCAGGCACGGCCCAGACACGACCTGAATGGCTGTTATCACAGAGCCCTGGCACCGAAGAATGGCTCTAACAGGCCATCAGAATGATCCTTTCTGGCAGTGGTAAGGTATCTGCCCAGCTCCAGGCTGATGTTATGACTGGTTATTGTTGGCCCTTTGGGAAATGCCCACCATTACCGTGTGAACGAAAGCCACAGGTCTTTCCATGGCACTGGGCAAGCACCCCAACCATGGATGGCCCTTTGTATAAAACTGATAATTGATGTGTTGAAACGTCCCCAAAGCCCTTCATTATATTTTACTGTGTGGGGCGAGTGGATAATCGGAGGAGAATGCCAGCAAAACCCAAGGAGTCTGCTGAGGCAGCAAGTGCTAATGTAATTTTTTACCACAATATATAAATAACCCCCCAAGTTCCTCTTGTATATGTGGTAAAAGGAGCATGCAAAGCTTTTATCACAAACTCTTGTGCTACTTTAGAATAGTTAATCAAATAAAAGCTTCCAGAGCTCTGACTTACGAAAATCTACACCCTACATTTGCTTTGGCAGATGGACACCAATATTATGTTACTAGAGCAATTGAGCTTTAATACAAAAATGAGTGAACTGAGGAAATTGTGCTAAGAGTGGAAAGATGAGGGGAAAAAGATAGAGTTAAATTCCCAGAACGTGATTAGACAGATCCACTGTTCTGCCCTTCTCTTCAGGAAGGTCTCCAGATCTCTGTATCAATATGACAACACCTATGTGTAAATAAACACAGTACAGAAGTGCTTACAAATTAACATTTCATCTCCACCTCATCCAGCTATGTCTGCCTTTACAAAAAATTGCTGCCTGTGGGCTGAAGGAAACCCCTCAGATGCCTCCCTATATCGCACCTATGCTCTCCATGCTGTGCCTGAATTTCAACATCCATTGTCAATATTCAAACTTCCTTTCTTCATTGAGAAATTTTGATATTTCAAACACACCTCAATATAACTTTATTGCAGTAATGTCAAATAAAGCTTACCTATTTCTTTTCTCTCACAATTTTAAGGTGATTTTGGATACCAGGAAAACCAGAAAAAAAACCAAACATGGAAAGTTTCTGGAGGCCAAGGGAATTTTTACTTGTGTTTCTCTTGCTATCAACATTCATATATTTCTATAATTTTAAACAAAAACATCTCATTTCAATCTATTGAGCCGACACAAAACACTTCCGCTGAATTAATCTCAACATTAAAATGCATTTCCCATAGAGAAAGAGAAAAGAAGTTCCAGTTAAGAGCTCATTTATGTTAGGCTTTCTTTATCTCCCATAATAAATTCCAGTTGTGTAACTCCATAATGAGTTGCACAAGACTAACCATGTTATGTTACAACCAAGACTGGTTAAAGGAAAACTGTTATTTTATGTCAGAAATAGCCCTCTGGTCAGCTCAGGCTTCAGGAAACAAAAGCAGCTTGGATTTCAGGCCTCAGAGGAAAATGTACTGCTTGGAAAAAGCAGGTATATTAAGTTGTTTTAAAACTAAATGTTTGCAACATATTCAACTAAATTTTAATGAGCACCAAACTGACCTGAAACAATATACTGCAATTTGGGTTTCCTGCTGTGTTTTGGCAATAATTCAGGCTCTCACATGGAAAAAGTAGATTTTGTAGACACTGGATTTTCCACCAGACAATGGTTCTCTTACAGGTCCTGTCAGTAATTGGAATTATTCAATATTTCAATGTGTACAAGACCCTTTTCCCCACTCATTCCTCCTGCCCCTGCTGCACACACACACAAAAAAAAAAAAAAAAAAAGGGCCAAACCAGCAAATAGGAAGGATAAAAGAAAATTAAATTATGCCAGACACCACTTGGCTTCTTTGAATTTCTCAGTTCTATTTTCAGGGCCCCTGCAATAATAATTTCTTCCTCCAGTTAACTCGTTAATGAACAGCCACAGACAATCCCTCATCACATCAGGCTGGGGCTGCAATGAAATTCATCAGTTACTCATCCAGAATCTATTCTTCTTCTGGAAATGCCTTCCTCTTTCCTCGACATCTCACAAAGGATATCCCAGGTTAGCTTGAGAAGTGGGAATACCACTGGCCATGAAGAAACATGACTGATGAGCTGTTGGTTTATGATTAACCTTTGCTTGATGGGAGTTGAGAGAATCTGGCCTTGGTCAGCTCATAAAGTGGGAACTAAACTCAGTCCAGCTCATTCATATGTGTCATACCCCACAGAAACCAGGAATTTGAGAGCACACACTTCTAGACTATTAATTCTTTTACTGTTTTTTTTTCTTTTCATGGGGCATCACAAGCTCAGCTTCCCAACCAGTAATAGACCCTTGAAAAGCTAAGGCAAATGCAAATGTCACTGAAGGGTTCAGTTCCTGCATCCACTGATGACAGGAAATCTGTATTAGTAAATAACCTGCTCCTAGATCACAGTCTGCAGCAGTGGAATTAACTCCTCACAAATAACTCAGGTTACAGGTGGAAGTGTTGCAGCAGTCTGGCACACAGGGGTTAAGGTACAGAAAAATGAAATTATACTTCTCTTTCCCTTTGCCTCCCCTCTCTTCACTTCCACACAGAGGTTTAAAGCATCTCTTGGCCCAGAAACAGAAGAGAAAAAGGAGATTTACCTTTCACATCACCAAAAAAACCTATGACTAGCAAAAATTTAAAATTACAAAAATCAAAACAGCAGCACCTCTCATGTGGCCTGTTCAAAGCACCAACCACCATCCCCTTAAGTCAAATCCTTAAGCTTTACCCAGATGTCCTTTACACAGCAGGTGACTCCTTCCAACACAATAACTCAGAAGGGGCTGGAAGCCAAAGTTTCAGCTTGGTGGCAAACAGAGCATAACAATAAACAGCTGAAATCCAGTTCAATCCTTCAAGAAATTCTTTTCCTCCTCAAAAGTGAGGTTCATGCTTTATCTCAAATTAACCATTCTTTTAAACTTCTTTATCTTCAATTCCCTCACTAGACTTCACATCCAACTTGCCTAACCCAAGGGAGAAACATCCTAAGCCAAAGCAATAATATGAAAATATTATGGTAGAGTAGCTCAGTTTCCAAGTGACAGAAATTGGCAGTAGCTGCTGCGATCGTTGGAAAATGTAATAAAAAAAAAAAGTTTTATTGTGCCAAAAAAATCCCTATGCCGGGAATCATATAACAGTGTCCTACTGATACTAGTACACAAAAATCAGAAAAACAGAGAAAACAAGCAAATTCTGCCCAAGGGTTCTAAAAATAGCATCGATTTGAAGTGTTTTGGTTACTGAGCGCCCAGCAGGATGCTCCCAAAATGTGCTCTGGAAATCTGCATATTCCTAAAGGTTGTAAATCTTCACAAGGGTGCATTACAAGCCAGGTTTTTGCTTCTGAAAGAACTTGATTTTAAGCACAGCCTTGCCTAATTACTATTAATTAATATTCAGAAATGTGGTAGAAAGTAAAAGTTCTTAATAGTGGGTTTTTTTTGGAAGTGCAGGGTGGCCATGCTAGAAACACATACCCAAAGGATAAAGAGCAGTGTTGAGATCCTTCTGAAATAATAATAATAGTAATAATTTTATAAACCAAAATATTAACATCCACTGGAACAACACAGATAATTGTGAAACAGGAACACAAAAATATCTAAACCAGAGAGAGAGAGAAGCAAAAATATATTCTCTATAGCTACTGTATTCTTGCTCTATTCATGGATTTAATTAAATTGCTGACTTTAAGTACCAGTAAACTCTCTTGTCTTGTTTTCTTGATATTTTTTTCTTTTGCTTTATTTTTTCCTGGTGGATTTTTTGGGGTTGTTTTTTTTTTTTTTTTTTTTTTTTTTGTCTTGTTTCATTTTTTATGGGAAGTTGGTGGTTGTATTGCTTGCTGATATGCTTTCTTTCAAAGACTCCACTTTCAGCACTTGTTAGGAACCTGAGATACAGCATTTAAACAATGAGAATGTGATAATAAGAGTTAAAGAATATTGATTGGTACATCATGGCTACTGGAATTTACATTTTAAGATAGACTTAAATAAAAGTACCTCTGTCAAGGAAATAAAGTGGTGTCAAAGCCAAGCCTTCAGAAATGAGGAAATACCTGTTAAAAACATGCATTTTCATACGCCTCCAGGCAAATATTCTACTGAGAAATGCTAAGTGATTCTGCAATTAAAGATTGGGTTATACACACGAAGTTGAAAACACAGTGAACCTCCAGCATCTGAATTATGGCATTTGAACCACTGATGTCTTTCTAATGCCATTTTTTATATGCAATAATTCTGCATTTTTCATCTACGTGCATTTGTAAAGCAGACACAAATTACGTCAGTTTGATGGAACTGCCCTGATTTACTGCAGCAATAAAAAGCTGAAGAGTCTATGCTGTAAAGAGAGATCTGGTAGAGTTTCAAACTCAAAGAATTTGTTCACTTCATGCAAGAGAATGGGTCTCTGCAAAATGAGGATGCCCATTGGGGCTGGAGGTCCATTTCGGTAGGGAAAAAGGCTCTTTCAGAAAAACAGCATTTTTATGTGTTTGTGCAGTTCTGACTACAGTGGAGACTGGAGTGCAGTGCACCAATGCTAGAGCAAATACGAATTACAGAAAATCAGAATGTAACAGCAGTTAATCATATCTGACTTGAATATGTTTTGTATTCCACAGTGTACTCCAGAGATACAGTGTTTCCACTTCAACTATTGCACTTCTGGATGCTGAAAAGAAATGCACAGCATTTACAAGCTCACAGCTACAGTAAAAAAGCTGCTGTCACATCCCATGGCAATTGTGATAAGCTGAGAATCCTGGGAGGACATACTCCAGCAACTCCACAAAAGAATCAAGAAGCACACACAATTGATTTCTCTCATTTCTGTCTCTGCAGAGCTTCCACAGTGTGACAGCTTATTTGAAACCAGAACCAAAAATGGGTTCAGAGAACACTTCTCATAGAAGTAACTTGTATGGAAAGGAAATCATAATAAGGACACCATCAAAAATACTCAGTGAAATGAAGAAAATGAGTAGGCATGAAAAGATTGACTTAAATCCATCAGTAATGAGGTGGAATATGTAGAAATTCCCTCAGAATTTCTTGTTTGCTTTTACTGCTAGTGTGCAGGCAGAGATCTCAGGGATATGGACAAGAGGTGTGACACAGGCTGAAGGTGTCAGGTCCTTGTGACAGGACTGCGTTGTTTCAGTGAGCAACAAAATGAACTCCTGCTCACTGTCAGCAGCTTCAGCCCTGGCATTCATTAATAAAGGGAACCCAACACCTGCCCCTTGTTGTACAAATTGTGTGTAACAGCAAGGGATTCACTGTGTTTTCAAAGGAACTGGCACCCTCGATAAGGTTTTATCTCTGTGCTGCTCACCCATATCACACAACATGGGTTGGAAGACTGCAGCATATGGCAGGAAAAGAAGCAGTTTTAGCTCAGAAATACTGTCAATTAAGAGACTGAGCTTACTTCCAGGGAATAATCAGGTGCTTGATTCAGCCCTCACGGTACTGAAAATGTCTCACTAGGTTTCATTTATGTCCTCAACAAGTCAGGAAAATAAAACATTACGGAAGTGGGAAGTAAATTCAGAAGGAAGACACCATCTAATTGAAAAACAAAAAAAAAAAAGCCTCTGATGTTCAGTGTAAACAGGCTCTATTAGAGACTTAATACAAGTCCTCTCCAAGGCCTTTTTCTCTCTTTGTCAGCCTCACCTTCAAGAGGAGCAGTCATACGAGAAGGACACAAACATCATTCACTTTGCATTCAAAGATAAAAATCCAACTTATTAGAAAAATACAAACTTGGAGAGGACACACCAGTTTTTTTTATTCCCAAATTTTGCCAAAACCAAGCAGCAGCCAAGTGAAAAAAAAGCTCTCCCACAGCAATTCGACCTTTGTAAAATTCATGTTTGAGGGCACCTGCCTGGACCAGAGTGATTCACACTGAGGGCAGGAGGGTGAATTGTCCAAAATCCATTGCAATCTGGCTGACCAGACTGGGAGGTGTGTGAGGTTCTGCAGCTCTGCCCTGTTGGACTTGCCTGGGACAGTGACCAAAGGCACCACAGGAGGATAAACTGCCGTGAACCTGCAGCCAGGAATTTCTGTGCAGGATAAAGAATGAAATTTGCTTTTTATTACAGCAGAATAAAAAGCCTGGGTGGGGAGGAGAGCCATCTCTTTTCCAAGTGTAATGCCAGAGCTGCAAGTGAGGTTCCAACATCCTTCCACTCTGAAGGAGACAGCAAGGTTAGGGATGAGACTGCTGTGAGCAGTTGCCATGCCAAATTCCTGGAGACTCCATTTGCCACCTCATTCTGGTTTGGTTTGTATTCCTGCCCTTCTTGGTGTCCTCTGAATTGACCATCAATGAGAGCAGGTGTGCAATTAGGCAAATAAAGCAGAAAAAGGTTCCCTCTTCTTTTGCAGAATGTATTTTGCATCCAAATGCAAATAATTTTATTTGGTTAAAGAATGATCTAATGCAGCAATTTGGGGCTGTAGTTTTTCAAGCTGATTATGGTTAGCCATGACTGTGCCCTGCAAACATTGTGGGTTCATGTGTAATAACTGGATTGAATTAATCCTTTAGGAAACAGGAAGGTTGGTACTATTACATTTCTTACTATATTTTGAGAAAAGGTTGGGTTTTTCCTATGAGTTGTATTTTTAGAAAGCTATCAACAATTTCTACTGTTGCTTCTTGTAATTAATGACATCATTGCTACTCCCTAAACAATTAAAATATCACCCAAACTCCAGAAAAACATAATCTCTTACTTTCTTCCAAAACAAGGTGTTGTGTTTTGGTCCTTCCAGGTCATCAAGCTCTTTTTGCCACACTTCTTGGTAAAATACCACAAGTGCTACTATGACTCAGCTAGCAAATAATCCCTTGAAAAAACCCAAACACCACCCTCTGTCTCTGAGGTCTGACACTCCTTGAATTGGGATCTGTAAGGGAAAGTAGTTATCTTCACGCTATGTCATACATTTATAGTATTGATATTAAAAATATTAATTTATAGTATTATACTGGGGAGACATGATTTGGTGAGACATTGATAATGGATATAACCACGGTGAATTTCAGATTATTTCAGTGACCAGGAACTGAAGGAAATATTAAATAGTCCATTTTAGAGAATAACATTTACCCCAGTATAATGCTGTTGAAAAAATTAATCACAAAGGAAAACTCTTATGTTAATCTCAGTTCACATGCAGAACTGAGAGACACAGAAGCTGATGTCAGTACAAGAATCTAGATCCTGAAATCTTTATTTTTTGGTGGCTGAGATCAACTAATTTGGCAAATGTAACTGGTAAGTATACACTAAAAATTAAACATAGAAATACAGACAACAGTCAAAAGACACTATTTAAATATATTTCCTAATGCCCTTTCAAATATGATTCATGAAAGAAAAACAAATAAACACAGCACACACATTGAATCAATGAAAGTACCTATGGCATTTCATGTTTGTTTTTGTTTGTTTGTTTTTTACTAAACCACTGGTGAGAACATGATAAACCTTCTTTGATTCATTTGAGATCATCATTCATGGCAGTACTTAAAACAACAAATCATTCCTAGAGGGAAACACCCTGGTATAGTTTTCTATAGAATTTTACATTTTGTTTTCTGTCTTCATGCAAGACAAAACCAAAGTAGAATTTATTGCTAATATGAAAACAGAAGTTTTTCAAAGACTGCTACCCTTTAATTCAATTTCATCTTCTTTTGATGGCACTAGATATTATCCTAATTTTATAACTGTCCTAACTTTGTTTCAAGAAGCCCTAATTGCAACACCATATTGAGTAGTATTGCAGCTGACATGGAATAAGTATTCTTCCAAAACTAGATCTTAAACAGTCAGATTAAAAATACTTTGCCACCAAGGAATTTTCGGACAGTATATTTTTGGACAGTATTTGGCAACAGACAAACTGGATGGGGAAGATCATATAAATACTGGGCACTGTAAATCAGGTTATTGGAAATAGTTCCACTTTCAAGAGCCTGGATTGAATCATACTATTTTTAAAGCCTATGTATTTAGAGGTTTTCCTATCTGTTAGATTGAATAAAAAGAACTTAAAAAACTGTGCAAACCAAACAAATAAAAAACCACAAACAAACCAAAAGCCTAAAATAATTCTACATCCCTCTCCATGACTAGAGAGTTTTCTTCGTTCATCATTTAAAAAATAATAATAAAAAAATAATATTCAAAGGGTATATAAAGGCAGGTATTGTATACCAAATGTCCAAACATAGAATAGCCCAGGCTGGTCACAAACCATGAGCCTGAGCTTCAACAAGGAGGTTGACTTCCTAGTTTTGGCCATAACTCAGCTTGCATTGTGGGAATGATTTATTGGTGGGATTTGGTTATCACTTCCTTTGTGTTCCTTCTTTGGAGGTCCCACGGTTACAAGATGGAAAAGGAGCCCTAGTCCAGAGAGAGCGCTGTCCTGAAATGGTGCAGCAAAAATATCCCTGTTCTTATTTGGCTGGGGCAACAGAAGAAAGGCCAAAGTATACATTTCTAGTAGTGTTTGAATTAATATCTCCAGAAAACCCCCAGTGGGGCTGCTAGGAGGGGAAGCCAATACCAGAATTCAAAGGGTAGAAGGAGGTAAACCAATGAATGGAACCCTTTCCCATTTCCTAAAATATGTAAAGCTGTGGGAGCTGAGGGAGAGGAAATCAACATAGCAAGATCTCAACTAAGGGCAGAGAAATGAGGGCATGGATGGTTTGATCTGGGGCTGTTCTCTGCAGTGCCACAGGGAAGAACAATACAGGGAGAAACAGGCAGCAGGCATGGATGGCAACCTCCTCTTTCCCATGCAGAACAGCTCAAGGGCCCCACAACTCTGAGAAACACCCCTTGAAACAGCAACCTGCCCTCTCAAAAAAGATAATGTTTCACCAGCCCAGACAAAAAGCACCTATTTCACTGCTCACCTGTCACCATGCAGCTTTAAAATGAAAAGCCAAGCCCTCCCCACACGGAGACCCACAAAGCAGAAGTACGTGTTGTGCACACATGTCAGGGAGAGGTGGCAGGGCTGCCAGATGTTTGCGTCCATATCAGTAACCAGACACCACACAGGCCTGAATAACAGGTAAAGAACCTTTTTCCCCCACAATGACATTTGCTTCCTTGGGAGATGACAAATCAGCTCAGCTTCAGTGAAAGTGATTCATCACTTTAAAATGACAAACCAGAAACCTCAGAAGGAGCACGCTACCCTCCCTGTTCTTTGTTTTTCCAGGGGTGAAGAACAAAGCAGCATCAATTAATTATTAATTACAAAGATATTTTCACATGAAGGATGGTAACTTATTGTGCTTTGCCAACAATAGTTAATTTGTTTCTGAGCAAGACTTCTCAAATATTTCAGTATTTTTCTTCATGTTATATACAAAGATTTGAGAGATTAATTGTCCAGATGTTTCCTTGGGTTTTGTTCTCTCTTTCTCACATAATAAAAATCTTTCAGCACACTTTTTTTTTCCCCAATAAACCCACAGTCCATCTGTTATACTTTGCTGGAGACATAAAACAGCACTACATGTGTGTTACAATAATTCTAAAAAGTAAATCTTCACCATTTTCTTTTACAAATAAGGTGAAAGAGTCCATTTTTATTTGTTAGGTAATGTCTTGATCTGTTGCCCTTTGCCCTAAAACAAAGCTCTGTTCACTAATACCTTCACCTTGGGGTAAAATATTCAAATTCCAAATCAGACCATCAAGTATTCCTGTCTCACAGCAGAAAAAAAACCTGGAAAAATACAGCAGAACAAGTCTATAATAGCTCTCTCCAGTTTAAATACAGTACAACTGCTTCAGAACAGTTTAGAACTAATCAGTCTCAGGCTATCGTGAGTGAAGTGAATAACAGTAGTGTGCATTTTTATTTCTCTATGCATTACAAGAAGCATTTGTTCTGTAAACTGACCAAGTGAAAAAAAAAATTAAAGTGTAGGAAGTGTCGAAATTTACTTCCTAGATTGCTGCTGCAAAATGAAAGTCCTGAAGCAGAATTGATAAGAAATTTTTTCGCTGTAGCCATGCAAAATTTGCAGTTTTCAAACCTGGTTTCCAAAAATCCAAAATTTCAGAGCCGCTGTAGAATCAATGATTTTTAGTTTAGTTGATACAAGCAAAAAAGAGCCCCAGAAATCTTTCACATCTAGTCTTTCAAAATCCCACACCAAAAAAACCCAGCAGGAGAGTATTGAATAAAATAATAAGGTAAGACCATGTCAAGAATACCTACATCAGCAGATATATTACAGTCACAACTTCCACAGATTTGAAGGCAAATTTGATGTAAAAACAACATTCTGACAAGGCAGATGAGACTTGAAGTGGGGTCTAGTACTTGTTGAAGATTTCAGTCTCTTGAAGGTTTCCTAAGTGTCAAACAGGTTTGGCACAGGACTAAATCCAAACTGGTACCAGTTTGCAAGACAACTCATGAATCTTTCTCAAAGGATATCTCAGGTTGTCCTCAAGTCTTTCAGGAACACATAAAAGATTTCTAGCTACTTGATTTTTTTTTCTGCCCTTTAAAATGCATAGACCTGGACTTTTCCTTCACATGAGACATGCCAGCTTTCCCCATCCATGAGGAATATGGTACTTTCCCTAAAATAAGAAACCACTCATCTAAGTAAAGCCAACCATCTGCATTAATTAGTAAGAGACCCCAGAGCCTAATTTAAATGTTTACAGAATCACTATTTCACTTGTGCCAAAAGAGCATAGAAACACAGCTAACATTAAAAAACACTTAAATGGGTAGGCAATGAATAATCTATTTTTATCATAAAGTTAAAAGTCCAAGAGATTACTTACATTAGAATATACCCTTTCAAAACAACATCTCATTCAAAAATATTCATCCCAGCATCAGCTGCATCCTCTGAGAAGACAGGTGCTCTTCTCATCAAGTTATAAAACTGAGAATTTTTTCACATTTCAAGATAAACATATAGTGATACTGTAGTCATTTAGCAGTATCTTGATTTTCATTGCTACCACTGCTCGGCCCTAACGCCAGCTGGTTTCAGTCTCTATCTCAACACAACGACAAAAATGTGCTTCCAGGCAATAAAGAAGACCTGAAATTACTTATATATAGCCAGAATTTAACTCATGAATACCAGTTACAATAGAATTTTAACAACCATTTCTAAGAAGCCACTGTTTTAAGTAAGAAGTTCTTTAGTTCAAGCAGAACACTCAAATCCACAGCCATTATTGTCAAAGATGAAGCAGGGAGGTACTATAATGGCTCCTTGGTTTTCCAGCTGTTGACTGGAGAAACCTGGAGTCTGCAGACTATTTATAAGAGGCTAGGAAATATCATAAATGATATTTCATCTATGCTGTGCACATTTGTAAAAGAGGTTTGCATGCTCACTGGAGAATGTTTAGGATGTATAAGTAAAAAAAAAAGTTGAAAACCCACTACTCCTGTCATTGTTTTCTGGGAATCTGGTGGCAACCAGCTCTTGCAAAGTGAGAACACTGTTTCCAAAGGACATTTGTTTTCCTGGAAGGCATGGGAGGAACATAAGGGACAAAGCAGGAAAAGAGAGAAGAAAACCTTTCCTCCACTTTGTGGGAGACCAAAATTCCTGTGTAGCTCAGGTGGGTTCTCCTCTTGGAGAGCTGTCTTTGGACTCATCATGGCCTGTTTCAAAAGGCAAAGTCAGCATGTGGTATCCACTCCAGACAACACAAATCAAACACTGCAACTTGATATGGGATGCCAAGCTGGCCATGACCACTTTGTGGCACTCAGCCCTTTTAATCAACATCCCCTGTTCTCATTTTCCTCAAGGCTGTGTACTATTGCACATTCAGGCATGAAAAGCAAACAAACAAGGAAGAAAACCCCCAAGCAACCAACTGACTCAAAACCCCAAAAGTTTCAGTGAGCAATGCAATTTTCTTTAAGTGACAAAGACTATCATCCACATCCCCTCTCTTATCAGTGTAACCTACTAATTATGTCAGCCAGCATGTGCTGAAATCATGAGCAAAGAAGGAAGAAAGAAAAGTATTTCTCTGACAAATGCATTCAAAATGACAAAGCCACCTGTTAAAATCGCTACAGCTGCCAGAGTTCCTAGGCGGGCACAAGAAATCTTAAATTAAGTTTTCTGATACAGGTTGAGTGTTTTTACATTAGTGTAGAAATAACACTATGTAAATGCTCGCCAAAAAAGCCAGCTAAAAGCTTGACATTGCCACCTCTGTAACCTTACCCTGGCTTTGGTGTATCTATCTGAAGGGATGCTGTAACATAAGCTTTTTAATAACACTTAATAAATATTTAGGGCCATCCATTATAAACGGTGGATGCCCCATGCAGAGCTGGGTGAGGTCATTCTTTACAGCCACTCACCATCTGGTATCCCTGAGGAAAGTGATCTCCTGAGCCTAGCTTCACTGCTGTGGTGTTAAATTACTTTCCTTCCTCTGCCCCCATTCACTTGCACCAGGAGTCAAGTAGATTCACCTGTCGGTATCCCCTGCAGGACCATGTTCTGCAGCTGCTTCCATCCCCAGCATTTAGTAGACTGTTACATTATTCTACTGCATTTAATTGGTAGAATGTGGGCAGAGGAAGGAACAATATCCGCGGGTTAGTGTTCAAAGGGTCAAAGCAGAGCAGTGAATCCCATGCCTTTCTCTCAGCTGTCACTGCTGTAAGGAAGCTTTTACCTGATAAAGACTGCTGGGTCAGTGGGAATCATTAGAATTCAGTCACCACTGCATTTCTCCTTTCCTTTTGTGTGTAAGAGCATCCAATTTCACTGAAGATGCATAACAAGGTGCTGCATCTGGCCTCAGATCCTTGGGAGTGAGCAGAGGAGCAAGCAAGTGACCTCTCTGTATACAACCTTATTTGAAAAGCAGGTCACCTGTTCCCCTTATATCACCACATGGAAAGCACCTGGTTCATGGACAGTGTCCCTAGGAAAGGATCAACTCCTTCCCATTGAAACAATTCCTTATCTTTAGGGTTTGGTCGGCCAAGAGACTCAAGCACTGTGGGTGATCTCGATCCACCCACCTTTCTTGGGGTCTGTATTGACTTGTCTGTTTCCTAAAGAATCAAACAGATTCTTTAACAGCCACATTTTCCTTTTGGTTCAGTAGTGGTTTTATCTTCAAGGTCCCTTTTCCCTGTCAGCTTTGGAACTTATAAGGGGTTTAAAGTTTTGAGGAGAAAATAGTAACAGATCAAAGACTGTGATCTCACCTAAGACTTAATGCCCTAGGAAGATACACTGACAGGTAATTATTTTTGTAGTAGCCCTGGATATATTAACCCAGGTATGTGTGTTTTTTCCTATGCTTTTTTAATGCTAGCTTTCATAAACAAAGTTACAGAAAATATTTAATTTTAATATATACACAAATAAAAGAATTCCCTTGATAGAAGGTTTCTTAATGGTCTTATCAAAGAAACAGAAAGCAAAAGAAAATGTATC
Organism: Anomalospiza imberbis; assembly: GCF_031753505.1. Taxonomy (NCBI): domain Eukaryota; kingdom Metazoa; phylum Chordata; class Aves; order Passeriformes; family Viduidae; genus Anomalospiza; species Anomalospiza imberbis. The sequence continues at coordinate 66,650,072 of NC_089685.1, forward strand.
AGATTAAAGTCTCTTCTAAACTATGAGAAAAAGCTTAAATTTTAAAGAGATAGAAATATTCAGGTATCAAGGTATTCCCATTTTAATAATACAACTATTACTTCCTATGTTAATAATACAAAACTAACAAAGTGATAGCTAACATCTACATCATTGCTGTTCCTAGTATTTTTTTTTTCTTCACTAAGTCATACCATATTCCCTCTTAGGTCCTGAACTTATAAACATTTAAGCAGTGTATAATTTAATCTCCCTGAGAAGTTGCAATGAAATCCCCAAAGCCATTCACAGGAGCAAATCTATGGATGTGCTTGTGAGCTTGCAAGATGAGGCTCGGATAATGAGCATTTTATGGCAGCAACTTTGTGCTGTTTGCTTGGACTGCTCAGCCACCAGCTTACTTCTGAGCACTGCAAGATGTTAATCTGAACATTTATTAAAAGATACTGGGAACCAGCACCTGGATCACTGTTGCATGGCTCTGGGGAGTGGTTTCCTCCCCCAGAGACCCCTGTAGCTGTAACCATGTTAGTCTAACCCTTCCTTCCTTTATGGACCCAATTGGCTGGGAGCCAATTATCTCTTCCTGAACAGGAGTCTAGATAATGCCCTGTTCCTTCCTTGTTCACTCTCTTTCCCTTTTTCTCCCCTGGAAACCTCCAGGAATAAACGTCTTGGACCACATTGGGGGTTAGAGCCTCTTTTGGAATCTTTTGCCTTAACCCTGAAATATTTCCCCCAAAGCTCTCTCAGATCTGGGCTAGCCTTGTAACTCCAGGGGGCTGCAGGGGTAACTATTTCAGATCACTAGGAAATTTTAATTGAAGTCCAAACACAAGACTTCTAGAACTGTCACACCAGTCACATTGCTTCTGTGGCAGAACCCTTCCTCTGGTGCCTTGTTAACATGGCTGATCATTTCAGGGCTGAGATAATCTGACTTCTTAGAGCAATATCAGTCACTAAACAACATCAGCAAAAGATGATTAGTGTGTATCAGTGGAAGGTTATTATCTACATACAAACTCCTTGTGAGCACCTCAATGTACTTTCAATGTGTCACTAGTGTGTCACCATGGTTGTCAGGTTTAGATTCAGAACAAAAGAAGTTTTCATATCAGTGCAGGTTTCACAGAACCATAGAATGGCCTGGGTTAGAATGGACCTCAAAATTTGCCTAATTCCAGCCTCTTCCCATGGGCAGGGACACTTTCCACTATCCCAGGTTGCTCCAAGCCTTGGGCACTGCCAGGGATGGGGCAGCCCTTGCCTAGTGTGCAGACATCCAAATTTTATAATGAATTCAAAACAAAGGATAGTAATTAGGCAGTTTTTCTTACAGATAAAATACTTTCAGAGGAAAACTTGTGGTCAAAAATAGAAGTTACAAGGATTTATGAGATCCCTCAGAAAGGCTGCTTGTTGAATTCAATTACTTGATTGCCACTGAATTCCATGGGACAAGATATCACATTAAAAACACATAATGCAGCATGTTTAACTTTGCTTTGTATTTTATAGAGGAAGCAACACAATCAAGGGGGGCAAAAATAAAGGAAATGTTTGCTGCTCTATGCATCATAGCCATGCAGGCACATAGCTGAGATAACAAAATACACAATGCACAGAAGAACGCAGCAAAGCTGACTTGAAGCTGAGATCTCTAAGTGCCTGTCCCAGTATAAAAGGACTTTAGAGTGCTTTCATTTGTGGTGGGTAAAGTGCTACAACACAAAGCATTAGAAATACTGGAAGCTACCTGACAAAGAATCCCTTTTGCTGAAGCAGCAGAAGAGGCAGTGGGAATTTTTGCCACTGAAATTCCACCATGTGGATGCAGATGAAGTCTCCCACTGGAAATGGGGAGGGAACACATGGGAAACAGAGAGGCCGCTGATGAGGAGAAAAAAGTGCTGAGCCACTGCTGTTTTAGCTGAAGCTCTGACAGCAGAATTGTCCCTGGGAAGTTTGGCTGCTGTTTTTGCTATCTTTATTCTGAGCCAACAGGAACTGAGTATATTGTATATTCAGGGTAAGAGCTACGTGATCCATGAGGGTGAGTGATGTACCCCAGACACTGCACTGATTCCTCTTTTCACAGCAGTGAAAAGGGCAGCGAGAAAAGGGCTGTAGGAGTGTCCACAGATATTAATTGCCTTCCCCCATCCTCTGTTGGCAGCACAATGTGATCACTCAATTTTTACTCAAATTCTGCAGTTTTGCTGGGCTCATACAGAGAACACAATGATGATGAAAACTGCTAGGGATCCTTTGACTCCAGACAGGAGTTTTACTCAAGTCCCTTCTGTCCTTTGTTGACAAAATTAGACAGGAGAAAAGAATTGGAAATAAAGGAGTGTCATCCATGGCAGAAACTAAAGAACAGTTATTGCAGCTACTGTGGGCTTTCATGCTACAATGGGGCGTACAGAAAATCTCCTACACATTCCTTATTGCAGCAGGCTTCTTGCATAACTGAACCCAAAGAGGATTTCCATCTTGCTTTGACTAAGATTTTTAGTTTTTATTTTGTCCAGATTAATGTGGGCCTTATGGATAAAAGAAAGCACAAGAGAAAAGGGGCACTGCCATAAAGAATCCATTAGAAAGCACAAATGTGCATTAATACACAAGCTGAGTAATAGTACAGCTGTTTACAGCTGTTTACATTCATACCCCTGTTCTGATGCCTCTGATGAGAGAGGAAAGCCAGGAATGCATCCCACCCACTTGATACAGGTTTGAGGTAGCGCACAGCATGACCAGTTTTCCCATTCTCTAGTATCAGCAAAAGAGGGAGGAACTCCACACAGCACCTCCTTCCTTCTCCTCTGTCTTGACTGATCTGAAAGTGAACAATTTCCTTTCCAGTCTATTTTTTCCATGTCTAGAAAAGTGACAAAATCGAACCATGAAGATGAAAGGAAAAGATTACTCTCTGGCACACTGAAGCTTAAAAAATTGTCTTTAAAACATCAGGAATGGAATGGCTTGCAAGGATTTTAGGTAATCAAATCAATACCTACTTAAATCTATCGAAAGAACTACACAAAATAAATCAAGGCTTAAATTGGACTGTGAGAAACCAAAGGGTTTTTAGCACAAGCTTTAAAGAATTTTGAAACACCTGAAAGAAAAATAACTTTAATATGCAATAACTATAATATGCAATATGCCCTCCCTTCTGGATTGGTATAAACCAGGAGGAGGGGAAAAGACTAATTTGGACTGGATTTGATTTATATCACCCTCTGCTTGTAAGTGATTCCTACCTGCTGCTCGTAAAATGGAGCTGCACTATCAGGGTGTTTCCTAAAGCCTTTCCATTGACTTATAGAAATCCAATAATAAATGAGATGGATTAAAAAGAACCATGTTTTAAACAGAGAGGAGAAAGTTTGGTGAGAAGAGTTATTAAAACATGGATTGAAGAGATAACTAAATAAAAATAATTTCTGATGTAATTTGCACAGCAACAGTTTAATCTTTTTAATTATTGCATACATGGATTTTACAAAAATAAACATCCAACTCCCAACAAAAGTTATAGGAAATCCATCAGCACATCCTGTTTTTCAGCCCCTCTCTCACTATTCTTTCATTTTGGGGGGATTCTGGATTTGACAGGCAAAGATAGAGGGATGGGAAGGAGTAGAGTTCAGTTTTACTCCTTTTTTTACAAAATTCAGCTGTTAGCTACACAATTTAATCAAACTATAATGTTTAAAATGCGCATTAATGTTGTAGTGCAATAGATCTATTCTACTTTAAAAGAAGAACAAGCTTGCAAGCCTGATAGTACACTCCAGTGTAAAGTTTCAAAACAAATGGAGATTTATCTATGTAAAGAGCTATTAATATAACAACACATAAATTAAAAATAGACACTCAGGTAAGCACATACTTAAACCTTATTTACTAATGTAAATAAGTTCAATATTCACCAGACAGCACAGATATGATGTAAATAAGCAGCAGTTATTAGGATGTACTGCAAGTGCTGGTGGAATGTAGGACACTGAATTATTTCCTGATGTTTTAAGTTAGGTTTATTTAAAAAAAACAGTTGTTTAATGAGTATTTTCCTCTGTAGAGACACATCAGCATTCTGATTTGTTGACTGCCCTTTACAGTCTAGGAAGGAGTTGAACCAAGGAAAATCACAGCATTCCCTATTTATGTGTCCCCACAGAGGAAATGCCTCCTAATGCTGAGTCAGCAGCATATAAGGCAGAAACACAATTAATGATCATTAAACCTCAGAGAAGCAACATTTAGAGCCAGAGAAGTTTATTAAACCAGCCACAAGATCAAACCTGTGTCAAATCTTAGCTGGGATCTAGAAAGTTGAGAAAACTTCTGGTACTGCTGCCAGGTTGAACACTGACAGAGGACTTGGATTCTCTCCACGGTCATGGCAACAACACTCTGGAAGAAAAAGTCTCTGAAGCCATTGGGAAAATTCCACTACCAGGCATTGACACAGGTTATAAAAGTCCATCACTCAAAGAAGACTTGGAGCTTGATTCAGGAATTGATGGTTTAGAGGGATGAGACTTTTCCTTATTGATCCCAGGGTCGATCTAGTGAAAACTAAATCCACACTTTGGCTGTCAGTTTGTCTGCCCTGCTTATTGTCTCCCAGAATTTCAGACCTGAAACTGCTCTGTGCTTTCCCACAAAAACAGTGGAAACATGGACAAGGTGCAGAGGAAACAGAAGCTTGAACAGTACCCAAAAGGACTCATTCGGAGCAGTCCTCAGACAACAGCAGGAAAGGAATTGCCAAGCTGGTTGGAGGCAGTGCCTCATGTAACATGGTCATATTTCCCCATTCCACTCAGCATGCAACAACTGTCTGCCTTCCAGTCTCCAAAGCAGGTAACCAATAAAGTCTGTGAAAAAAATCAGAGCTAAAAGCTTGAAACTAAACTTTTCTTCTGTCACTAGCATGTTACAATCAATTCCTTCTAAAGAACATTCAAGATCTGAAATTATTGTTATAATGTCACTTGAATATACCATAAGCTAAAGGAGACACATAACTAGAATATGAACAGACCTGTAATTTTTATGGTAATATTGCATCTCCTTTAATTACACTTTTCAGCATAAAATAACTTTCCAAAATTATCCAGTCTATCCAAATTTTAGAAAATCTGGCCTGAAAATAGATACTTTCTGTTCTGTTCCACACCTCATGAAGCAGGGACACTGCACAGAAATGCTTTGTTTTGTTTAAAGCTGTTTTCCACTCTGCTCACACCTTATACTCAAAGCACAGGGGTTTCATGCTTGTGGTATTGTAAAAAAAAATGATACAGGCTCTGCAAAATGCTGTGTTTGTGTCTGTGAATGGTGGATGCCTTCTTATAAGCTCCTAAAGCTCCTGATGACACCATCACACATCATAATAAACCTGACACAGCTCTTATCCCTCAACAAATTTAGTTTTATTTCTGAGAGGAAAGGAAAATACCACCTGGGTCAGACTTGGCTCAGAGTGATGGGTGAACAGAACTGGCAGCCTGAGCCCTGAACAACTCCAGCAGCAAAAACTCAGAGAATAAAAATGTGTGTCCTGAAATGGTTCCAGGTCAAGCAAGGTGTAAGCTGGCATGGAAATATGAGAGAGAAGTTGTACTGTGTCTGAAAGTGCTTTCTTCAAGAATAAAAGCTGAAAATGGCCAGTTGGACAGAGAACTAATATTGAACACAGTATGAAATGACTCTGTATTAATAAGTAATGAAAAGTATCTTGGATATTTAGCATGTGTTTAAAATATCAGTTCTTCCTGAGGACTGTTGAGTGCTAAAACAAAATTGCATTTCCCAGTTTGTAAGTTAGGCACACAAACAGCAGACTGTTTCCAGAGCCTGGCATACACGTAACTTATAGAATTTCAAATTCCTGACTTACCTAATGTCTTCAATGTATTTATGTCTTGGTTGTATCAGCAGGGTAATTATCCCTGCCTTAGTAATGGCACTGCTTGAGGAATCCTGGCATGCACTTCCTCAGTAATAAGCACTTCATTTTGTCAATGACTTCATTTAAAAACTCTTAGCTTTCCAAGATCTGAACATTTTTACAGACCATGAAAATTAGCAACTCTACCTCATATAAATTCTTTTATCTGCTTGGAAAAAAGTGCTGGTCCAAACTGCTGCACCATTTACGTGTCCAGGCTTGGCTTCAGCTGTCAGTGGTTTGCATATTTGGCCTCGTGATATTTTTACTCCACTTTTCTTTGTCAATGCCAACTGCGAGCAGTTTTCTTTGGTCATCTGGGTACTGCAGCCAACAAATCCCCCTTCTCCTGGTACCAGTGAGACAGCTGTCAGTCAGAGAGGCTTGGCATGCTCAAGACTCCACTTCCCTACCCAAGACCCCAGAAAAAAGAAAAGATACAGAGACAGGCCCATAAATCATAAGAAGAAAGAAAACATTTGTATTGTATTGGGAGCCCACTAACACCACTGAACCTCAGAATCTGGCAGTTGTTATGGCACGGCAGAATTGTCAGAGCCCATAAACGTTCACTTTGGACTCAAACTTGGCATGAAGTGATGCCACTTGACTGCTCCACATCTTATCCCAAACTCTGTTTCTCATTCAGAGGCAGTGATGGCACACAGCACTCTCTATTCATACCAGATTTGGGAGGTTTGTGCCACTGCTACAGCAAACTCCATTACTTCTAACTGTGAAGGTTTCTGAAGCTTGATGAGGTTGTGTTTTAGAAATGACCTTAGAGATCACTGTTCCCCAGACTTCTGATATGTAGGATTTATTCCAAACTCAAAAGTGGCAGATGACTGTTTTTCCCTGCCTCTCTCTGCCAACAGACCAATTTGGCCCCAGCAGTCTAAAAAATCTCTAAAAACTGTGGGAAGTCTTGCTTTCCCCACCCTCCCCCCCCTCCCTCGCAACTAGTTTTTAATTCAGAGACTGAAGATGTTTTCCTTTTTCTCTTCCTGTTTATTCTTCTCTCTGCCAGATAAAGGAAAATTTTCAAATCAAAGATAACCTTGCCCAAAGGCATCAATGTCCACAAGCCTGCACAAGTTGAAATACCAGGGCCTTCAGGTCCAACATGTCATCAGGATTGCCATTCCACCCTGAGAAGCTGGGATATGGGGAAAAATACAAATTGCTGATGCTGTTCTGAACAATATCCTTGATTCTAAGAGAAAAAAGAAGACTAAGAAAAAAGTCTGCAACAGAAAAAGACTAGCAGCCTGCTTTTCCCAGAACATCTTACTATAGCATTTAGTGGCCCTAGGAGGTGGAAGCAGCAGAAAATTATTATCACTGGGTATCACTGGAAGTGTCAGCTTAGGTGTGGAGGTATTGAAGAAAATACCCCAAATACACAGAAAAATCTAAGATGTTGCTGTTTGGTGTGGAAGGATATTCCCTAGAAAGCAAAGAGAGACCCAGCTGTGCTAAGAAAAACTTTGGTTCAGTGATAACTTCAACAATCCAACCAACCCAGAATGGAGAATCAATTCCAACATAAAAAAAAAAAAAAAAAAAAAAGAAAAAAACTGGAATGAGAGATAAGGCTTAAGGAACAACATCAGTAAAATGTTTTAGAAAGAAACATCCCCACACTGTGATATAAATCAGAAAGTGGCAAGTGAGCAATTAAACCATGGCTGGATGATGAGAACTTTGAGCACAAGATTTTAGTTATGTGGTGAATGTAACTGAAGCCTTCAGTTCATGTCAGTGTCAGGAAGTTCATGCAGCAATTCAACAAATGCATTAACTAAGCTTGGATAAGCTTTCATTACACTGAATAAAAATAGATTTACTATTATTCAGTACATACAAACAACACATTTGCAGCCCTTCATGGATTTACTTTGGGACTTCCAAAGACAAGATATTGACTGATAGACTTTATGGCAGTAGAAAATCTGGAGGCTAGTTCAAAAAAAACCCCAAAATATACTAAGCTATGAACTTTCTAATCTGTGCATACATTTGGAGTTTAAAGATGTCTAAATAAAATATTATTAAATTCTGAATATGCCTGAAGCAAGAAACCTTGGAGGGGGATGAGATGGGGCATGGTAAAAAGTGCTAATAAGCGAAAGGAAGGTGCGTGTCAAGGAGGGTAATTGTTTTTGGGTTTTTTTTTTTTGTTTTTTTTTTTTTTTTTTTTTTTTTGTTTTTTTTTTTTAAGTATTTGGGTTCAGGTTCTGATTGAGAAAAAGCAGGATTTGTCTTTGTTTCTGTCAGTAAGGGGAAGGTACAATAGCACAGTTACATGTATTTGTATAAAGAGAAGAAAGCCTCTCCCACCAGAACATCTGAGTGTATGTGCTACAGTCTTAAGGATTTTGAAATGGTCTGAAGCCTCAAGCTGAACTTTCTATTTCCCTTCTTTTAGAGGTTTCAATACCTATTCTTTACTTTTGCAAATTAATAATATCAAGAGTTTAGCTAGAGGTTAGCTTACTCATTAATGTTGAGCTTGGGGCCTGAAATTTATAAATAGCTAAGCCCTTTGCCTGCTAACATACAAAGTCAGCACATTTTTGTTGTGGAATATGATCTAAATGAATTAAAAAGAATAAGCCTTGCCTTTAGGAACCCTTTATAAACCACCAATACATAACAATAATTTTTTCATACATTGAAATCTCAGTGGAGGTTTTGTAACACCACTGTCCACACGTGATAATGCTTCTCGGTGGCCACAAACACTCCTAACAATCCTTAATGACACATTCTCCATACCTTTCAGTACACTTTAAAAATTACATGTATTTCATTTGCAATTTCTCATGCTAAGGTTCAGAATATAAATCAGACTGTGCAAAATGCATCTTTTCTCTAATATCATCTAAATATTATCAGAAGTTATGAAGCTAGAGAGGAAACAAAGAGTAATATATTGAACAGCTTGCCCAGAATAGGGTCTTAGAAACATGTATGTGGTATATGAAAGGAGAACCAGAAATTTAAATACACCACTAAAATTCTTCATCTTAGAACTTGATGACCGTATTACTAAAAGTTAATTTCCTTTTTCCAAACAAGGAAAAGCCATGCTCCACCACTGAATGTTTGACATCAGAGCTCACCTATGGGTGGAGATGCAGCCACCCAGAGCAGGGAGAGAGAGGATGTGGCCCTTTTGTGCAAAGGTAGGAGCTGACTGCTTACTCTGGTTTTTCTTACATGAGAAAAAAAAAAAAAAGAGTTTGCCTTTCATCTCAGGCAAACTGTGATTGGATACTGCCATTAGGAGTAAGTCCTTTCTAGAGCTCTGGAGAGTGATTGACTGACAGCCAGAAAGGGAGATTTGAAGCAAGTTAGCTATGTGTTCAGAAGACAAAAGAGATTTATCATCTGTCTCCCCAAAGGAGGCCAAACTAAGGTTATTGAGTCTGCACAGAAAGTCAAATAATCACAGTGACATCAAAACTGACTTAATTGGTACAAAAGACACAGACAGCTCTGCTGGTTAATGACTAAATGAAGTAAGATGTTACATATAAAACACTGAGAAGAAACCATATCCAGTTGTGCAAGCAGAAAAGGATCTGAAGCTGAAATACAGACATGAGTGTTCTAATGGCAAATCCAAATTTCTAGATTGAGAGATTTTATTTCTAAAGTCAGCTTTGTGTCTTGGCAGCTGAAACAATACTTCCTTGCTAGATCATGATTTTCAGCAAGCAAAAGACAACAAAGAAATACAGAGCTGACTGGGCTAATTCCATCTTCTACGCTGAAATGAATCAAAAGTGACACACAGAGCATCTACAGAACAAAGAATATTGGTGAACTAAAACCACTTTTTTTTCTTTTTAATTTAGCTTTTCTTTTATTTCCGTCCCCTTAACTCCCCCCTAAACCAACCAACCAAACAAAAACCAAATAAAAAAGCCCCCCCACCCCACAACATTTATTATTAACATATGACATAGAAATAATTTTCCTACATAAATGAACTTCTAAATTAAAAACTAGTGAATCTAATGATTACCCTGCCAGGACACATGTTCTTAACTAAGAGCACAGTAGGCACCAGTGAATAAACATCTGATACCTTGGTACTGAGGCAAGGGGGGAAAGGAAGGCTAAAAGAGCTGACAACAACATTCTCACCCACAAGAAAATGAGACCGGATAGATTTCGTGTTTTGGCTTCCAGGAGAGGAAGAAACAAAAAATTACTTCCCAAAACAAAGGAAAAATAATACACGGATTTATATATGTATATATATAGGTATGGAAACTGTAGGTAATGAGATGTGCATTCCCACGTCCTTCAAGGTACTTATTTGTCTGACCTTGAACTGTTATAATTTGCCCCTGCTTAGGCATGAGAGGCAGGAAGTCTTCTGGCATTAATACTTTCTTTGTGGATATTTTTGTGCACATTTCAGGAAGAAACAGTGCTGCAGAAACAGATTCATCATGGCAGAAAACTGGCTGGAAGTTTTTCAGCACTTTCTACAAGTAGCCAACAATTTGACATGCAGTAGGTAGGGGTGCAGTGAAAAACCACAATAAATCTGGAACACCAGAACTGAGCTAGAGATTTGGATCAGTAAACACTTACTGGGGAAAAAGCAAGATGCTGTTGACTCCTACCAGAGATTTTTCAACTGCAGAGTTTGATTCAGTGTTACTTAAAAACACTTTCCAGCCAAGAATTTACCAGGTCTCTGAGGATGCAATGAAAACTGTCAAAATGTAATAAAAAATAAAGCTCAAGAGTCAAAATACTAGGTGACAGCTAAACACAAAAAGGAGGAGCTGTTCAGCACTGGATTAGAGTGCAGAATGAGAGAGTGGAGAAAACACACAGCCAACTTTTTTCTTGAAGACAGAAAAAAATCTCTAGTTCAGACTGGTTGATTTCAACCATTTCTATTAGAGAAACTCCCATGTGGCTTAGGAGCTGGACAATTTACCTTTTTCTGGGTCATCATGATGAGATTCCTCTCGCACATTACTGGTTAACGTTTTTAAAATGAAGGAAGAGAAATAACCTACGAGCAGCCCTATATAAAACCCAGATATTGCTGGGTCACCTGTGTCTGCCTCTGTCACCTGAGGGTGACCAATGTGTTCCAGTGTATGGGTGGCTCTGCAACCCCAAGAAAAAATAATATCAGGTAATTTTACGAGGAAACTGAATTCTCTCAAGCCCTTATGTTCCCCTTTACTCTTCTGTGCTCAGAGCACTACAAATAAGGAGGTCGAGCACAACTGGCAAGAGCAGTTCAGGTGCCATTTTTAACAGATGTCATAAATTTTGATAAAATTGTATCATATGCATAGAATTAAATTTCAAAATGTTCATTTGAAAACTAGACAATTGATAATTTCTAAAAAGAAAATAAGGTATATGATAAAAAGCAGAAAAAAATCCCTTTACATTTCAAAATTGTGTGCAAAAGACAGCTACAATCCCAATTAACAATATTTATTTTGTAGTAGTGTTGTCCCACCCTCTACCTGGTCAGGGCTCAGAAACATCCCCTTTCCTAAGGCAGAAGACTTTATACAAATGGCATTTCTGACATAAATGTGACTCAGCCTCCTCTCAAAGACCTTCAGTACAGTCTGAGAGCATCTCCTGGAGACAGAAGGATTTCATGAGGTTTCTCCTAAATCCATGTTGCTATAGCAAATGCTGCATTTTAAATCTTGCCTGTCAGGGAAGTGGAGTATAAATGTATATGGTGTCTAGGTTACATCAGTTCCTACCTCCTGACACAAGTTTTGTGTCAATTCTCAAACCCTCACAGTCGTTGTCACACTTTCATTCTCCAGGCAGGAGAACAGGTTCCTCACAGGTCCTATTGTCCAGCTTGCTGATCACCTGCATTGCTCTCAGAGCCTTTTTTTCCCTTTAAACACTGTTACCCCAAACTGGACACAGTGCTCCCTCTGAGGTTTTACGGGATTACTTTGTATGTCTTGAAAGTTGTATTCCTGTTTATACATCCCAAGGTGGTATTTGCTCTCTGGAGAAAATAAAGTGCTGCCTAATCCTCTGTTTTGATTCTGAAATAACATCTGTATCCTTTTCTGTAAAGCTGCTCCAGTCCCCCACCTTCTACTCACACACTTTATCATTCCTGCTTTTGAGCTTAGTGAGCTCCTTAGTGAACTTCTTGCTAAAAATTTTCTTTTTTATTTTTCCCAACAATTTTCCTCATTTTTCAGGATAATTCCATCTTAAGCCAACCTGCTTTACCCACAGCAACCTACTCTCAAAGGATGATTTCCAAGCACTTTGGCAGACCCACAGAGAGGAACCCTTCTCCTCCCAGTCACATTTCCCCAGCTCATCTGCATCACAGGAGACAGTGTCGAGTCAAGGTGGGGCTAAATCCAGAGAAGGTTCCATTTTTCCTTGCTGAAAGCAAACCACTGGCTCTTTTCCTGAAGAGTTGATCTCTTCCCTGGATGGGTCTGAAATACTTGGAGTTCAGAGAGCCCTCACTGATGTAAAAGCCACTCACCGTCACCACTCTGGGCACACTGGGCACCAGGAGACAGGCCCTTGGGACAAAGTCCTGACTCACTTTTCTGGATGCTGATCCCTATTTGTTCACTGTTGCTTTTGGAACAGGGTAGTTCAGCTTTGAATGAAAGTTTTTTCCACCCCTAGAAGCAATTAGCACTGACAGGGAGGGACAATGGATTTGTTATCACTGCCACACATGTCTTAACTTCGTTGCCTCAATTAAACCGATGTAATACACAACACTACAGGGAGGTGGCCTGAATTTCAAAGAACTCATGTGAAGACCTGGTAGAGTTATTTCAGACCTAATGAAAGAAATGCAATGTAATGTACAGAACTGATGGCAGAAATTTGGATGAGATTCATATTGCACTTTTTACTCAGCAAAGGCCTAGAGCATACATAAGAAAATGATGGATTTATTTTTCCAGGAGATAAAATAAATAAGTAATTTTTTATTCCACTGCTAGTGCTAGTATTTTAAAGAGGTCACCCTGTCTCCATATATATGGTCTCACAAATGAACATATACTTATCTGCTGGAAGCCTTTTCTGAAGTATTCTCAATAAAAACAAGAACTTTTAAGAATGACAAATGTTTGAGCAGTCACATACTGACATAGCATAACTGCTCTGCATTCCTTTGCCCATTTGCAACAGAGTCAAAATGTTTCAGAAATAAAAATTTAAGAAAGTAAAAGTCAGTCACTTTTTAAAAGAGGCCAAATGTACGATTGCAAAATAACTGCAACTGTGGAAATAAATTTCTGCATTCCATGCTCAAATAAAACACTGAATGCCCAGGAAGCAAATTTTTCTAATTAAAGTAGTAGGAATATGAAGGGCAAACCCACAGTTCAATAGTGTCATGATATCATGCTTAAAATAAAAACTATTACTGCAGCATGAAAGCTGCAGTAATAGCCACCTCTAATAGTAAAATCTGAATTCTAGCAGACAGCTTCATTCCTAAAGCTGGAAATCTCTATCTCCATAAACAACACAAAGAATCCCTGGACAAAGTGTTCCTAACTAGTACTTGGACATGAAGTTTCATTTTTCAAACATCTTCCCCTTTGCTCCAGGATTATTCCATTTTAACGACAGAGCTGTCATGTGCACTCAGCTGGCCACAAAGACCTCTCATTTTGATGACAGCAAAGATGAAATCACAGCATATTTTTGAGACAATATGTATGGAGACACACTTTTGTTTTGTGAGACCAGATTTTTTTTTTTTTTTTTTTTTGCAAGGCAGCAAAGCACAGACTACCCCAGTCAAACTGCAGATGATTCATTGCTTGTCCAGGAGCCAGACAAAAAATACAAGTAATGTTATAAAAACCTAATCAAGCTGAAGAAAAAGGGGTTTTATTTATTCACAATATCTCTTCCCCAAAATCAGTTGTATTAGGCAGCATTTTGTGTGTTATAAGTGCTAGGGGGAAACAAGCGTTCAAAACTGAGGGCATTGGTATCAAAAATAAGTTTAAACTTCAAATCACCCAAGTTACCAGGAACCTTCACCTTACACAGTGCATTGTTTTAAGAAAAGTGAATTGAATGCAATTTAAAACTTGAACATACTTAAAATGCAAAAGTTAAACTAAATCCACTTAAGTTGTTATTTGCAAGCTCAAATCCAGAGTTACAAATGTTTAATGTGCATCAGCTTAGCATGTGAGTTGGTAAAAGCTTGGATGCCTATTTGAATCAGCTTAAAATGAAAATTCAATTTCTTCTTTTCAAAGAAAAATAAAAAACTTAAAGTTTAAACAGATATAGCAGGAAAAAGCAAACCATCACTTTTCTCTCTAGACACAGGTCCACCTTTGATCCAGCTGGCATGCTGGCTACATTCATAGATTGGAATGTGATTTAACTGTGCCACAAATTAATTTAACGTCAAATTGCTACAGTTGAGAGCTGGCTGAAATCACAATTTCCTTAGTCGAAAAAACCTCAATTTGACATTTTCTACACCACCAAAGAACTTAATTCTCAGCCATTTTGATTTAAATAGCACATATTTGAAATTATTTATCTAATATGAAAATAGCCTTAACTGAAGGAGGAGTCCATGGCCCTGATCTTTGGGAATTATTTTCGATTTGCATAGTCAGTTTTAAAATTTCCACATTGCAGCTGAACTTTGAAGGCAGAGCTCCGACTCTTTGTTCAGACCCCTTTGTTCATTCTCCCTTTTGCAAACATAGATTTGTACCAGAGAATTTAACAGTAAAATATCAGAAAACATCAGAGTTTAGTGCACCATCCTAAGTCTCACTTTTTGTGCATTTAGAGTATGAGGCAGTCTTAAATCCTTAGTTATGTGTCCCAAATGCAATATGTTTTTCAAAGAAAACGACTGGCCAAGTTACATGGATATACAGAGATTGGTTTTCTTTAAAGGATTTAGGACTGCTAATTTTGAAAAACTAAATTACTCCCAACTTATAAGAAAGAATACAGACTGACTCTGAAGTTCTGCAATGCCTGAAGTTTGGCACAATCACAGAATGAATAGAAGAACAATTTAAAAGAAATCTTGAACATCTTTCTTACAAGAGGAAGGTGAACTCCTGAAACTTCATTCACTTCATTTCAGTGTCAAATTCTCTGGTAGAATTGTGGTAGAATTCTGGTATAATGCTTGATTTCCAAGCAATCCCCTGCTTACAAAAGGGGGGAATGGAGAGCTGGTCTGAACAAAGGGTCCAAGCTCTACTTTCAAGGTTCTGCTGCAATGTGGCAATGTTAAAGCTGAGTATGCAAATCAAAATTAATGACACTGAAATGTCATCCACACACGTTTGGAAATGGCTGTTCTGGACTCCTTTGTCCTTTTGAGCCCATGATATCCTGAATTCCAAGTCCTGTATTTGCTTTGTTCCCTGACTCCTACCAGCTACTCCCCACCATGACTTTCCACACCTAAGGGTGTGCAAAGTGAAATAATTTTTAAGGAGTAAAGCACAGTAAATGTCCCAGTCGACAACTTGAGAGGAGTTATTTGTGTGCAGATGATCTCTGATCTGGCAGGCACACATTCACTCACTTTTTTTTTTCTGCCTCCAGCAGGTCGTTATTTACTCCTGCAGTTCAAGCAAATCTTTCTTCTCTATTGGAGCTGGGATTTGGGATAGGATAAGGCTAAACAATAAACAGTTCTTGCAGGAGAAGCCAAGAAAATATCAACTCTCTAACTATTGTAAGAATGTGCAAACTTAGTGGCAATAAAATGAAGAAAGAATAAGGGTGGTCGTGGGGGGTGACCTGCACCATATGATTGCCAGCTGGGAGAGAGAATCAACCCAGAACTTTCTTTTGGAAACCAGCTTCCAACAACGCTGTTGGACTGAATTTAAAGTTACATATTCAAGGTACACTTAACCAAGGAAATGACTGCAATATCAAGAAAGGCCTCCTTTGGGAAAATACATTCTGTAACCCCAAATTTATGTGATTCTATTATATCAGAAGCATTTGTAAGAAGTGGCACAGATGAGTAATTGCAGCAAGTGTCCAGTGTTGGTTTTAGTATGACCACTATGAGCTGAATGTAATCTCATTTCACTCCTACTGCTTTGTAATGTGCTCCCAGCCTTGATTAGTGTTCCCTGAGTGACCTGCTTCAGCATTCATGACATTTCTAGAATATCGATTCACTTCCGTATGTTTGAGTTAGCTTTTGCCCATTGGACTTGAAAACAGCTCTGTCACTTGTGTGCAAATATTTTAAATAGTTTTTCCTCCTCATAAATAGATTTCAGACATTTTCAAGAAGGAAAAGACATTCTTCCCCAACTCCTCATTATTCTGTTTTCCCATGACTGATTTTAAGTATTCATCAATTTTTTTTCCTGAAACCAGGTCCTACTGCAGGAATGTTTTGATCTGTCAAATCAAAAGTGGGTTCTGCATTTTTCTCTTTCTATCGGAAGATAGATAGGCTGTCCACCCTTTGGAAAACTCATCTTTAGCATTTTTATTGCAGATAATTATTCCAGACTGAGTCTAGGTGAAAATAAATGTATTCTTCTACATCAGAGTTTCACCCAAAGGGCTTTGGGATCTTTATTCAAAATTCAATTACTTTCCAGATTATATAATCTCATTACCACCACATTTTTCACATTTTTCATATTCTAAGTAGAACTAACTAAATCACAACAATAACTCAAATTGTTTCTACTTTACACTTGATTTTCCTGAATCTAAAAGCAGGTAAAAAAGCAAAGACTCACTCTCAAAATATAAAAGGCAGTGTATAGAAAATGATTTAAAAATTCTATTCCACATAGGTGTAAATGTCTGAGAGCCTCATGCATTATTCAGTACATGAAAGAGAAGGAAGAACCTGGAAAAGGCCAAGGAAAGTGTTATTACTGCTCTGCTTTGTAAAATTAACTATTTCAAGCTGCTTAACCTTAGCTCAGAATATTGTGTTGGACTGGTGCTCTTATAAAGAGGAATCTGCTGCAAATTAAAATCTTGTCTGCTGCTTTTGAAAATGAAAAACTTGAGAATACTTATAAAGCAGAGCCACCTTCTTTTGCCTTTTACTGATTTGAAAATGAGTCACATTTAAAATGCTTAGTCCCATGTGTCCTCCAGAGAAGACCACCCAAAGTCACTGCATTTTGAGCAAACTTTCAGTTCTCCAAACCTGCAGTAGCCCCCTGCACCCCTCCTCTCCTGACCTCATCTATTTGGCTCTCAAACACAAGTGTTAAGCAGGACAAAGACCCACAAGCCCCAGCTTCTTTAAAAACACAAAAGGAAAGGGAAAACCAAGCCCCTATAATCTCAAGGTGCATTTATTAAAACAGACTGTTAAGAAAGATAAGAATTTCCACTAAAACCAGAACATGCCCCCCTAGTCTTACCCCAGAAGTCCAGCATCACAAGCCCTGTTACAATGACAGAGCCCATAGGCCTCCACCTCAGCTGATCTCAACAGATGGTGTAACTATGATACAGCAACGTTTTCAATTAACAGAGATCATCAGGTGACAAGGGAATTAAATCTTAATGCTTAAGCACTTGCAAAACTACAGTCACCTCTTATTCCTGGAGTACTACTCATCTAGAAATAAATACATGAAAAAAGCTGATTAAGAAGGGTTAGGGTTTGTAAAAAAAATAAAACAACCCAGAACCAGCTAAAATATCGCTTTGCACTGCATCGTGGGTTTGTTTCCAATAAATGCCTACATTGTATTCCCAAACCTGCTCAGACCAAATAAAAGACTTGTTTATATTTTCTGCTTTCCCGCTATGACATACACAGACCTGCCAGTAAATTCATCAAAAGCTATTTCCTCTCTTTGCTGAGTTTTCTCCCTGACTCAGATTTTCCCATTTGCTTGCATTCAGGGATAGGAGCAAATGAAAATAGATTTGATGCTTGAGAACTGTTGCACACAGAAAAGCCCTTAAAACACAGAAAGAATCACTGGTTTATAATTCCTGAATTGAATGTAAATTGATTTGTCTGATAATATTCTGCTTCCATTTCATAGTATTTGTCATGTTTATACCAGCCTTCCAGTTCTAAACACTGTTTCTACTAATATAAGAAATAAAGCTGTGGGCATTTTGTTCCTTTGGAGAGAAAGATTTAGCAGATGGCAATTTTAAAGGTTTTTTGATTGGTACATTCTGTCTCCCTGATGTAGGATTATTAAAGTTTTGTTCCCTCCTGTGCATGCTTTTTATATCTTACACGATACAGAAGAAAGCAGCACATCCCTCCTGACACCTCTCCCCTTCATTCACAGAACTTTGATTGGAATTATTTCCACTACAAAGCATAAATGATGATAGCAACAGATAGTACAGTTTTTTCATGAGATGACTTTTGAATTTATGGGTAAATGGGCAGGGGTTTACCCTCACTTGCAGCTAAACCTTCCTACCCTGATTGTGGCTCACACAGATAGCTGCACAAAAAGGGGAAAATTTCAGAAAATAGCTCCATTAGCAACATTAAACATTTTCTCCCAGTTAAAAATTACATTATTACATATAACGTACTTACATAACCAATAACTTGGGTTATTAAACTTATTTCTGTATAACACATTTAGGCAAGACTGTTAGGAGTGTCATAAGCCATTCTTCCCTGATATGTTTCATGTGTTGGTTCCTACACACACCTTCACTGCTACTGGTTCCTGCTATGACCATAACTAGTTTATCTGTTGCCTAAATATTTTCAGGTTTTTATCTATCTAATCCAAAATATGCCTGGTACCAATTGGGAGGAAGAAAGTACATATATATAAATTATATATATACATATTCGTTACAACATTTAATTTATGAATCATAAGTGATGTCTCATAAAAATTGTGCATTGACTACAAATTATTATCAGCAATAAAAATATAATCAATTACTTGATAATATCAAGTAATATCATTTAAATTTAAATGATAATATTAAAATGAATGCTTAAAATAAAACCAGGTGTATTTCAATCATTGCCTACGGAGTACAGCACTCATTTAGACTGGACCACTGCAAGGTGACTTAGATATTTGATAATATCTAGGTTTATGATTGTTTTGCATTGAATTTTCATTAGTTATTTCTACTATCTGCTAGTCCTATAGTCAATTAATTTGTTCTTGAAAATCAAATTGGATTCATGTGACCAAACATCTGTGGATGTCTCCACTGGCCAGGAGCTGTGGCCAGTACAATTTATTAACTTTTTCAAGCCACATCACTTTGCAGGTCAGAGAAAAGAACCTGAGATACTGCTTTGAAAAATGCAGAAGTGTGTTGAATGCTCATGCTTTCAGAGAGGGCATTTTTCCACTTCAGGAGTTCCTTCCCAACTCCCTTGAGGAGGGTTTAGCTGCTGTGCGATCCCTTTCCATGTGACAATCTCCCCGTGCCCCCTGTGTTTAAAGGACCTTCTGCAGCTCTGCCTGCAGGAGAAGGGCCCCTTTGACCCTGTGGCACAGAGGCAGATTTGTAGGTATTGGGCTTCATGCACTTTAAACTCATCTCCACAGCAGGTTTACTGCAGAACCAGCTTTATTGGCAAAAAAAAAAAAAAAAAAAAAAAAAAAAACAAACACAAAAAACCCCCCAAAAAAACCAAAACAAAAACCCCCCCCAAAAAAAAAAAAAACACAAAAATTGTCTCTGATGTGCAGGGTGTGATTGATGGCTCTTAGTTTCAGCTTCTTGCCCCATGCTCCTCTCCCTCCCCTCACACCACAGCATTTGCTGTAGATGGTTTTAAAACACTCCAGGAGCTGCATTTTTTCTCTACAACACATTTGAGAGCTTTTTAAGTCACAGGAGAAGGTGCTGACCAGAAGACTCGTATCATTCCTGCCTTACAAATTCTGTATTTAGCTTCCAGGTGGGAGATGAGGAGCTTTGCTGATTCACATACAAACAGAAGAGTAACATCCAAGGAACTTTTCACACTTCCCAAAAAACTTTTTCCAGCTCTTCGGAAATGCCAAGCAATTGCCTAACAATGTAACACCAGGAATACCATATCAAATCTGTGGCCTTGCA
This sequence comes from Anomalospiza imberbis, assembly GCF_031753505.1. NCBI lineage: Eukaryota > Metazoa > Chordata > Aves > Passeriformes > Viduidae > Anomalospiza > Anomalospiza imberbis. The sequence continues at coordinate 66,670,122 of NC_089685.1, forward strand.
GACTTAATAAAAGCTCTTTTAAATGGACAGCACTATTCATTCATAAAACCTGCTGAAAACAGAGAGAACTTAAAATCCACTGAACAGCATTTTCACACTTGTTTATCCTGAAGCACTTCCATTGTTGTTTCCCAAGAAGGTCACACACTACCACGACCTCAGAATTCAGTGTAAAACTGACATTTTAATATAGGCTGAATGGGATAAATTAACTATACATTAAATGTAATGGACTGAAAATACTCCGAAGAGGATAATGCTTGAATTATTTAACAACTTATTAGTCAGTGTTTTAACATTTTAAGGCTGTTGTAGATAATTCCTTACCAATTAATGATGTATCTTTGTAGTAGACAGCATTTTTCCTATTACTGTCTCTCTAAAACCAAATTTCAACAGTACTCATTTGGAAGCTGATTTGTTGATTATAAACTTAGGTTGGATCAGAGAGGTAAAAACTACTTTAATGAGAGAAACTGACACCTGAAATTAAGAGGATTTTTAAATGCTATCATAAAAATTAAAGGCATTTCAAATTGATCGTATATTACCACTTTCTTGGTAAAAGAACCCGTGTTTGTCAAGTTTGGTTGTGATCATATTAGAGAATTTGCTGCTCTAATATTAACAAGGTGTTTTACCAAAAAGCAACTGCAAGGAGGCTCCGATGGAAATGTATTCTTACACATGGAAGTGCTGAACACTTCTATTTAAAGGCCATATTTACTATCACTGTGAAATATAGCACATCTTTAAGTGTGCTTCACTGTCACAGAATTCATCAAAAGTGGTGATGATGTTTTGGTTTGAAGTTTATACTACAGATTTCAAAGCACAGACATCTGCAGCTTTCTTAGTTAAAATCCTATAATTAAAGCAACCAAAATATTTAAACTATTCCATCTGTCTTAGCTTAAAACAAACAAAAAATTTGATTTCCTCACTCTAAATGTAAGTCATTTGATTAATCATAAAATGGTGAGTTCAACCCTCCAACTACACACATTGCATCAAAAACAATGTAATAGAATTAGCTATTACAAGAGATCTCAAGAACTATTTCAACCTCCACTTTGTTTCTGAAGTACTTTCTTTAACTGAACATTTGTTCTAACTTCTATTACTCTGAAGTAGACAGGAGAAAGAGGGAGGAAACAGATCATCACAGAAGAAAAACTTCCAGAGCTTCCTGGTGGTTTTCAACTTCCTCCTCAAGGAGCTGATTCAGAAACTGGAAGAGCTGTTTTGCTATGTAAGAGCCCAAGTGTGCAACCCTAAGCCAGAAAAGGATTAGAAAAATAAATCCTTTATTATAATACTGATATTTTACTTGCTTCTTTCTGTTTTTTTTTTTTTTTTTTTCTGTGTAAATTAGTGAAAAGTTTTTTCTTGATATCTAAAAGCTGGTAAGTTACACAAGGAGACATTTCCACATTTGTTGGAAAGTGACTTCCAAGTTTAACTAGTAAATAAAAAAGCTGGCTCAGCCTTTTTCATTCAGGAACTGCAGGGTATTTCCAGAGCGAGGAATGAAACATCAATCATTACTTACACTTATGAAGGAATGCCAAGCTTAGCACAGAGGAATCTCCTAAGCCCTTCAATTTATTTATATTTTTGCAGTGGAATGGTCAAGCTTTCCTGAATTCACTCACAGAGAAGTAGTAGTAAGCTGAATGTGAGAATGCCTGCAAAGGCCACTTATCCAGGTTAGCTTATCCAGAGGTCACAATTAGAAGACTTTGAAATTTGGTAGAAATTACAAGTACAACCCTGTAGAGGTGATTTGTACCTTGGAGCACAAAAAAAAAAAAAAAAAAGGGGGAGAGTTTGGAAATGATTCTATGTGTTTCAAACAGAATATTAATCCTATCACTACTTAACATCACTGTGATTAATTCCATATGCAGGCCCTACCCAGGAAAGATCCTTGGGGAGCTGGGGGAAAAGAAATATTCAGCGCAGTGGCACCTAATCTTTGGAGGAGATAGCTGAGTGTTATTGCAAAATAAACAATATTAATCACTGCTATGTAAAAAATGCTGTGCAGTTTACTTCCAAAAATATGAGCAGTGCTCTTAAAAGTTGTCTTTCACATTCAATGAAATGCTGTAAGTCTTTCTAGTCTTTAGAACTCAACCTTTAGCAAGATAATCAGCCAACTGCACAGTTAAACTTTTTTCTAATTTGCTCCCAAATCACCATATTCATCCCCAAATCAACAGCTGGGTTCCTGCGATATGATATAAAAAAGCCTTTTTTTTTTTTTTTTTTTTTAATTTTCTTTTTCTTAAATTGTCTTTGTTTTCCTCATGGCTGCCAGAGGAATACAGTACATCTGCTTTAAACCACAGTGATCTCCCATAGTGGTCCAGTCCCTGTTTTAATATTTACTCACAACCTGGGGAGAATAAAATCTACCACTGCAAGCATTCCTCCTTCCTAACCAGCACTCATACAGAAGACAGATAATAAAATCTTTAGAAAGAGTATTCTATTACATAGCAGCATGTGATAATAATATCCTGGATGTTTATCCACACAGTTACACCTTTTTGGTTGTTGAACCAGGACTAGGAGGCAGGGCTTTGACAGCTATTTTTTTGCTACTTCTCGAAACTAGTATTAGATTAAAATTTCTAGATTCATTGCTGATGAAATTTACTACAAACATCATATGTAGACAAGGTTAGACTTGGAGAAAGCCAGAAAAACTGGAGTGAAATAAAATTTCCATCCATGAAACACCCCTTATCATTCGGTTGTCATCAGCTGTGTAAAAATAGAGTGACAAACACTGGTGGGGACAGAGTGTCTTATTAGCACAGGCAGGTCTTTCCCAGACTTCACCACTGCTAAAATAAAATAGTATGCCACAAGTAGCATTTTTGAAGGAACATAAACTTTTACACCAATGTTCTGCATCTGACTCAGTGTTCTAAACAGCATCAAAATCCTGAAAAATGCTGAGGGGAAACCTTTCCTTGGGCTCTCCTCAGCATTATAAACATTCAGCTAAACTTCAGGCTGCAAACAGGTTAACCTGAAAATTCAATCACTTCCAATGATGAAGATGTTAAGAGAAGTATTCTACATCCCACTACAGTGTATTTACTTTAGCACATAGGGAAGCTAAAAAGGATGAGCTATGTAAAGACATTTTCTGCAGGGGAACTGACAGGTATTATAGGCATGTTTGGTTTCTACCTCTGGCTAGATCTAGTCTAGATTTGTGGTCTAAAGGATGCTAGGATGCATCTTCCTGTTTAACTTCAGGAAACAAATCCATTTGCATGCTCAGAAAGTGCTGTAATGATATCATATTTTTAAAGAATTACCATGCTTAAGCACCTACTCACTAGTAGCTGATTCCTTAATCTGGTAACATCTGTGTCCACTGATTGTGTTATTGTAAGATGTATTGGGAAATACAGCTAATGCAGTGTCCAATAAGGTTTAAATTAATTCATTCTGTGGGACAGGTAAGCAAAGCTGCAATAAGGGAGTGAAATGCCAGATAGAAATAATATTCTTCCTCCTAGATTTTCATGGCAGGAAGATGCACCACAGACTCTCAAAAGTACATATATTTTCTGGTGAGTGCTGACAACCCACTGCTCCAAGTAAGGTCAGTAGCAGAAGCAAGCCAAGGATCCAGTCCACTTCCCGGGTAGGAACATCATGGCTACATTAGAGATCTTTATGCAGCAGGAACTAAAGGATTGTATTTAACCCATTAGACATTACTGCACCTGGGAGAAAGCCAAAAAATGGCAAGAAAGGATAAAAAAAAGCCTAGGAAACTACTGCATGTAAAGAAACAGGAATCTGTTCCATAATAAGGAATAGTGATTATTAAATTAGCCCAGGTAAACTTTTTAATGTTGGGTGAACTGAGAATAAAATCTATGATTTTCATGAAGTGAGTATTTGCCAGCTGTAAATGGTGAACAGCTAACTTCTGAACAAGGAGTGAGACAAAACCAGTGTAAATTGAAACATCAAGATGAATGTGCCAGCTGACTTGGTTTAGTTATCATCCCAACTGCCAAGGACAGCAACGGGGGGAAAATCCTCCTCATCATAATCCAGTCGTTATTGAAACAGCCAGTCCCAGCATGCCATTGTCCCCAGCCTCATGGTACTCATTGCCAACAAAAGGACCATGAAATTACAGAAAGGGGTTTGCAGCTCTTCAGGAGCAGGTAACAGAAAAGATAAACCTACAAGCCTTTGATCTACAAAAGCTTCTATTTTAATCTGGTCCAGGTCACAAAACAGAGTGATTTCAATCAAATGTTCTTTACCAATGAGGTGCCACATAGCTCAACTGAAAAGGCAGAGATTAAAACCTAAAACACTCTTTTTTTCTTTACAGAATAACCAAAATGTGTTTACCAAATTATCTGGGAACACTCACACAGTGCTATTTATTTTTGTATCCTACTCTGATATTCTGATATTTTCAGATCCAGAGATACCTTTGGTGCCTGCTGATTTAACTGGGTGCTCAGCCACGAGGCACTTTGTACCTCCTGCAACCCCTATTAAAAGTCTACATCAATTTTTCCTTGCTTGTCATTTAGTGAAAGCTGCTAATAGAGGTAAGAATCTCTCTGAGTAGTTTCTCAGAAGTTTATTTAACAGTGGAAAGGGTGATAAGAGGAGACACTTTTTAAAAAAAACCTCTGTAAAATTCTGTCATAAATAAATTAATATTTTAATTAACAAATGGAGTCAAACAGCAAAAGAAGCTCCTTTTTTTTTTTTTTTTTGCTGTATTCTGACTCTAAACCAAAATGAATACTAATGTAATAATGCTACATCAAACACTGTAATGAATTTACACTGGTGAAGTCTTGGCTGTTTGATGACAGCACTCCCCCAGTGAATAAGTGCACAGTGCATTGTCCCCTCTAGAGCTCAACTTCAAAGCCCTGGAAAATCTCCTTTGAGTTTTGAACCTTCCAGATCAAAGCCTTGGAGTTCATTTATACTTTTAGGCTCAGATGAAGGCAGGCAGTAAGACAGCCATGATTTAGAGGATAAATCACTTCAGAACAATGTCTGTGAGCATTCTCTATGGCATTACACTTGAAATTAGATTTAGAAAGTGATACCACACAGACACAACTACAGATTCAGGAAAACTGAGGCCAAAAAGTCCCATTATTTTTTTAACTTCCCCAGTGGAATTTACCTTTTGATTTTGCAAGCTTGTTTACAAAATAATCCCCCACATAGGTCTTGATGGCTCACACCCATGACAATTTATACATAGGCTGGGATTTACCCTATCTATTCACTGCATTAGAAAAAAATAAAAATTTCAGTGTCTAAAAAACCCTCACACAGATATCTGAAAAAAAAAGCCTCCTCTCATGAGACAAACAAACGCTGTCTGGATCAAGCATGTGGTTTGATCTGCATGCAGGCTACATCAAAGCCTACCTCATCCAGCCCTGCTGCATATGAAAGGTTGAAAAGGACAAAAACAACCCCTACAGCAACCCTGCTCACACTGAACAATGAAATCACGAGTTCAGACACATCACCTATATTTGTTCCAATATTTATAGGCTCCTTGGGTGTGCTTAAACATAAGAAAGCAATAACTGGCCCAGCAGAGTATCCAGGCTCCAAAGCACTCCCCTGGCTGATGGAAAGGAGTGGTTTAAGGCTTTGGCTACTTCTCTTGACTAATTGCATAGAAGATTGAAGCCCAGGGCAGCCTGGACCATGGAAGATCCCCTGGAAGTGGCTCAGTACTGGGAAGTCTGAGCAGAGCTGAGCAGTGCAGCCCCAGCACATCTTCCTCTGCCGCTCCTCTGCTCTTGCAATGCTCGAGGTCCTGTGCACCTTCAGAAGGTAAATTATGCAGGGACTTGTCGAATCCTTGAGACACCATTTCTTTTTCACAACTAGAAGTGGTTTTCTTCTATAAGCACACTGAACAGTGTATCTTAATGGGCACTGAGCTGTGGGGAAGAACAAATCTCCAGTCTCGAGAGTGTACTGGGACTTCATCTTATAGGAGACACATCACCTTTTTTAAATGTTTACTTTTTTAAAAATGGTTTTTTTCTAACTGTACACAGATTTACAAAATCAGTGAATAAGAATTTTACTTCTCTACATCATCCTTTAGATTGTTTGTAAACCATCTGCATAGAGCTGAAAATTTTCAAGTGGAAACTTTTAAGATCTAAACAACCAATTATCACAAGGTTTTCTGAGTTTGGATAAGGGTTTGGTTTGGAGTAATTTACAAATTGCTAAGAGTATGTCTGTGAAAAGACTCTCTGGAAGAGCCTTGAGGGAACTCTGAGGAGATAACCCAACAAATACCATCATATCATGACATTTTACATAGTGGTTTTAACTAACTGAACTAGCTTATAAAATTATTTAATTATATTCAAGCATTATATTCAATTAATATATTTTTGTTTCTTCTTACTGTCAGTGGGGTCAAATACAACCAACTGATTTGCACCTTAAGCAATAAGGGTAAAATGCTCTGTGTAAAAGAGTCAAGTTCTGACCAATAGCCTAATATAGAGAAATGCTGCTGTACTCAGAAAAATTCCCAAATCATATTTCTGTTTTGTTTCCTGTCAAAAAAAAAAAAAAAAAAAACCCCAAAAAAATAAAAGACACCAACCAACCAAACAAACAAAACACAAATAAACAAAAAAATCTGAAAGGAGCCAAGGGACAGCTGAATGGAAAAATGGAAAAACATTATTTTCCTTACTGGTCCCCTATTAAGCATTGCAAGATGTTGGACAAAAATAGTGCACACAATTTACCTCCATGTATTTAACATGGACTTAAAGAGATGTCACCTTTTGATGTGATCAACAGAAACCCTGGAAACTGCTGATGCTGCTGAACTGGGCAGTTTGGGGCAATTTTGCCCTATGTTTGAATTGTATGAGTTACCCTAAGCAAAGAACCTACCCTTCCCTTTAGGAAGATGCCTTGGGAAGTCTCTTCATCCCAAGAGCAGTAGTTGTACTCCATAGAAATGAACTCCTTCCCTGTCCTCAGCCAAGGCTGAGGAAATACATATCCTGCCTCAGAATGGGATTTTAGGAATGTTGACTGAATGCACATAGATGTAAGCAGAGTTAGGCCATCCTTAACTCACATGTATCAGTCCGAGTCCTACCAACAGCTGATGTTAAATATTGGTACAAGAGACTGTTTTCTTGGAGGAAATCAAACAGTGACAATCTGTGATACCTGTTCTCTAATTAAGCATGAACACTTTGAGCAGAGACCACCTGGCTTATCAGTCTTTGTATATCTCTGACTTTATCTGGGGTTTTTCTTTTTTCTTGTTCTTATTGCTTTCTGAGGTTTAACTTTTGGATGCAGAAATCCTGCCAGGATGCAGAAGGATTTATAAAACAAATGCAGCACAAAAAGCAAGGCCCCCAGTGGATAGCTTGGGTAGCCTCTGGAAAATGGCTTTTGCATATTCCCGCTTCACTCTCCAAGGACTCCCATTTTTAGAACACACTGGAACCAACCAGCCAGGAGATTCCAGGGGACCAGCTCTGGTTAGCACTAAATATTTCAACTTTTAGCTAAATCATTCGGATTTGCAGCTTAACTAAATGAAAACAGAGTCAGTAACACAGAGATGGGGAGTCCAAGAAGTAGCACTGATCCAGGAATGTCTAAAAATTAAACAACTCTCAACAAAGCAAACACAAAACACAACTTCCCTGATGTCTTTTATTTTCGCACTTATAATGCCTGTGCAGGGGAACAACTTCTGCTGAATAGCACTGAAGCAAAAGCCAAATCAGCTTGGTAAAACCCTGAGTTTGTTCAACCTCCCATAATTAAACAACCTGGAATTTGAAACTGCTGAGAAGAATCCTGCTCCTCACCAACACAGAATAAGAAGAAAGGAAAAGAGAGGAAAAGGAAAGCGAGCCATCTCTACAGTTGCCTACTTGGGTTTCCTTGCAGGGAAGCTACACATCCAGGTCTGTATTCCTGGATGCAACTAATGTTACTTAGAATATTTTCCTATCAAATGTTTAGATCTTAACCAATTGCTCTCAATTAAAATTGTGGATTAATTATTTAAATATGCTATTTTGAAGTCATCTAAACATGGATAACAAAATCTGTACCTTGTCTGTTAGGTCAAAATTCCATGAATTTAAAAAAAAAAGAAAAAAATTTAAAAAAAAAGAATTATTTATTTATGCACATTTGATTAGTAAATTTTGTTGCACACTCAGGCAAAGTTTTCCTAAAATTTGATGGGGAAAGACCATTAACAGACCATTTACCAAATTTTTATTTACAGGGAAAAAAAAACAAAACAAAACAAAACAAAACAAAACAAAAAAACCCTCAAAATAACAACAAAGAAATGACCAAGCCAATAAAACCTTCCATGAAATATGGTTTGAGGGCAAAAAAAGCTACTACCTGATTATGAAAACATGACATATACATTAATCTGTAGTTAATTCAGAGTAAGTGGCACTGAAGGTACATTGCAGTTGCAGCTATGCAGAGGCTTTTATTGCTGAGTGTCATGGGACAGCAAAATAATGCTACAAATTCAGCACAAACTACAGCCCAAGAGTAATTTTTAACTCTCATAATGGTAAACAATTACTGAAAAGTTTACCAGAAACCTCAGAATGTTTTGCTGTCTAAAATCCGAGGGTTTAATCAAGTGCTAAACCAGTATTGCATTTGTTGATAGTTTATCTACTAGAAATGGTGAAGGCCAAAGTATTTCCAAAGAGACAGAGAGTTGCCCCACCCTTTCCCTTCACTTATGTCAAGAAGGATGGGAAAAAGGAGCATTAGGTGGAAGGCTGTAAGGAGAAAACATGTGAAGTAGACAAAATTCCACCTGCTGAAAGGCAACATAAAATCAACAGCAACAGGTGAGCTACTGTGCAAAGGACTTATTTAGAACTCAGAGATTTTGAGGCAGCATTTTATGACATTGTTTGGGTGTAAAATGGTGAAAGAATAAGGTCAAAAAAGAAACTGAAAAGAAAACAATGAAATATTTCCACAGTTTTTTAGACATCGGCCTTTCACATTTAAAGAAATATAAAATACTGCTTTTATTGTTTTAAAAAAAGCATTGATAAATTAGACTAGTCTCATGTCTGATGGTGAATTGAGAAATACCAACCCAAAAGTTCTAGGGCAAAATATTATGAATTATTTTTAGGTCCAAAACCAGAAGATGAAACCAGAAATGAGAATAATGTTACACTGCCCTCCTGAGAAATTCATGAGTAGGCCAGTGATGCCTATTTATTAGTTACAAAGTAGATGGTGTTATTGGGTGAGTAAATGGGGTAACGATTTTAAAACTGACTCTGTGACTACAGAGCAACTGGCTAAATTCCTGAAGGACTCAGAATTCCAGGGAGGACTTTTGCATCTGGACAGTCTACCCTGCTTTGATTACCATCTTCTCAAAGCATCTGTCACTGCCCACAGGTGGACACAGAGGCTGGACAGCCCTGTAGTTTCTATCAGCATTGCCTCTGTTCTGTTCCCCAGGATGTTGCCCCACATTATTCTCCTTTGCAGGAGCCCACACACGTCCCTGGGGGCACAGATTTCACTGACACACATTTCTGGGCTGGGTTTTGCTCTCCCTTCTGCACATACATTGTTCCACGGGACAAAACTGGCAGCGCTACACTACTTAAAGATGTTGACACCTGACACATGAGTGCTGTTCTTCCTGGGATTAACATTAAGGTGAGAAAATCTGTATAATGAGATTATTGTACACACAGCTCCACTTTATAAGTATTTTCCAGCTGGCAAAGTCAGTCAGGTGTGATGTGACTTGTTTGTGTGTAAGCGCTGGTGCTGCTCGAGACATGACTCCACATCTGAAATGTTTGCACAGGGTTTCAGGCAGGAGAAAAGATTGACTGGGGACTTGCACCCCTCAGAAATCGCAGCCAGGAGCCAGGTGGGATGCCTTGGTGTTTCAAATGACAGCAGATACTTACACTGAGGTAATCAAATCCCACCCTGAATGAGTCAAGTGCAGAAGTTCAACATGCAAACAGAATCCTTGTGCACCTACTCCATACACAGTCAGGAAACTGCAGCCAGGCAATTAATTAAACAATGCATTCCTAATTGCTACCAATTTGAAATAAGCAGCAAACTGTTTTTATCAGCCTTTACAAGTATCACTTCGCCAGGAAAATGGATGTCTATTTTATTTTTGCTAGGGTGCTTCATATTTCATTAAATATGTCCCTACAGGATTCTAAACTATTTAATGTATTGTGAAGCACATAAAAAGAAAAATCTGTTACTCAATTATCAACCAGCTCTAATCATTGTGCTTATGTGTGTAGGGACTGAATTGATACCACAAAGACAATTATCAATCTGGCCTGTCCTGGTTTCCAAACACAAGCCTCTTCAAGTATGAGTCTTTAATGTGGTCTTTGTGATGAATATGACTTATCTTCATGGCATCAATAGTGTTCTATTTACTTCATGGACAAGTTAAGTCATGACCCCATCTGCTCCAGACTGTCAGTGGGAATGAGACCTGAAATATTAAATATCAAGAAGTACAGCTCTGTGCATAAAAAACCTCCTTGAACTCTAAAGATAAAACCCAGACTGCAGAGCTGCTGAGATCAGCTGCTGGTGAGTCATCCTCACATAGTCAGGCCTTTTTTTTTACATTTTGGTCATGTACAGGCAAGATGAGAGAGAAAATATCAATACTAAACTGTGACAATTAAAGTACTCTATGTGTCTTGTTCATCTTGTTGATGAAAATTTAAAAAATGTGACATAAATATATATACACTGGTGTATATTAATAAATACAGTTGTTTTTATTGTTGAATCCTGCCTTGGGACATGACCCTTAGTATGGGCCTTTGAAAACCATGTAAATATTTTTCCTATTTCAAGTCTATAATTTCCCCTCCTCTGCTTTACATACTGTCACTGTCCTTACTAGCTCTGGGTGTCCATGGTGCGGGATATTCAAAACCTCTGGGCACATGGCTACTACAGACAGCCTGAGAGGTGTCTGTGGAGCCAACCTGGATGCACTCACTGATTCCTGGAACCCCATGACAGTCACAAGTGGGAAATGAGTTCTCTCCCTGCCAGGGCTGTGCTTGCCATCACAGAATCACCTGGAGCATTCCCAGTGACTTGCACAGCAGAAGAGGCAAATTTTCCTCCCATTAGCAAGAAAAGAGGAAAATGTAGCATAAAATATCTGCAGAGGATGGGTTTGGATCATTGGGCAGGAACATTTACTACCATAGTTACATCCCAAGAGGCTTCACCTTTGCAACACAGCCACTACACAGGTTTATATAAAAGATTTCTTTTTCATGTTAGTTCACATTTCCGTTTGTCTATAAGCAGGAACAGAACCAGAGACAGTGGAGAGCTGAAAGGCCAGTCCCAAAGGCTACATTTGTCTGCCTCCCCCAGGAGGCTGGTGTCACACACACACAAGTGTGCAAACAAGTAAAGAAAATAAATTCACGTCTGACTGCAAAATGTTCCCATAATTTCCCATGCAGCAGCACTTCTGTGATTAATCCTGACACAAAGCACAACATTTAGTAGCCTAAACCCAAACATATCTGCAAACAGCACGACTGATGAAACAATGTCTGTTTAGAGCTGCCCCTGTGCTGATTATCTACATTCTAACGAGGGCTCCATCTTACACTGGAAGCCCTTTCCTCCGTGGAAAGACACTCCTTGGAGTGTCTCTCCACTACCTGACTGCCAGTACTCATTACACCTTGAGCAATTTATTAAATTTCAGACTTCTGCTCTAGAAAATGAGACTGAACTCAGCCAGAGGGTTGAAAAGTTATTGGTGAAGACAAAGGAAGGGCGTGGGGGAGGAAGGCAGGAGACTGCCAAAACCAGAGACACATGATGATCTCACAACCCTCCTCTCCTTGGGAAACCATGAAAATGTGATCAGTACAGCTCAACCACGACATGTGAGAGCTGAATTAGAGTAATGTCTTTTTCTCATGCCTTCACATGCCACAAATATGGAATATTCATTTAAGTAGTAACTTATTACAGCTTCTGGAAAAACTATGAAGTAACTGTTAGGAACCAGAATACACAGACAAGGGTTGCAGAGGACAAACCCACAAACTCTCACCTTGCAGACCATCTCTGTCAGCTCAACCAACACAAATGGAAACCAACTCTGCTTTCTTAAATGCACAGGAACAATGGAATGGAGAGTGATCCTTGAAAAGAAGATGATCAAAGAGTGGAAAAGCATCAAAAAGGCCAGTGTGCCTGCACAAATTGTTTTCATCAAACCCTTGTGATGTAGTCACACCAAAACAGATTTTCTTGAGATGTATATCTAGGGATTATGACCTTTCAAAAACTCTACAATCCTCTGGATGGAGAACAAATTAGTATCATCATCATCATCATCATCATCATTATCCTCATTATTTCCCATTTCAACTACACTACAACTTAAAATATACTATGTATGTGCTTTTCTATGTATGCATCATGTGAAAAAAATTTTCTCAGCCAGAAAAGCAAGCATGAACAGGCTTAAGTTGGAGAAAACACATCTTCCACATAGCAATGCAAATGGATAGTTTCAACCTAAAGGAAAACATTTTGCAGAACTATAAACATTTTTAAAAATGAAAAGGAGAGTGACTCTTCACTATAGGTATTATTCCAAACATCATCTCTAATAATGCAGGCACAGTCAAGGGATGATTTTCAAAAAAGCTGACAAAAACAAAAGGAAACTCAGCACAGATAACTGGAGTTGGAAAAAGTTAAATATTACACTTCCATGCCAAGTGAATAGAAAAGAACAGATTTCATACCGGTGGATGCTGATCACATATGAAAATCTGGCTTAAATAAATATATAAGAGAAAAAAGTAAGAAAGTCAAGATACCTCTACTATCCTCAAGCCAGGTTTTTAAGCCTAAATTTAAGAGAATAAAAGAGACAGTTTTGATTATTGCATGGGAATGTTGAGATACTGCAGACAATTGTCAGGAAATCTTAGGCCACACACCAATACTAGAGTTGAGTTTTGGTTTTAGGTATCCAAATGCACAAATTTATGGATCTTTAAATATTTTATCAAAGGAACAATTTACATTTCCAAGCATAACACTGTCATCATTTTAGAAACATTATACCTAAGAAAGAAGGGAATGTTTTGTATACAATGGCTGCTGTCTTTCATCCTTAAAATAAAATTCAACTAATTATTGCCATTTCTAGAGTTTAAGAAAGCACATTACAATACATATCCCTTTTATGAGTAGCTTTCATAAAACAACAAAAACCACCCTCCAAAATGTAAATAAATCTTTAGACACCATTCACTTGACGGTGTAATCACTTGGTTAGCAATTTTAGTCATTTTAACTACAGGACATGAGGTTTTACAGAGTCACAGGGCATAAATGGAAGCAGAGCAGCTCAATGCACCGATTATTCCTTTGGTGTCTGAGCGCCCTCTGCATCTTTTGTGGTGCACATTGATTTAAAGGTCTGCTTTAAACAGATTCCCAACTCCCTTTTTTCTCTTGCCAACCACTCCCAGGCATGACTTTTCTTTCTCTGTTTTGAGGAGTAGTGGAAAGTAGGGAATCATCTTCTTGCTTTACTTGGGAATGACAAACGTCAGTCACAGTCAAGGCATGAGGCAAGAGAATGGAAGGATGAGTTTTCATTTTCTCCTTAGCCAAAAACCTGACACCTGCAAAGTGACCTGGTGGGGTTTGTGGCACTGTTACAGGGCAAAGGCTGAATTTCACCCTCAAACTCTCACACTGAATGGCCCAGTCTCCACCTGGGCAGGACAGAGCTACAGGACAGACAGAGCTTTCACTTAAACACATGAACAGAAGCTGGCTGTGCACTAAAGTTGCTGGCTGTTTTTCATTCCTACAGCATTTTTCAAATCCAATTGTGTGATAGAACAACTGCAAGCTGGTGGTAGTCAGAAGGTTTGGTGATTTTATCTTTTTGCAAGACAATTATCTACATTGAGTAACCTTCTACATTAGAAATGGTTCAAACAGCTGAAAAGTACCTGCAATATATATTGCTTATAAAATATTTCAGCAGTCAGTGAAGTATTCATACAAGAATTGGGGGGAGGGGTTTGTGCTGTCTGAGCAGCCCTACTCCAGGCCTGCTTCTGCTAAACAGGATTGCAGCAACTGCAGTTGCAGAAGCACTGGCACACAGACAGGGCTGAAAGATCATCTGCCAGCGAGAACACAGCAAATGCAACAGGAACAGGCTCAGGTTTGAGCTGGCCTTAAAGGGACACTGTTAATGTGAGGCTTTGAGCATGCAGGGCTTCCCCAAAGGTCAAGGAAAAATAAATATGAGAGTTTTGGGAGCACAGAGAAAACTTCTGTGGCCAGTATAACAAATGGACAGCTGAGCTAATACTGAGCCATACCTCACTGAACTCTACTTTACACCAATTTTTAATGACATTGTTTACTCCAGAATGTGCAGCCTCCAGTTCCAAAGACTGAGGAAAATTAAGTTTCTGTGAGCTGTGCAGGATGATGATGCTTTTTCTACTCTGAGATGTATCCATAGCATATATCTACTTCCTATCCTCCCCCATCATCACCTCTGGACAGAGCTTCCAGAAACACATTTTTCAGTGGTTTTGTGAGAAACCATCATGAGCTGAAAACAAAAATCCCTAAAGGGCAGGTTCCCAGCAGCTGTGATATGGGAAGTTTCTCAGCCTTGGGAAGAATTCTCTGATAAAAAATGAGGATTTGACCCCTTTAATACCATACCTGCTTGGTCATTTTCTGAGTATGCAGTGGGAGACACAGGTTTAGCTGCCTGCCCTGCTGACTACAGTGGAGAAACTTGCAACTCAGTTTCCCACACTCATACAGAATAATAAAAAAAAAAGAAATCCCACATTTTTTCTAGCCAACAGCCCGACTGCACCTTCTCCAGTGTTCCAGAGTTTGTTGTTGCTGGTTTTTTTTTTTTTTTTTTAATCAGTATTAAAAGCCAAGATACATTAAAGATTCACTCTTTCCTGCCTGTCAATCACCTGGCAAGGACATACCAGCACCATCATTAACTGAACAACACAATGTTACATCTTTTGCACTGACCCTGTGAAATTAAGAATCCTTTGGGTAAACCTTGACATAACCATCACATCACAACATTTATGTAAAGTCATAGGGCAATTAGAGAACTCGGTGAAAAAATGCGCATGGCAGGTTATTATTAAATTATTTACAGTGTAATTGCAGCAGATCAAGTGCACAGCAGCAATCTTATCCAATTTTTGCCCTTCCAGATTGGCTTTGGATACTTCCTTCAGCAGCAGCGGGTGCTCTGCAGCTGTTGAGCTGCTGGTGGATCTGGGTCACAGCCCTGCTGAGGAAACAGAGCAGTGTTTGGATTCAGATCAAGTCCCACTGCAAACTGGGGCACACTCTTGGAAAAAGGGACTGGCTGGAACAGCCACAATTAAAATCCTTACACTGAGCTGCTTAGACCGGTGAGGAGTTAAAGGCCTGATGCTGCTGTGCCCCACTGGACAAAAGCACCTCAGTTCTCCCCATCTTCCCTCCCTCCTGTCCTGTATCTCTCCTTTGATGTGGTGGGCCTTATTTTGAACTTCATTATGAGCTCTTTGAAGCAAGAACCATGTTTCCCTATAGGTTCATAAAGCACAGAGTACAGCTGAACTTGCAGGGATGTTTCCAATAACAGCTCAGTCATTTAGATAATGTTCTCTCAGAATGACTGAGAGTGATGCCAGCCATGTGTTGAGCAATGCTCTCTCTCTACCAGTAAATAATGAACCCAGAGGTTGCATGAAGTCAACTACTCAGAAAGCCCACAACAATCAAACTTGGTTTGTTGGCTCCAAGGAGGCAAAGATCTGACATCTGCACTATTAATATTGAAAGACAGCCTCCTCCTGTTTTATCTTAGAGTGCCTGTGGTCCACTTGTGTTGCCACATATCAAAAGGGCAATAAACAGCACAGCTTAGTGATTTTATTACTGCAGTATGTTATGGTGGGAGTTAACAAATAGGTAATAAGATAGGCTTCCAGTTGTAGTTTTTAGGGTACTGTTACATGCAACTCAAAGCAATGGTGACCCAAGAAACATTACTAAACACATTTTCACTTTTTATTATTGTGCTTACAGGGAGATTTATGTAGGCTTTTTACAAACCTAAAATGGTTGTGATAATTTATGGCCACAAGATATTGCTTTTAGAAAAATTTTGAGACTTCTAGGTACAGACTGCCAAAAAACTGTAAAATCTAGCTCTGAAACCTTGAAGAAAAGAGCAATAGGCTATTCAGTTTGTCTGCTAAACCACATCTGTGTGCAACATACAGTAGAGTACTTTAATGCTAAATTATTCCAAGATGAACAACCTGCACAAAAACACACCCAAACACTCCCCCTCCCACCCCAAAAAATCCCAACCAAAACATTCCTTTACAAACTTCTGCATCTCATGCTTTATGCTACATTGCAAGGAATCTGTTTCAGATCCATAAAGTTATTGATTTAATAAATAGACTCTTTGAAAAACCTCCTTATTGGACACCCAAACTCCAAAATGCCTGACCTTCAGCAAGTATTATGACAAGGCAGTAGCCTTTCCCAATTTTAAGGCAACAACTCTGTTTCTGTCCTGAGCCACATTTTCCACCATACAAGAAAATCAGTCTCATAATGGGTAGCTGAGGCCTGGGAACTGAGATACAACACTTTAGTGAGCCCTAAATTAGCTAGATTGGCAGGACTTTTTAATGACAACATTCTTTAAAATGTTAAAATAGTATGTAAAAGCTGCATTTTAATTTTGATCCTCCTAAACAACATCAGCAAAAGGCCAATAAAGATTTATAGCTTCACAACAAAATTAAGTGGATATATGTCATCTTGTCCTGCTACTTGCAGAGACAAGGAGGGAGGTCAATGAGAAAGTATTTATTATTCTATTCTGTACTAAGAAAAATAAATAAAATCACAGTTAATCAGATGAACTATTTATAAATTACAACATGTAATAAGGGATGGCAGACATAGAGAAAAAAAAAAAAAATCCCCTAATTTATTTTTACTCTGGTGGTCAGCAGAGCAGGGACAGCGGAAAACAGAGCGTAGCAAAGTGTGGCATTCCAACCTCATTCCTACCTTAATAGGCTTGGTGGGGCCCCCTGTTTGCAACTGGCAAAACTCCAGAAATTACCCCACAATATCTGTTTTAGCAGGCTCAGCAGGAGACCCTGCAAACAGCCTTCACCCAATGAAAGCCTTAATTTCAGCTGTCCCTGCCAGAACGGGGATATTTTCAGCATACAACCCAGGAGCACACCAGCTAAGCAACCAGCAGCTCTCTAGACAAGACACAGTTTTGAAACTCTTCCACTTTTTATTGCAGAAATGTATCTTTTTCTCCTTAGAAAAGGGAAATTATTTTTTAACAAGGTGAGTGATTGTATGTATGTACACAGTGTTTGCTCATGCTGAGCCCTCCCTTTTAAAAGTTTTAGAATTAGTAAATTAATAAAAAACCTGCTCAATAAGCTGTTTTTTTAATGAACCTACAAAATGCAGACTTGACAAGAATTTTAAAAAATTTCAAAACTACATAAATAGATGTATCAATAGTTACCTTTCCTTAGGTTGTCCATTATTATGAATGCTTAGTTTGAGAATAAGGTGGTGTGACATCACTTATTTGTGACAGAACCAAATTCCAGGAAGAACAATTTAATTATTGCTTCTCAGTTATAAGGTATCAGTTATAAGTGGAGATTAGAGCTTTTTTTGGTTATATAGAGCAGGTGAACCACTCTAAAGCCACTATGTTTATTCTTTTTACACAGCTTTCAGGCATCATAAAAATCCTTCTTAACCTTCATGGCTCCCAATTCATAAACCAAAAGATTAAAATTTAGCAGCATTTTTTAATTGGGGTATAAAATAATAGCAATACAATCAAATATAATGAAGTGGTTACAAAGAGTTATTTGGTAGTGGTTTGGATAAAGCATAAGCAAAACCAGTTGGGGTACGGGGAGGGCTTCCCACCCTGCCACCTGTACAAAGGGCAAAAGAATCCAAGCACAACTTTTATACTGTGTGCTAATACATATTCATCAATAGTTCCTGTAAATCTCCTCCCATTTTCGATTCTTGAAATCTACGTCACTCTGCTGCACAGCGCACGCGCCTCTTGTTGTTAAGGGGTCTCCTTGGCTCTTTGGAGGTCTTTTCAGAGGAAGGCTGAAGGTCTTCCTCGCTGTCCGCTGAATGACCTGGCAGGTTGCGCATGCACATTGAGCTCGATGCATTTTGTTCCAATTGAGCCTTATTATTTCATAGATAAGACCACTATTTTTGGTTCCCTATCTGGAATGGTCCCAGTTTTATTCATATTCAAGGTCGATCCTGTTCTGAGAGTTGTCTTTTAACTTCAGTTGATACCAATTTTGGTTTGGGAGTCAGTTTCTGACTTCCTCCATTCCCAAGGCCGAATACAACTCCTGCATCCTGCTTTCCACATGTATTCTTGAAGAAATCCATCTGCTTCATAACACTAATCTCATATACTTTTCCAATTATTTTCCCAAATTACTGATAGAATTACAACTTATTCAGCACGATTCACATCCATTTATCACATTATCCTTTACTAAATATTCATGATCACTTAATTCGGCTAAATTGCTGAAGTGCCTGTATTTTGAAAGGGTAGAAAAAGGAATAAAGTCTTCCCAGGAGGGAATAAAGCAGAGAGCTGTTACATATGAATAAACAAAAGGTTAAGTACGCTCATGAGATTGTGTATGCAATTATTTGATGTTTAGTTAATTAAATTAAAAACCAGCTTTAATTCTTTATAGAACCAGAGCTTCTATATATTAAACATTTATATAAACTGCAACCAATTTAATTTCAAACTTTTGGATTTACTGAGCCTGCTCCTTGTATCCCTAAGAAATTCAAATGCAAGAAGCACATTTGAACATACGTCCTTGCTGATCAAAAGTAAAACAAACTGTAAGATCCTATTTGACAACTCTCTGAGGAAGCAGCTGAAGCTTTAGATATCATTTTACTCCTAGACATGACCACTTTGAAACTGGCCAGGCTCCACCAGGTGTGAGCAGCAACGAAAGCCCAAAATTGATATATCAATATAAACTACTAACACGGCTGTTTTGGCTGTTGGACTCCATGGGTGCAGAAATTCCTTCTTCTGGGAAGTCAACATAAGTCTGGCATGTGATCAATCCAATCCAATGCAATCCAGTCCAGTTATTCTGGAAAATTCCAGTTATTCTGGAAAATTCCCATTCTGGAAAATCCAGTCCAGTTATTCTGGAAAATCTCAATCCAGGCCCCCAGCAGCAGTGATGTGGGTGCTGCGTCCAGCCTGGTTTTGCTCAATGACAACAGGCTGGCTCAGCTCTGCTTTCCCTGATTGTGTTTTATCAGTAAAACCCCTGTGAACAAAGCTCTTCTGTAAGCACAGAAAAGTTAGCCCCTGGCACAGTGTAAGCAGCAGAGAAAATATGGAATCAAGCAGAGGCACACTTTGAATAAAGGTTTGTGTGTCGGTGCCCACAACAACAATGCAAGTCCAGCCCAGCAGCAGCACTCCTGCATCCCAGAATGGAAACCTCAGCTGGCAGATCCCATAATTTACACTGCTCCGAGGGCTGTGGACACAGTGCAGGTGGAATAAATGACAGCTTCTGGCCTCCAGATCCCATAACTTGAAGGACAAAATGAGGGGAAGTGGGGCAGGCCCACATGCCGCAGCATGGAAGGAGCTGGCAGTGGGGAGCACGTGCTCAGTTCCAGCCTCCCTCTCTGCACAGCAGAACCATTTCCCAGATGTCTTCCTGTTCCATGGGGCAGTGTAGCCACCATGAAAAGCATTTGGCTTGGGATGCTGCTCAGATGTTTTGGTGGAAGTGTGAATATCTGGGTATGCCCCTCTGCCAGGATGGTGCTTGTTTTCTGAAGTCTTGGGAACTCATCACTGACTCCACACATTCAAAGAACATGGAAAAATGTCTGGGTTTTTTTCTTTTTTTAATTCCCTCTAGATCTACACTGATATGTATTTATTTCCTTTCAGTTTCATCACTATGGTCTGGGGTTTCATCATCACAGCTCTTACTGTGATAATGTACTGCCTACACTAAGATTTTCCACTATTGTCAGAGGCAGGCACCCACCCAGCTGTGCAACCCATTACTCCCTCAGGTGATATTAAACTAACTCCTCAAGGCTGAAACCAGAAGCCTGCAGCCCAAAATGAGCACCAAACCCCAGGCTGTGACCCCCTCAATCTGTATTCTCACCTTGATGGACCATGGAGCTGATGTTCCCCTGTGACAGCACTGGGAAAGCCCAGGGAGGGAACCCTGTCTGCTCTTCTGTGTGCAGATGAGCTTTTCATCATACAACCTATAAATGTTTGCCAGCAATATCTGTTAAATGGCTGTGAATCTCCTTCCAAAATTGTAGCAGTTGATATTTAAGACAAAATGCCAACTGCAGAGGCAGGGAGAAATCTTGTAGGTAGTAAGTCTTTTCCCTTAAATTTGACTTCAGCTCTGGGAACTACATAATTCCTTCTCAAGCCCCCCAGAGTGGCTCCAACCTCTTGCCTGCTCAGACAAAGCTAATGAGCACATTCAAAGCCTGAGCTTTACCTAGTTCTGGTGCTTGAAAATGCAGAATATGTAAAGCTCCCCCAACAAAGCCAGGTTTCAGTGCTGAGAAGGCTCAGCCTCCTAATCCCACTGTGTTCAAAAGAAAGTTGCTTTGTTTACATGAATTTGGCTTTCAGAGTTTTTCTCCAACAATCTGGACAAATTTAAATCAGTAGAACATTCAGGCAAAGTTACAGATTTCAGTGCACAGAGAGCTTAATGCACAGCACCTCCTAACACACAACAGGCCTTTAAACTGCAAACAGAGGCTGGAGGTTGTTTTGTAAAAAGAAAAATCACTGCAATAGGTCAAGATTTTCTGGATAATGGGAATCTCAATAGAAAATGCAACCACAGCTGCCCTGTCTGAGGGCAAGTGATGCTTGAGATATCACCAGACACTGGACAAAACCAAGAGGGATGACAGAGAGGAGGTTGCTGGGCTGTAGTCGAGCAGCAGAGAGATTAAGTGTAGCCAAGACACTTAAATCTAGGCAAATAGTTTCCAAACTCATAAGTCATAAGGTAACCCAGTGTTCTTGGCAGCTAAGGCAACTAGAAATGCAAGCAGAATATATATGTACCCCAACAACAAATGGAAGCACTGAGAGAATGGCAGCTCTTACTGTCACTGACTTCCAAGAAAGCCAGATCCTTATTTCCTGAAGGAGTTGAGCCTTTATTTCTCAGCATGATGTCTGTGCAAATGCACTCTTCTTCCTTCCCTCCTCCCCCATCCCAGCTTCCCCATGTTCCACCAGCCAAAAAACACCCAGCAGCAGAAGGATAAGGGCAAAAGAAGGGGGTGGGGAGAGGGAATTACAATGGAAAGCCCCTCTGGACTCCATTCTGTAATCAAATAACTGCAGGTTCTGCTGCAGGCCAGCCCATTTTGCCTCTGGCTGTCGGCTATTTCACCCTGCAGAAAAGGGCTGTTATTGTGCTCTGCACAGGTGCATAGACAGGCTCCTAAAGAGAACTCCCAATGAACACAAGGCATAAACAAACTCAAGTGTGGTCTTCTCTTCAAGAAAATAATTCAGCCAATGTGAAACTCCCTCCTTGTAATAAATTAGCTCCTAAGAGTATTCAAAAGCTGACCTCTGACCTCCTCCTGTATTATTCTCATGACCACCAGTCGGAGAGGAGGTCAAGTTGGTCAGTTCTTCTCACCAGTTACTGATGCCTCTTTAGCAAAGGAGGGGTGGGGGAGGAGGGAAAAGAGAAAGAAGACTAGAGGGAGGGGGGAGAAAAATCAAATTTGCTTCTCCATTGAAACATGGGCTTAGTAAGTAAACCAGGAGGCCCAAGCCTCCCCCGGCAGGCGTCCAATTTTACGACACATTTGTAAGTGTGCTGTTGTCTAAATATCCTGAACACAGGGAAATTCCACACCATGGCTACAGCCAGGGGCCGGCCCCATGCCGCCAGCTGCCGTGGGACCCTTCCCTGTGCAAAGCCAGAGTGTGGAGAGCCGAGGGAAAGGCCATGACTGGCAGCTCCCTTTGGCCTCCTCACTCACACACACCGGGCTCCTCTCCTGATTGGAAGCATATTAAGAAGGTTTGGTTGCTAAAAGTAGAATAATTTGTTAAGTGGCACATTCCACCTACCTGTGGCTGGCACATGTTAAGTTCATTCATACTCACAAGACACTCCTTGGTAATCTCTTCCAAGCTTTTCACTTAGTGGGCAGTAATTTTTGCAATAATACAGCATGGTATTATGTCAGATAATGATTGTCAATAAAACCACAAATTAATTTGTTTCCCATGTCACATGCAGTTTTATAGGAAACCCCTCTTTTGATAGTGTGGTTAGTTACAGGACTCCTGGTAAATGAAGTTCTCTGGAAAGTATTCCAACTATCTGTAGCTGGCCAGAACTTGATTTATTTTGCCAGCATATACATCGGGCTGGGCTGTGAAAAGAACCCACTTTTATTTTTGCTTAGAGTACAAAAGCTGCTCTGTAGTTTCAGTACCTCCCATTGCCTGGATACTTCTCTGCACTTTGCATTGCTGAGAGGGAAGACTGGACTTTCAGCAGAGAAATACACTGAATATTTCCCTTGTCAGAGTGATACTGATCTCAAAGTCCATTTCATTACCTGTCAGCAAAGAAGAGTGTTTTTATCACTGCATTCATCAGTATATTATACATCTACTTGGCAAATCAGCTCCACTATATCCAAGCTCCTTCCTGTAGCTCCATGATAAAGTCTTCTGAGTCACTGCTTTGCAATTACTCTATAAAACTATAAACAAGTGAACATTGTCCCATTAATTAAATCTAAATTGTATAATTCTGTTTTAAATGATAGCATAGTTAAGTGGAGATGAGAGCTGAACACATAAAAGGTAAGAGAACAAAAAAAACAACACATCTCCATGCAGACAGAATCAATATGTTTTTTCCCTAATATTGTTAAAGTCATAGTAAAATTTATAAGGGAAATTATATTCTTGGGACAGAAAAAACCCAATGCAGCATGGCAGCTTTTAGTTTTATGTTGCACAAATTTTGTAATGAGCTCACATTGTTGAAACAATTTTTCTACTCTTGTTTTTATACCCTACTGTTCTTGCCAGTTTTGTATAATATCACTGTACAAGACTAATTTATAATGTTTCCTCTGGGAACTGTATGAATTGTGTGATTTAGCTACTGAAGGGTAAAACACATACCATTCTGATGAAATTTCTCTTTTATTAAATTAGAGCATTTTTTATCTTTTATCTTTTATCTTAGCAAATCAAACAAGTAGATCAAACAACGGGGAGTGAAATATTGTAGTCATTCTGACATTAAATATTATATTTATTGTCTATTAGCTTTCAAATCTTGACTTCCATTCCTGTCTGTTTGGAAACAATGCAAGAATATAAACAGATTGTTGACTCTGACATGTGACTCATCCCAAATCCAGCTGGTCCAAGAGAGCAAAGAAAACCTGATAGAAACATCACACAACCAGCTACTCTAAATGACCCAAACAGTGATGGCAATCAATTACTGTGAAAAATAAAACATGAATCACAGTAGAGTCCATAACCACAGAATTTCCTGCTTCACTAAGGTGGCAAATGGTAGGACCTAAGCTGTCAGTTTAATTTCAAGAATCGGAACATTTCAGAATAAAACTGCAGCTGAGATAATTGAAACAGCTAAGTGTTCCAGGGCAAGGCTACTGGTGATCTCACAGCTGCTTAATGATCTGAGTAAAAACAAGCAGCATGATCAGGTCTCACTGAATAATTCACAACCAACACCATCATCAGGTGCTGTGCTTGTCTCATTATCAAATAACACCGATTCTAAAATTTAATGAAGCCTGACATACCTAGGTTAGTTCCCTACTCAATAATTTTACTGTCAGATTTCCTAAGGCTTTTCCCCAGGAGCACAGGCCCTGTTCTCACCATCTTTACCCATGCAGGATGACTATCGGTTCAAGCTGAGGGACTGAAAAATGAGAGAATTGATGTAGAAGGCTTGGAGGAGGCTGCAAACTACAACATATTTCTCCTACACTTCAACTCCAACCAGATACCTGGGATGCTGAAAACCTTCAGGACAATGTTTTTACCAGCTGGTACAGCACAGCCATCAAATTGCTGCACATGAGGCAGAATCTGCAATCATGCACAGACTTAGATGGGCTGTAGACTGAATGGAAAAGCTTCTCAGTATTCACCCCTAGTGAACTTACAAGGGAGAAGTACTAAATTTCATACAGCTCGTGTGGGGCATTCCTCCATTGTTTCATGACAATAGATATTAATCATGAGATATGTGAGGCCATTAATATCAATTAATGCCACCACTGCAAGCCTGTGAGTGCCCAAATTGGACTCTCACAGCCCACACTGTTGCTTCTGTGGGAGCAGTGTAAGCTTAAGCCAGGGAGGAACTGAGATGTTGTTTAACTTGTTCATCTGGGACTGTCTGAGGGGTCGATGCCTCCTCAGCAGTTCACTGATGGCACAAAGCTGGGAAGAGCAGCTGACAGCCCTGAGGGCTGTGCAGCCCATCAGAGGGACTCAGCTTGGAGAGATGGGCAGAGAGGAACTGTCTGACATTCAACAAGAGCAAATTCAGGTCCTGCACCTGGGCAGGAGCCAACTCTAAGCACTTGTACAGGCATGGGGCTGATCTGCTGGAGAGCAGCTCTGTGGGGAAGGACCTGGGGGTCCTGGTGGACAACGAGCTGTACCTGAGCCAGCAGTGCCCTGGGGAACAAGAGGGTCCATGGAACCCTGGGATGTATCAGGAAGAGCAGTGCCAGCAGGTCAGGGAGTGATCCTGCCCCTCTGCTCAGCCCTGTGAGGAACATATGGAGAGCTGTGTCCAGATCTGGGATCATCAGGACAGGAGGGACATGGAGCTCCTGGAGTGGGGCCAGCAGAGACTCAGAGATAAGGAAGGGCCTGGAGCATCTCCTTGACAAGGAAAGGCTGAGGGAGCTGGGGCTGTCCAGCCTCGAGAGGGGTCCTCAGCCCTGGGTGTCCCTGTCTGCAGGGAGGGCTCAGAGCAGGGCCCAGGCTCTGCTCCGGGGGACCCAGCAATGGCACCAGAGGAACGGGCAGGAACTGATCCTAGGAAGTTCCACCTGGACATGAGACAGAACTTCTTCCCTGGGCCGTGACCAGAGTAGGTGTAGAGTCTCCTTGCTGGTGATATTCCAGAACCAGCTGGACACACTCCTGTGCCCTGTGCTCTGGGATGGCCCTGCTGGAGCAGTGAGGTGGGACCAGATGATCCACTGTGGTCCCTTCCAGCCTGACGCATTCTGGGATTCTGAGATGATGATGACCTGAATTATTATCCTTTCCTCTCTCACTCCACCCAAAACCTGCTCAGCAAATATTGCCTGATGCATAAAGAAAAAACAATAGTAAAAATGCAAATAAAATTACATACATTGTCACCCATTAAATTTCAAGGTGAAACTCTTGTATGATGATGTTCAATTATGTCATTATCTGTGACTAGATCACAGACAGAAAAGGAGTCAATTAATAACAAAAAAAAAAAAAATGGTGATGAGTGGTGATAAATACACAAAGTTCAGGGCAGGAAAAGCCAAAGTTCTCTGATATTTATAAGATTTTTGTCAATACAAGTGGAACAGAACTAGCCTACATTGACACAAAGAGCTCTCTGGAAGCTGAGAGGCCTGAACCCAATGAGCTGCCAGGCAGCCTCTCCTGTAGCACAACATCTTGAGTTTGGTTCAGAACCTTTGCTCTCTTCTGCTCCATCACCAGCACTTTGCTGCTTTAAGGGAGCTGTTAGCTTTACTAAGTACCTTTGAAAAATGCATCTAGAATGAAAAAACATCAGATACATTCCTGTCATGTTTTGAAAACATTTAAAAGCATTGCTGAATTCAGCCTCAAGTTATTCTTGGCTGATAGTGCAGTATTTGGGGGCAGGAGAAAGACACCAAAAGGCAACACAATAAAAAAGGGTGTGCAGTTGAGCGGGTTGACATTCAAGCAGAATAAACAGCCATGTGGGGTAAGAAAGCCATCAATCCTCTCTAAACTTTGCTCAAACCTTACAACAAAATTGGAGCAGCACAGAGGGATTTCAGCCTACCTATTCCCTGTGTATTTCTTCCATGTTCAACATGTAACAGATTTAATCTTGGGGGGCTGGCAGGTGTCAGAAAAACAAAGGCAAGTCTTCAACACCCTGCATTCCCTCTGTTGTGTCACAGAAAGCAAGAGGGTGAAAAAACTGCTTAGGCACAACGTGCTCCACTTCTGAGGGTCATTTCTACTTCCATACTACAAAAAAAAAAATTCTTTCCAAGAACAGAATTCCTTGTGAATCCTTCTATAGATTCCTCTGTCCATAACTAAAATAAAAAGCTTTAATGTAATTTAATTTCCTTTACATTCAAATATTTGGCAAACAGAATCTTCATGTGTTTCAGAGACTCCTTGAAAATTCTGAATGACATTGCCATGGAAGTAAAAGCAGAAACATTCTAAAAGTTAAATGACTTTCAAAATACAATTTACTTTTCATGACAGATGTCTGATAATTTGTGCTTCGTATTTAAATTAGGATTAAAAGTATTTTATCTTAATCTGTTTGTAGAAAATAAACTCACACAAAAAAAAACCCATTCACTCCATTTTTGGACAGTCCATAGTAGCTTCAGCAAACTGTTTTTTTATAAAGGGATTAATATGCACATTAAATTGAACCACTGGAAGTTTCCCTATACTGAAAAAATTACTCAGCATGTCTTAAAATCGTAGCAACATTTTAAAAACTTGTTAGATCTGCAGTGTTGAACTCCTATGGTTTTAGAGAACACGACCTGATTATACCACCATAATGAGACCAATTGACTAAAAACAGGGAAGTCTACCTGAAAGTGATTCAACACTATACTGTGTTATACACTCCAATGAATAAATAATTTGAATTACATTGATATAAATCTAAATTTTTAATCATTTTCAGATTAACTATTTTGGTAACAATTTTTAAAATGAAGACATTAATATTACAAATATTTAAGTGATGCTTTGGAATGAATCCTCATCTCTGACAAACCACTTGCCAAATTCAGCCCAAATCTGGGCATACTTTTGATTGCCCTGAAGGTGTAAGGACTTTTTATTCAGTTTTCCAAGACAGCAGTGCTGATTACTTAGAGGCTAAGGCTGAGGAGCAGATGTTTTCCAAACCATGAAATTTTGAAATATTTTTTGTTTGGAATCATCCAAAATTAGAATAAAATCTCCCAAAGTGTTGGGAAACACAACTTTTTATAGTTAAGTGAAATTTAATTCTTGAACTAGATCAAATCATTTAACAAAAAGACACTGCTAAATTCTTTCAAGTATTAACAGATTAAATGAGCTGTGAAGAAAAACAAAGTTAATATATGAATTAGGTATTCCAGATTTAGGGCTTATAAAATGGGTTAGAAAAGAAAAATGAAGAGATTTGCCTGAGTTAAGGCTGCTGTAAGGCACAACTGGACCATGTAATGTTTCCATAACAAACCCAGTGTCTCCTGTCTGCTCACTAACAAATGACAAATGTCATTTAATAGAAATAAAAACAAAGATCCATTTCTCAAAATTACACATTCACTCTTTTTCAGGAAAAATGAAAGCATTAACTCCTTCTGAAATTTCCATCATCCTCAGCTTTGGCAGCATGCAAGAATAACAATTTCCTGGGTTTCTAAGCAGTTTGACAACAGCCTCTGCAACAGGGAACCAGGGCAAATATTTTCTGCTTTGAAGTATCAGGGAAGGCCTGAACTGTCCTTGTTTATGAATGAGTTTAGGATCCAGTGAACTAGAAAACAACTGTGCCATAACAATCTGAATAGAAAAGACAAAAATGCTTTATTCTGGCTGACTGTACCCTCTCTCTGTAACGCTATGCAGTGTTTAACTGCAAATATCTCTGTTACAATTAAGTATAAAAGCTGGTTTATTTTCTGAACTTCATAGGATTTTTGCACTCCCCCCCTCCACCCACTACAGAGTTATTCTTTTTAGAAGTGTTTGTAGGCAATTGGTTTTAAAAGGCCTCCAGGGGACTTTTCCTTACTGTGTTAAGCTGTTTTGATATTCTTTTACAAGCACAGTCCTAAAGTTGTTCTCCCAGATGCATTGTCTTACTAATCAGCTTTATGAGGTTCAAGGTCACCATTCAACATTAATTATTCATTGTACAATTCACAGCTGGGGATGATGCTGAAAATGGCAAATCATATGAGCATGGAAAAACACATTCACAGAGCATCCTCCCCATATTTCTTCAGATCAGAAGGAATAAGAAATCCAAAGGGAAAAAAAAAAGTATGGTACTGTGGAAATCATGCATGAAGATCACCTTCAGGAATACCTGTGGCTTTCCTGACTTTATACAGACGTTTCCAGTGATCTTAAAATTAACTACAATAGAAAAAGGCATGTTGTGGGTATTGATATCAAAACAGTCCTATGCCCAAGCTAAGGCAGCCATAATGAAATCACAAAGAACAAACAAAGTATTAAAAATGCGCTGATTTACAAAGTTGAAATGCTTCAGAGAAAAAAACCTTTCTGTGAATGAAAATATGTATGGGAAGAGGGTATAAATATCTCACATTTATAGTAGTCCTTGTACGTGTTTTAGATCTGCTCAGTGTCAGTTTTGGAAAGGTTTTTGTTTTTTTTTTTTTTTGCTTCTTCTTCTTCAGGCAAGCCACTTTGACAGTGGCAGGAATGATGTCATCAGCAAAAAATAAGCCTTTTTTTCAAAGGGCTATTTAGATTTTGGCAAACTGGCATGGGCAAGCTGCTCCAACAGATCTGCCTGCTCTCTCCTCTGCTGTACTCATTCCTTAACTTATTAAGGATTCAAGAACAGTTGAGGCTTTGAAACCATGCACAACCAGAGCCAAAAACTCCTATTATAAGTCTAATTATTCTCAGTTCCCTCCATACACATTCTAACAAACATAGCACTTCTCTGTGTACAATATACTGGTTTAACTGAACCTTTTTTAATGATAGTACCATATTAAAGACCTTCTGTTTTCTTTTCTGGTGTCCTGTTTTGCAGTTAAAATACAAAATACTTGCTGCCTCCACTCAATCACACTTCTGCAATTACTCAGTGTCTCCTGATAGTGCTTCAGCAATTATTTTTATCTTCAGCTGGAATGCTTTTCTTTCCTCTGCATCCTAATTTCTTGGTTTGTTTAGACAAAACATGCTAAGCTGATTTCAAAAGTATGGTTTACAAAGTGCAGGTCACTACCAGATGTTATTTAATATTTTCAGGCTGATTCTGTGTGTCCAGAAAAGTGGGCCCTGTGCTGATCCTCTTGTCAATAACAACTGAGCTGACAAATGGATCTGATTCAACACAAATATTGAAATTGATACCTTAATTCTGGCACAAAAGTATTGTTTAGGTTCCTTTCACAAGCAAGTTGTATTTTAAAACATTATCAAGTCCTAAAAGCTTGCAATCACATATGTATGCATCAATAACCGTGTGCATTTAAAAAACCTTTTTTGGTTATCAAGAACACTTGATTTTTCTGCATTAATGCTTTTTAATGATAGATTGGGAAAAACTAAAGCAAGTTTTAACTACCCACCTTATGCTGCCTGCATGCTATGTTTCTTTTTTTAACAACTGAATGCTTACAGCATAGAATTTCATAGCCAAAAAAGAGGCAGGCAAATAAGCCATATACATACATAGCTGAAAGAAACCGGTTTTTACTTCCAGGTCTGTTTTGTGCAGGAATGAAGCATGTGAAAACACAGTTTCTCTGAGTGGACAGAGAGCAAGTGTTTAAAATCATTAAAACAATTTAGAATGTGAAATGTTATGTCCTTTGATATCATTGTAAATAATTTTAAAAGATATACATTTTAACTTTTTCATAATTTCATCAATATAGTTAATTTTGGCTGTAAATTAAAGCATGGTACTCCTCTTACCCTGAAATATATATACTTTCAAAATTCTGTCTAGAAAGTGTGCAGACAAGCTGACAGAGTAAATTTGAGATATCAGCTATCCATTTTTCTGGTTTTCTTTTCCTGTTTAGAGTTCTGTCATTTGCTCCATGGCACCTGTTAGGATCAGCATCATCTCTGTTACTCTCAACAATAAAACCAAGCTTGAAATTTGAGCAAATCCAGGTCAATGCTGGCTGCACCAGCCTGTGCTGGAAGGCAAATGGCACTGATGACTCTGAAGTGCAGGACAATGAGAGTGGCTTTCATTTACCTGCAGGCCTCCTGCTGCTTTTCACTTCCCATCTTTTACAAAACCTGTGCCTCCTTCACTCCCAGAGTTGCATATTAGCCCGGGGAGAGTTCCTAGCCCTCCAGTACTGGGGATCAGTTCCTCTGACATTAAATCAGGAAGGAAAAAGGAAGCATTATGTTTAGGTTTTAGCCTGCTCTTGTTGAGAATCTCTCTTCATGCAGTCCCTGAGCAAAAGTGGTTCATTTGGAAAAAAAAAAAAAAAAAAAAAAAAAAAAAAGCAAACTTTTCTGCATTTTTGTTCATTTGGAGTTTATACCAGACTATGCCATGATCAATGTGCAATTTAGCCTTTCAAGTTTGCTGCTTCAGTTTTCCCTTTGATTTCTGTTGACATAAAATGCACTAAGTGTCTGACTTCAAAGAACAATCAGTGTGGGTATTTGTTGTTCAGCATGGTGGTCTTTGCTTAAATGGGCTGCTTCTTTTGTGTTTTTATTTTTTCTGTAGTTCACTTACTATATAAACATTCTGTTCTTAGCCTCCCTGTCTCACCATTCATCCTTATAAAAAAATATACAGCCTTGTATAAATTACTCTGGTAGCAAAGTGTAATAAATCCCCAGAATATTTTCCATTTCTGTAAAAATGTAGAATCAGTGTTTCCAAAATTATTTGCCGTCACATCAAACAGTATTTTGAGAAATTACCAATAATTAAGACATTAGAACTCTAAGACATTAGCAATTCTACTCTCAAACTTTGGAGGAAATGGAAAACTCGTAAGAAGGTTCATTTCCTTTCTGAATTTTACACCAGGGATTACCTCTCTAGAAATTAAAAGCGGCTCAGTTACTATCCAGTCAAATTCAATTACATTTCTACCATGGTGATTTTCTTCTATATTTATCATCCTCATACTGATTGCGTTCAGGGTATACATTTCTAAAATATTGCTCCCTTGAGCAAAGCAAGGAGGAAAAAGGCAGAAGCCACTTGTTTGCAAAGGCTGATACAAAGCAGCTCCTCAGAATGCTATGGGCATGAGCTGTCACTGCTTCACAAGCTGGACCAGATGCTCCAAATTAATGCAGCACTCCCAAGCTTAATAGAGATGTATTAATTTATGCTGCTTGAGAATCTGGGACAGATTTTTGGATCACCAAACATGAAACAAGAAGCAAATCCTCTGCAGTAATTGTGGGTGGAACACTCTGGCCTGTGTTCAGGCTGAGTGTGGCTCATGGATTATAAATAGGATTCCTCATGGCTCCCTTCCACAAAAATGGGGACAAAGGACACCCAGAGCACAACCTGCATCAAATACTGGGGTCACAGTTTAGAAATTACATCATGGTGCTGCACTGCAACCAGAGTGTTGCAGTGAACAACAGTCTGGTTGCAGCGCAGAGTGTATCAGAGCTCCATCTCAAACATCATTCCTAAGACACAGTCCACAGGTGTATAAAGACTCCTGTGGCATTACTGGAGATCCAGGACATATTCCTGTTGCTGCTGGTGCCTGTTTTCCCACCATACACACATAGCACTGTGTTGGAAAGCTGGCAGCAATGTGCATTCACCCACACTGACAGTTTGAGTGAATAATGCCACTTGTTCTGACTGCAAATTTCTGAGGAGCTTATGCTGAAGAATATGAGTTTTTTCACAATTCTCACCAGGAAAACACCACAATACCATGAAGTCCCATAGATCTTCCAGGAAAAGTGCAGACAGGACTTTCAAAAAGTTGAAGATGGGGCAAACCTTTTTCCAGTTCATCCCACTTGTGAGCTCACATTCTATTGCTGAGAAATCACAACAGGACCCAGAATACTTCACCGGAGAGTTTGGAGGCTGCTGCAGCACAAAGAGTTTGGCAAAACTTTCTCTTCCCTGTCCCACCTGGGTGCCCAGCACAACTACTTCCCAGCTGTGACTGGTTCTTGCTAGCTTTGCACCTGCAGCTCCTCTTGTCTGCTGCTGGCACTGGTGGCAACAGGAAAAACAGGTATGGCCACAGTGCAGCTAAACTGTGTACAACAGGCTCAGGCTTTTGGCAGAAGGGCAAAGTGACACCACAGGACTCCAGCAGGATTTGAAAGCACTGCTTGGTGCTTGGTATATTTGTAGAGGTATTGGCAGATTGCAGCAGAGAAAAGAAAAGGGGAAAAAAGAGTAAATGCTGTGGGCAGCAAAAGCCAGCATTCCACATCACTGCAGCACCCTCGAGACATCAGGGCCATTGTTCTTATAAATTAATTTTGAATTTCCCACAAGGCTACTTAAGGAATCTGAAGTGCCATGTGAAAAGAAAACAAATTGCTCTTCATGAGCTGGTATGGCCCTGTCTGGCAGGAATATTACTGGGATGATGTAGGACAAATGGAGAGAAGGATAGTGCAGAGATGACATTTCACAGGTGCTGTTGCTTTTATTACAGCAATTTCAGACTGATTTACACGCAGAAGAAAAAGATACAGGTGCACTTGGGAGAATCAGAAAGGAAGGCAACTGCCTTTTGATTTTTTTTTTTTTTTTTACACTGCTGAATGGCTGTCTCCTCACAGCAAAGATAAAAGGGGGAGAAAACCCAAAAGAGATACAAAGAAAGTTGTGCATGGGGAAGAAATATGGTCATGTATCACAGTCTCTGTGAGCTGGGAAGGCCAGGAGGACTTCATTCCATTTCCAGTCCTTCCACTGGGTGAACTATACAGCACACATCCCTCTTTATGTACCAGATTCCACCTACAAAATGGAATGGCATCAACAGTCTCTTCTGGAAAGTGTTTTGAGACCTACTGGTAAAAAAAAAAAAAACAAAACCAAACCAGCCCAAACAAGCAACCCCCCAGAAAAATAAATTCACCATCATGTAAAGTTAATTTCTTCATTTAAGTTGCATGAGAATAATGGTTGTAAACTTCCCGGCAGTATCACACTGAACAGTCCTTGCATCTGGTTACAATGTTGTGATTCTACCTCGTCAAGGTGAACTACAATAACAACTTCCTTTTTGCACCATTTTTTCACCAATAGATCTCAAAACACTTTACAGAGGAGACTGTAATGGAAATAAGATCACCCGACTCTTCACATGCTCAGGCTAAGCAAAAGATTGGTGTCAAACTAAGGAAAAGAACCCAGAAACTGGGAGTCATCTTTTTTTTTTTTGTACTCTAACCAGGAAAGGAAATATTTTTCAAATAGAAAATTAACCTGACTTTTTCCCTACTCCCCTTTAGAAAACAAGGCAGTAAAACAAGCTTTTGTTTAGCCAGGGGAACTTTTATCTACTCCAAGTCAGTTTTACAGTAGTATTTGCTATCTGCAACAGATCCATAAAAAGATACTACTATACCGAATGGCCTGTATTGCTTTTATTGTTGAATTTTAAATGTCATATCTGTACACATAACAGCACAAAAGAGAACAAGAAAAACAGATTGAAATTTAGACAGTGAAGAGAATTCCTACTACCCATATAGCACAGGGCACACTAGCAATAAACATAAAGTGGAAACACAAGTTAACATTCCAGTGGAGACACCCCTTAAATATGAAATGCAGTGGTCTCTGTAGAACATTTGGGTGATCTATTGCATGAATAAACATAGGTATTTTAAACATGTGTGCAGGTAAACCTGTATCATTCACTCCAAAGGATAAGCATTCTCACCTCTGGCCCTTGGAAACAAGAGAGAAAGGAAAACTGGGGTCTTGTTTTTCTTGCACACTTCTCTGTCACTGTCACTTTACTAGAGTGAGCAAGAGAAAAAAAAATACAGTCTATGATCAAAACCTTCCCTTCCCCCACTCCATTTTTTTCTGCTAATGTCTTTTTTATCAGTTTGTACAAAATTGTACAAAAAGAGTTGGTTTATTAAGTAATAGAATAACTTAGCATGTTTGAATTATTGAAGGAAGTGAAAAGTCACCAAAACAAACACATCCAGTCTGCTAATTTTACTCGCAGTTTCTGAAGTGACATAATGCAGCTTCTTTTTAAAGCTTTCTTGGAACAACAGCAATTTCCTGTGTTTATTTTGTCTTCTTATTTCAGAAAAGTATCTCTGATTTGTGGGAGCAGACACAATCTACATGATAGAAAGTTTTTTATCAACAAGAAATTTTCACTGATATGATCAATGGAGAAATAAAACCCTTTTAGTACCACTGCCTTCATAGATTTTAAATGAAATATTATCACAGGCCTTTCAATGATTGTCATTTGTGGTTTTAAAAAAGAATAATCTCTATGTTTAATTACTAGGACCATTATACAACAACTTATGATCTACTTTATACCTTAAATTCTGCCTTAAACTCGATCCATTTAACTCTGCTGAGCAGAATGGAAACTCATCTGGTATTTGTTATCTTGCAAGAATTGAGACAATCTGTAGTAGAGATTTTCTGTGTTTTTAAATTACAATAGCAGTGAGAATAGAGCTTTTACGTGCTCATCCTATTGAAAAAAAAGTATTTAATGGACAGCATTAAGCCAAGTGCATGGGATTGTAAGACATATTCAGTGTGCTTTTTTACTCCTTTGACTTTAAGTCAAAACATTAATATTTATAAATGAAGCAGTTAATTTTTTTCATGGGCTTCAGCTGAGGGGTATGGCATCATCTGGTCAAAAGACATTTTGGTGACAAATTTTAAATAAACTGAAACAATCAATTTGCAAGCAATGGGGAGGAAACAAAGTAGGAGACTGTAGATACTAAAGCCACCATCAAGTTGCATGAGTTTACTAAAAGTACAACTTTGTGACAAAGTATGGAAGGAGACAAAAAGAAATAGCCTCAGTACAAAGTTTCGCTCCCATAAGAACCATCCGAAAATACCAATATCTTTCAGGCCCATCATGAATCATGAAACACAGAATCACAGAATATCCCAAACTGGAAGGGACCCCCAGAGATTCTATCTTTTCCTACTCTGTGATATGTAAACCCTACCAATATTAAGTGAGGCTAGCAGACCAGTCAATTTAGCACACACATCCAGTTTTATGACGTAAGACTGTGCTTGCACCCTTCTCAGACAGACCCACCATCCTACTCATTTCTCTTTCCCCTACCTACACACTCACTGAAAAGAGCCTCACTACGAAAATTCTCAAGTTTCTGAAGTTTTTTCCCGAAATTCACATAAGCTTGAAAGAGAAAATGCTCACTAACCAGATAATTTGAAGTAATATTAATAAATACTAAAGCTTGGAATGCTAAATAATAAATCTTGAAAGAGAAAATGCTCACATCCAGATAATCTGAAGAGTTTCTTGCCACTAACAAGAAATAGGGATTCTACACACAACACTCCAATTCCCACAAGAAACTTCACATTTTGTTCCCTTTTTTGTTTGTAAAGTGGACTTGAGTGTCACCTACTGAAGCAAAACCACATTGTTAATTGATTGCAGGAATCAAGCAACATAAAGGTGCTTGCCACCCACAGGCTCCTGACACACACACACAGGTAAATTCTCACCAAACCAGTACCTCCTGTTCAGGGAGCACCACAGTGCTGAGAGGTTTACAGTAAGTAACAAAGCCCACAGTCACTACTGTCAGGAAAATGGGGTCAAATTCTAGCAATAAAGTCTTCAGGGGGGAAGATGCTCCTTTGATATGAACACTACTTATTCTAGGCCTTCCAATGCCTATGGCTTCTGTGATGGCTAAATATAGAGCATAATTTACTTCACAGATTGTTTGGCTCCCTTCATTAAGAACAGACTCGTAGCCAGCTCCTGACCATTTTTGCAGCAAGTTCACTCTTCTCTTTCTGGAGAAAATGCAAGGTAGTCATGCCTAGAATTTGTTACCGTTGTGGGGCTACGGAGTCAAATTGTCTCCTCCAGAAATTCTCTGGAAATTTCTCCTGTTCCCACTGCTTTGTGCCGTCTCCTCAGAGAAGCACTGCTGGGGGACACTCTGGGAACACTCTGCTTCCACACAAAGGCAGCAGATTCAGAATTAACTTAAATGCAAGCTTTGCCACGAAAGTTTTACAAATCTTCAGACACCAATATATTCTGCAAAGCTGCATGCAAACACCTTAAGGTGCTGAGATCACTTGGATTCCATCCCACCATAACTCAAGGAAAAGCCTGTGCCCAGGATAAAAAATAATAATAATAATAAATAAAAAAGAGTTAAAAGGAGTTAGAAATACACACACACTGGGACTTCGAACCAAAGCAACAATTTGAGCTTACACACAGACTCACTGAACTACAGCAAACACAAGCTGGTGGTGACAGTGGTTGGATGTCTGGTGAAATGTGAGAGCTGGAGAGATTTGTGCTTTAAAAAGAAGTTAACACTGCACATTGTTTCCAATAGCTTCTGCTTCTAGACTCATGCAATACCTCTGGTTTTAATACCAGCCATCTGTACTAAACTCAAAATGTATCAAAGCTTCAATCCTTGAGATACAGAAAAAAATTAATTATGGAACTGGTCACCAGCCCAATATCCTTTGTCTTTTACAGGAATCACAGGTGTCTGTCACTAGAAAGACAACCAAGCTGTAACATTTTGGTTGCTGGTGCAAAGAAGAAAACCACTTTCTGCAGTCAGATTAGAAAATATTAAATCAGCTACCTTTAAAACACCTTTGAAAATGGGATGTGTCTTAATTTATATTTGAAAGGGTTAAAAGAAAGAAATAATACGGGTTCTGCTACATTTAATTCTACTTGCATGAACTGAACAGAGATTGTTCCTGCCTATTGCTTATTAGCCTAAAAGTTGCTGGAATTTCAGGGCAGAGGTGGGAGAAGGAGGAATCCTATCGCTGCAAAACCTATGGACTCAAACTAAAAATAAACCCATCTCTCCCTTTTCCCTGAAACCCCTTTCTGCTTTTGTTTGTTTGTTCTGGATTATATCAGTCTCTTTTTCATGCTGGTGAATCATGTCTCTGTCACAGCTGATTCCATTTATCTATCCTGTGAGAAAACAAAAGCTAAAAATAACCCTTTTGGGGTTTCTGGTGGGTTTTGCATGAGAAGGGACTGAATATTTTCATTCCAAGCTTGTGTGTCAAAGTTTGGCTTTATCTTTGCCAGGGTTGATTTAACTAGTACCAGTTAGGGGAAAAAAAAAAAAAAAGAAAATAAAGCTTTTTGCTGTCCATAAAATTCCAAGCTGGCTAAAATTTAACAACATCTGTGGCAAATAAAAAAGAAAAGTTTTTTTACCATCCAAGTCAGTACAAGAGTATTTTATTTGCAAATGGGAGCTTTTTTCCAAAAGTAATTTGCCATTTCTTGTAATGAACAGATGAACAGCAATTAAATGCACAGGTTCTGACAGGCTGGAGTATTTGTATTTAAAGGGCATTTTTTCCTAGTTTTAAAGATTTTAATTGTGTAAAAATAATCATTAAATTTGGAATATCATCACAACCAATAATGAGACTCAAAGTGAAACAAGCATTTGTTCTGGGCTAGGATGGAAATCTTCCAGGAACATTTATTTCTATGACCTCCAGTTATTCTTCCTCCCATGTGTGTCAGATTCTACCTCATCCTATGGGAACTTGGTGGTTAAAGTGAAAAGAACAAAAGACTTTACGATATCAACAGTTGCTGAAAAAGGGAAAGAAAGCATCATCATGACTGACTTTTTTTTTAAACATGTAGATTTTTAAATATATTTGGGGAATGCTGTAGAAAGTTGCAACATTAAAGAAATGGTAGTACACTTAAAATGACAGTCTAATTTTCTTTTTTAAAGCTTAACAACATTGCTGACAGTGACATACATGGTGGTCACTTGCCAGGAGAAAGCAGTTAAACTCTATGGAGTCTACCAAGAAACATAGATTGCCTTGCACCAAAATGGTCCAGAAGTAAAAGATGCATCTTCAGGAGTCATTGAAAGGCAGTATTTATAAAAAAAGAATGCCATGTTGAAGATTATACCTCAATTATGATACTACTGAAAGTTGTCAGATTTGTTTTCCCTCTATTTCCAGATCTTTCAAAAAATCCAGTCTGAAAATCACAGGCAATGGAGGGCAGCAAATCAAGAATATCAAGTGAGAGCTCAGGAAAA
This sequence comes from Anomalospiza imberbis, assembly GCF_031753505.1. Lineage (NCBI taxonomy): Eukaryota > Metazoa > Chordata > Aves > Passeriformes > Viduidae > Anomalospiza > Anomalospiza imberbis. Next base: position 66,708,739 of record NC_089685.1, read on the forward strand.
TGTCCCAGGGAGGGAGCACTTGGAATTCTCCAAATGAAACCCCCAGAGCTCTCTGAAAACATCTAAAGGCCATGTCATGAAGTGTGAAGGGATTTCTGCAAACAAGATTCACCAAACAACAGAAAGTCACTTCTGTGAGTCACTTGGCAGAGCTGCCCATGATATCACCACATTCCAGGCTCCTTAGGCTTACTGAGCTGCAAACATTTGGGTTCATGAACTCCCAGAGCCTCTCCCAGCACACTTATCCTGATGGGGCCACGTTGAGCTTTTCCAAGTGTCCCAAACCTTACCTCCAAGTCATTGTGGGCTTCCCCCTGTTCTTCCTGCTGCCCCAGGAACCCAACTGCTCAGTCCTATCTGTTACAAAATAGGGAGCAGTAGCTTTTCCAGAGTTTAGCTGAACATGGATACAGTGGGGATGCAATGACTTCACTAAGGTGTGGCTGCGCAGCTGCAAGCCACTGTGTATTACCAGGTCAAAGTTAATAGCAGAGGAAGAGGAAGAACAAAGTTTTACCTTGGAGGGACAACAGTGGCAAAATGTTGATGGAATGTATAATTTTATGAATGTGCCAGGTCACTTTTATGAAGATTTAAAGTGTACTTGTTTAGCAGAGGAGAAAAAAAAAAAAAAAGATGCAATTTTCCATACCACTTCAGACATGTTTGTTTTGGGTGAAGAAAAAAATTTGTTGTGTGTCACAGTTTGAGAAGGAATTGAATTTTCTTAAAAAGTTAAGGTTAAACTGAAAGCATTAGACACACCTCTGAGAACACAGGGGGTTAAAAGCAGAGAACTTCCAGGGGAACTCTCTCTTAGGTTCCAGTCAGCAAGGAGTGCAGACTCTCCCCTTCCCAGCCACAGGCTGGATGCAGGAGGGGAAGCCATGCAGCCTAGGAGAGATAGGCCCAGGGTGTGAAGGACTAGAATTGGACTGGCCCCTGTGGACGGAAGGGTGGAGAAAATTTGAGATGTCTTTGTTCTCCCCCCAAGAGGGAGAGAGAGTGAAATAAACAGAGACTGTGCCGGTACACCGGCAAAAGAGAAAGAAAAAGAGGGGGAAGGTGCCCAGCCATGAGAGTTAGAGTTCTGAGCTGAGATTTCAGCTGTCCTGGGAGTCCGAGACTTTTAACCACTTCTTAGATAATGAAAGCTCTGTGAAATATTAATACTCCTTAATCTGAAAGAGAAGAGAGATGGCCTGGGGCCTGAAATGTTAAAAGACGATAGAGAAAGAATCCTAGGTGGGAGGAGAGGATAGACTAGCTTTTAGCTAGACTTTCCTTGTATAGCCATAAACTGAACTAATTTCTCTTGCAACAGAGACTGCATTTTTAGAGAGATACAATAGTTAGAACCAAGAGAGTAATCTTCTGTAGGGATGAGGAGGGTGTAGTAGTGCCTTCTGTCTTCAAGAAAATGATCTCCATTCTCAAAACTTTTAGCCCCAGGGGAGGAGAAAATGTGGGGACTGTAATCCCAAAATAAGAAACTGTTATTCTCTAGTCCTTAGCAGAGCATCCTTAAAAAAAGAACCCTATGAACAGTTTCAATGCATTTACAGTAGTAAGAATGCTGTGGCATAAAAAAAGAGAGTGTCACAATAGCAAATTTTCTCCGGGCGGCGCCATGTGTGACATAAAAACACAAGAAGTTACAATTATGTTTCCTGGAAGTCTATAGCACAAGAGTGACTGCTCTCTCCCTTGATAGACTGAGTATTAATCATCTGAAAAGTAGTAACTTAATTAAAAGTCCAAGTTTTGTCTTAATGTGCTTTATTAGAAATTTAGTAAGAGGAGAAAGAATGTTTTAAAAAGTTTTCATCCTGAATTCTGTATATGTTTTTTATTATAATTTTAAAGTAATAATGTTTTCTCCTTTATTTCTAAACTTAAGCCTGCTCTACTCTGTTCCTAATCGCATCTCACAGCACTCATTTAGAGAAAGTGTATTTTCATAAAGACACTGGCATTGCGCCAGCATCAAACCATAACACTGTATCATCATTGAATAGAAGGAGGCAAAATATTACTTTCCCCTTATGAATCAGCTACAAGACTGATCTACAAATCTACTCTGCAAAATCTGTAAACAGCTACTGAAAACAGGAAACACTCATTTTGACATCCAAAGGCCTAAATAAGTTACAAAGGCTGATACTCAGAAGCTTTCTTTACAAATGTTTGTAGTCAATCTGGAAGTTCTTTGTGTTTGGTGTGACACTATTTTCCTGCAATTTTTCAGCATGTACTGAGTGATAAGAAGTACTCCACATAATTATTAGACTTAAAATATTCCGTATTTTAGCTGGAAACTTGCACAGAAGGTCTGTGGAGAAGTTGTGGAGGAGCCCTTCCAGGGTTTGGAACAAATACAGCAAGTTCTGCCACAGTCATCAAATCAGAAGCCCAACTCTCCCATACTAACAATGCACTCAGTTTTCAAAATTAAAAATGTCTCTGTGCACTCACACTCACAAATTCTAATTAGCAGCAGAGGTAAAGCCTGACAGAGTGACACATCTCCATGCCAACAACTCTCGGCAGATCTGGGAAATGCACAATTCAATCAGTAAATACAGGATTTTCCCCTGTAAGAAGCAGAATTTTCCTCTTTTTACTGGTCATAGCCAGTGCAACACGATGTCTTTAAAAAATCCCAAATGTCCTTTTTCGTCCATGGAGAATGACAAAGGTGGGACTGGAGAATTTACTCTTGGTTTAGTAGGAAGTATAGGAGGAAAAAAAGAGTTTTTATTTCTTTCTGAATTCTAAAAATACCTATTTGCTGCATGAGTAATGGGTTCTTCTTCCACTCCTGAAATCACTAGCATCCCAAAAATTAGTACTTTTCATCCTGCAGCCTCTATCCCAGTGGGAAGAGCTGGCACAAAGAAAGCAGTAATGGGGCCAGGTGGCAAGTCCAAGTGGGCTGTGAAAAAGTGGGGAACTGCCCAGACCTTTTAAGATACAAAAAAACTGTGGCAGAGCAAAACTCCATCCTAAAGCTGTGTAGACAATAAAAAGGAATTAAAGAAGAAAGTGAATACTTTCTGAGGCGGGACTGAAGTTGCCTGTGGAAAAAACAGCTTTGCCTCTACTGCTTAAAAGGAGAGGTGTGGGGAAAGAGGAATATTTTAAGTCTAATAATTATGTGGATTACTTCTTGTCACTCAGTACATTGGTGAATGGTATCCTCCCTAACCCCTGCCCCTCCTACTGCACACATTCTGTTCCTTAGCCTGGCTCCTTGTCCAGTCAATCTTGGCATATCCCAGTTTCTTCACTCTGCCTTTGAACTGTGTTTCTATTTTGGCCAAATGTCTGATTTAACACTGTGCAATGGGACTTTTTCATTCTGATTCCTTCTCTTTGAAAGAGCCCAGCTGGTGAATTTATAAAATGGTCTTGTTCTCCTGTAGAGATAAATCTCACACAGGACACTGTAGCTGAAGCTCCTTCTTTGTCTGCCACTCCCTGGGTGGATATAAAGGTATTTCCCCTGAATTCTATACTGTACATAAACATCTGCTAATGCTGGAGTGAAAACACATCAAGATGCTTTGGGAAACATGCTTCAAATACAACTGCTTACTTTCACATTACTGTCCTGAAACAAAACTTTATAAATAAGGAATAGGAAAATCTCTCAGACTGAAGTTTACAACCTTAGTGTGTCATCTAAGTAGAATCCATTAATCAGTGTATTTTGACCCAACTACAGACAAACAGAAACCTGACCATACCATTAAGGTGCTCACACATAAAGTGAAAGAAGAGGGCCAGAAGGTTAAAAAATTAAAAGTTAAGAAGTGTAGTTCCATAAAACTTGAAAGTCAACACGGAAAAAAAAATCCTTATTTTCAGAATAAATAATTGTCCCAAGATAATTAAGGATTTCTTTTCAACTTTAATACTCTCAGCCACTTCTATGAGGTCTTTTGAAGGTATTTAACCAGGTAAGTGATCTGTATAATATCTAGTGCTGAGAAAAGCGGAAAAGGGGAAGTAGAGAGGCAGCAGGGCAGAGGGAAGAGCCAGACAAACATTTTGGACGCAGCACAGTCTTAGATCATTTCAAATTGATTGTGAAACCACAACCTCGAGAGCAAGAAACCATCAGGATTTCTGTAATACATCAGTGAGATAATAGAGAAAGGATCTGGTGAAACAAAGTGAATCATTTGGGGAGAGGCATCTATTCTCGGCTCTGAGAGAGTCTTGATGGCAAGTTGTTAGCTTAAATATTACTTCTACTTTTTGATGTGACTTCTTTTTTAATAACTGCATCAAAATTCCAACAATTTACTGCCCTAAGTTACACAAGAGCTTTTGGAGACTCCCCACCCAGACAGGTCTTTCACTCATAAGAACCAGTTATCTTGAGCCACACCTTCCACAAAACTAGACCTAGAGAAAACGTCATGTATCAATTTTTCTTCTGAATCATAAAAAGGGAATGAAAATACTCCTTCTGATTCATCATTCTTATGGGAGTTCTGCAAGAAACCTGTGTTAGTTCATATAAACCCACTAAACACCCCCAACCAAAAGAAAATAGGCACATCTGTGGCTTTTATTATTCTTTGTCCAAAGAGGCCTAACTTTCCACTGTCTTTATTATAATTCACCTACTTTATTACAACTCACCTGCATTCCCCACCCCTTTTGTTTACTGAGACTCAATAGAATTTTCCTAAAATCCTCTTTTGTTACTACCTATTAACCAGCTGATTTTAACAGCTCATTTAATAGCCCTTCTCTATTGCCATTTTAGTCCTCTTGCATCACGTTTTTTAATTCCATTCTTAAAAAAAAAAAAGCAGCAATATTAAAAAGTATTTGGAAGTTACACTGTCCTGTGTTTTATTTCAATGGTTATCATTGCTAAATAAAAATTCCATATGAAGAGGGAGCTTCTGCTCCAAAGGCAGTGTGTTATTGTTGTACTTCTAAAAGCATTTGACATGACCATAGGATGAGCACAGTAAGTTTGGGCATAGGTAGAGAAGAAACATTAACCCCTTGTCACCCTAAGTGGCATACTTGCAAGAATTGACATTCTCCCTTTAGCACGTTCATAGTAGAGCTAAAAATGTCACTAATTAGCTCAGCTTTTTTTCTTCAAGTAACTGAAAGAACTAAGCAAAAATACAGAATGCCTACAAGAGCATTTCTTCATATAGGAACAGGAAAACAGCACAAACTGCCCCCCCCCCCACCCCACCCCTCCCCAAGTCACATCTCCAGACAAGTTCCTCTACTTCACAGAGTTCACATCTAATTTTTGCTGGCAAATCAACAACAAACTTCTGCCCTTCTACGGTAATTCACTTGACTTTTTGCCAGTAAGTCAAAGCATTTTTCCCCCAAAAGAAAACACTTTGCCACCATCATTTACTACTCCCCCTTAAAATTCTTTTAGCACAACATTACAGGCATACTTTTGACATACTGTGCTTTTGGAAAGCAGCATTCTCTAGAGCAGTCAGACAATAAAAGGTTTACTGTTCTAAAAACATGGCTACTGACTAAGAACAGACAGGCATCAACAAGAACTTGAAGATAAATGTTCATTTCTTTTCTTTATAATCATAAAATATTTTACTGTCTATAGGTACAAGCCTGGATAAACAGAGTCATTTGGGCTTGTAACTCCTAGCACCACAACATTTTTTAATACATCAGCATTTCAAAGTTCTTTTGACTTAGACCTACAAACAGAAAACTAGAAAAATTTTATAACACTTTTTCATGCTAGACTTCTTCTTATCTTCTTGCCTCAAACTAAATATTCCTTTAAAAGGCAGGGTTAAATTCTGCCTACATCAAACATTCTTGCAGATGATTGACATCAACAAAAAATAGGACCCATGTTATTATTAAAAAGTAAAATTTTAACAGCCCTATAGCTATGGTTAATACCAGACTAATTTTTACCATCCTTTGCTTTTAATGACACTTTGCCGCATAGATACTTTGCAAAATGACATCTGCAAAAGAGTAATGAAGATGGGATTTTGTAGAAAATGCAGTTTGGCAGAACATTACAACAAACATGGCAAGCATTAAGTAGTGATCAACCCTGTGTTTAATATTTCCATAATAATATGAAGGAAATGAAGATAAGGTCTGTTAGTGCGTGACTCAAAACTAAGGGGTGGATTTTAAGACAGAGAAGACTAAACTTGATTATCAGAATATCTCAGTGATAGAAAAATGTGTGTTCACAGATCTCCTCAGCATCTCCAAGGACGACAAAGCAGAGATACTCCAGTAATATTAAGGAGAAATTACAAGACTCAAAAGCTGTTTCCCATTTGTGACTTGGATTCTGTAGTTTGTGTCTGATCAAAAGGGTGTTCTCCCACAGGGTGCTGTGCAGTGTTCCCAATCCCACATGACCCTCAGATCCTGCCTAACAGTGACTGCTACGAGGCAGCTCCTGGGCTGCAGCTTAGCCCTTCGGCACAAGCTCGTGTGTAAACACCAGGGTTTACAGCTAATTTAATAGTTTGGGTTCAGAGAGCCCATGGAGAAAGTTAATCCACTGCACTTGAAGAATGAGCTGGCCTAATGTCCCCTGTCACAGAGTTCCTCAGATTTCTCCCTGCCTCCATGGACTTCCATTGCTGGCTTCAGCAGCACAACTGTAGATTTCACCTGCCAGAGCACAGCTAGGTCTTAGCCCCAGACTGGCCAGCTGTGTTTAAACAAAAGAACTCAAATGAGAGCTAAGAGTGTAAACCAAAAGACCTTGGACTTAAATTGCTTCCTTCACTTTCCTACCCCCCCTTCCCAATAAACTACGGCAGTTTAAAACAGGTTGATAAGGAAGCCAGGGTCACAAGTGGGAAGAATATTTCTTTGATGAAGATGGGGTCACCCACCTGAATTGTCAGACAATTCTACACTGTCTCTTTGCTGCCCAAATAAGAAGACTGAAACCAAAGAACAGGCTGAAACCCATTGCCCAGGGAGAAGTATAGGTGTCATTACACTTTGATACTGATATTTACCTTGCTCAGACAGCGCTAGAAGAAAAAAGACATGTAGAGGAGAAGCAGTGAGGGGAATGGTAATGTCATGAATAGCAAGCTCTATAATGAGCTCATGCCCCTTCTGTTTGTGAAAGAGATTAGCACTTTCTGAACAAGGAACAGGCAAAGATAAGATTAAATAACCTCCAGCTCTTCATTAGCTCATGCATTAAAGTGTCACAGTGCTGAAACTGGAGATTTTGGAAGTGTTCATTATTAGTGCTCAGCTGATACAACTGAAAAGAGAGGATGACTGTGTGATACTACAAGTGTTTGTTTTTTTTCTTTTTTTCCTCAATTGCTATAATTTTCTTGTATAATACTTGTCTGATATAAATACTGAATGGATAAAGGACATATATTTTGGGTTTGTATTTCAAATTTAGTTGAAGAGGCCTGAGATATGGGCTGTGGAAAAGTCTTTAATCCAAACATCTGAAATAAGGGTCATGTTTTGAGTGCTAGAGGACCCCAAAAAGTTTACAATATGCTTATGAAAATACCAAAATAATTTTTAAAAAGTTCTACATTCATCTGTGAGATATTTGTTTTTGAATAAATTAAACCAGCTGGTAAAATCTACTAAACTGTGGCTAGGTGTTTATCTTTTGAAGGGGAAGAAATCTGCCCTTGCGAACAAACACTGAAATTTTATTTTAGCCTCGGCCACCCACAGTGTGTTTACTCATCACACACAGAGACTTGCTGTAAAATAAGGAGGAGGATAATTCTGACTTAATTTTCAGGGTTTAATACTATGCATGAGTGATAAAATTAAATTTAGACTCCGAGTAAATATGCAGGGGTTCAAGCACACCAGTTAGCTTGATTTCACAACCAGGCAAACAAGCAACAAAAGAAATCTAAAGAGGTCTAATATAATATCACAGGAAAGAGAGAACTCTGTAAGTCAGAGTATAGATGCATTTCACAGAAATCCAACAGCTACCTATGTGGTTATAGCTCTAAACCTCCATGATTCTATCTCTGTTTAATCAAGTACATACAGGGCTGACTGGAAATTGGAAGGGAATGGGCTACCCTCTTTATCCTGGTTATTGATTCCATCCAGCAGGGAGCTGCTGTGAGGTTGCTGCAGAGATGTGCTGATAACAAAAGATAAAAATTTCTCTCCAAGTTCTGCAGATGTTAGACATTCTTCCTGGGAAAATTCTAAGGCCATCTGAGGACACAAATTCAGATTCTTGACTAGCTAGAGGCAAAACTCTGATGCTTCAGCGTTGAAATAGAAGGCAGAGCTCAGTCAAGGCTCCTCAGTACAGTAAGCAAAGTCAAATTTTTTTGTCCAGGCTTTTCTCAGACATGCACACACACACATACACACTTCTCTCACCCCACAAAGAGGAAGAGAAACTGCAGGGATTGATGACAGGATGAGGTGGTTATGGATGATGAAAGGAGCTGAGAGGAGCCCAGGTGAGCTCTGAAGTCACCAGCAAGATGTGCAAGGGAGCTCTGAGTGAGAGCAAAGTCTTCAAATCTTCATCCAGGCAGGTGCTGCTTTCCCTGCTTCCATTCCCCATCTATTCAGCCACAAGCTTCCCAGCTCCTGTCCACTTCTCTACCACAAACAACAGACCCTACCCTCACCACTTCACACTGCACCTAGTCAATCCCCCATACTAAGGAACTGACTTTATTCCTGTGCCTCAGGAGCTGCAGGAGGAAAAGGGACAAGCAGAAGAAGACAGAACAGGCCCAGCCCATTTGTGCTGCTGAGACAAAGTTTGGCACAAAGCAATTCTCCCTCACTGACAGAGCAGTGCTGTATAGAAAGAGCAGGGGTAATTAGCTTAATAAATTGTACCTTATTTTACTTAGAGCTGACCTTGGGTTTCCCTGCAAGAGGGGGCAGACAAAGGATTTGTAGTCAAAACCCTCAAGGTACCACAGCCCTTCCTTGGCTAGCAAGTTCCCCTTGCTCAGTGCTTGTTAAACACTTACAGGTTTGTTTTCTAAATTAAAATCTAATCAGAGCTTGGCAGGTGGATAACATGACACTAATAGAAGCCTTTCACTCAAGGTTACACAGAAAAGATTATGCATAGAAATCAAATTGAAACTTTTTCTACATTAAAAAGACAAAACCAATGACAATTCTTTGTCAATATGAGAATGACTGTGAACTTCCATGAACTCCAAAATTCAGAGATGAAGTATGAAATTTACAGCAGCCATAGTGTTGAAGGACTAAGAAAATAACTAAACACAGGAAGAGCACATGCTTTGTTTATCTGAAATGCTCCAAATTCCACACATTTCAGATTAGAAGCAATTTGTATTTTTTTTTAATAACAAAGTAGCTAAGTAGGCACAGGAACACATGGAAAGTAGTTTACATTGTATTACTGGATTTGGATTACTGCAGGGAAAAATCACAGAACCCACTGGAGGGGATCCTTCAGTGACAACTGTTGGAGTAAGAGAAATCAGCATAAGAACAGCTTCAAGAGCTCTTGGAACTTTGTTTTCAAGCATATTTTTATACTAATGAGCACCACACATATTGCAGACAGCTGACTAAATAAACAATTTTTAAAAAAGACCATCAAGATTATCTATTCTAGCCAGTGCCCGGGTGTAGGCAGCCTGGCTGACTAAAGCAGGGGAGATAAGTATCAGTGAGTTATGCAAAATGCCATTACAGCAGGCCAGGAGCAAACAGGCAAAGCACTGGGAGGAGCAGAGCTCAATATAGCGTGCAATGACTGTAAGCTTCAGTGCCCACATACTAAACTTTCTGTACTGTAATGGTCTGATAAATTCATTTTGACCCAGAGACCAGAGATAAATTGTCTTAGCAATACAAACAAACAGCTAAGCAATTAGGGCAAAGTTTTTTGAGAAGGTGGTGATAACATCTAGAAGCATTGTTGGGCAGGGGAAAAAGCAGCCCTGGAGATAGGGCGTTTAATCTGGAGTAAAAGAGAGAGTATAATGGCTTCTCCAAATTGCAGAGCACTAAAAGAAAAAGCAGACAAGCAACTGGCACTGGTATTTGTCTGGCATCTATTTCAGTGTATCCAACCTGAAAAGCAACTTCCATTGTCCCATTTGGAGTTCATCAAGTTTGGCCTATAAAAAGATTTAACATGTGCAGCTGTGAAAGTGTCAGAGCTGAGAAATCCATGAGGAACCATCAGGTTTTATAGAGTTGCCATCATTTAAATTTCCTGGAAGTAACTTATTAAAATAGAGTTTTCAAGCACAGAGATTAATGCAGTGGTCAAATGAACAAAGCAGCAATTTCATCTGCCAGTTTTCACATATCAGCCCTATTTAGGCGCAGACATATGTTAGTTACATTGGCTGCAACAATTCCATTACCTCCCAGGAAAAGAAATAGGAGTAATTAATATTTAACCCAAATTGTGTGTTGATTTATCAATGAGTATTTCAGCATTACTTTAAATCCATGCAACTAAATATGGCATAATATATATATGTATATATAAATGAGTGAAATTTCAGGTCTAGAATACATTCCTTCAGTTTTGGTAGGGCTACCCAAGAAAATAGCCTCAAATTAACTTCTGTTGTGAACATCTTGTACACAATAAAAGAGTTTTAATAGAGATACCTGCTCATTGCAAAGCATCTAAATTTTATTTTAGACAAAAAGAAATATGGAGAAGATACATACACATTGTACTTTTACTGCAGCTGAATGACCAGTGGTCTCAGTGTTCACTGAAGAATGAGAATTGGTAATGTTTTTAAACACACAATGAAGATGCAAATGGCATTTGCTTTACTAAAGAACCTCTTTTTCCCTTGTAAGATTTTTCTTTAAAGTGTATTTTAGGAAAAAATAATTTTAAAAAATCAGTAAGACACAAACATACATGAGAAGTATTTTTAGAGCTGCCATAAACAATCCATAGCCTTAACTCCATTCCATAGAACAGAAGCAGCTCCAGTAACTCAGCCATGTCATGTGAATTCCAATATCCCTTAATGCAGTGAAAGCAAGTGTGTCTTGCTTCATTGGGTACTATGTTGCACTATACAAAAGTCTATAAAAGCCACCTGAATGAAATGAACAATTATTTATATTTCAATAAGGAAAGGAACTTGACCAGTAAATATAGAAGAAGACTGTCTAGAGATTGGCAAATAAGGCAAGACTGCAGCACCCCTTGATAAACACCAAATTAACACTTAAAAAAACATAGAAAAAAATCTTCCTTCTTTTATTTTAGGCTAAGTGGACAGTCTACCTGCTACCTGGGTAGAAATACAGTCATAACTCCAAATTATGGAGTTTCTTTGTTTAAACTCCACTGTGAAACATCATCACCAAATGATGCCATTTCAATTTATGATCAATGTACCACATTATTTTGAAAGTCTCAAAGTAGATTTTCATAATATTGGCAATGATTAAATACTAAAGAAATCACCCATGAATTGTATTTTCTAACTACACAGATGTTCCTGACATCTGTAATAAAATTTTATTTCCTATTTTTTTGTCCTCAATGCACCCATCACAACTTCTCACTTAACCACAGTGAGCTCTCTTAACTTTCACTTACAGTTTCTAAATTTTTTTTTCCTGCTTGATTCTGCCTCAGAAATTATATCTGTAGGAGCAGCATGTTAGATAGGCATGTCACCTCTTCAGAAAGTAGGCTGTAAGGATTAAAAGTGACTCTCTCTAGTGGAAGGCAGCATTCTGGCTTGCAGGGCTGCTGTCCATGTTCAGAAGGACAGCAGGGTAACACTTTGCAAATATTAAGGTAAAATTAAAGCTTCCTGCCTTAGAAAGAATGATAGGTTTTTATCTCAGCTCTCTCCTCCACAAGTTCTAGCCAAAAAGAAAATGATGTCTTCATGCCTTTGAGATTTTCTCCATCCTTTTTTGACCCTAAGTGCTTCTACAGTCCCTGTTATGCAGGGATGGGCTTTTGGTTGGTGAGAGAGAGGGGCTGCCTCGGTCACAGGAGCAGCCCAGGGAAGCAGCCATGGAAGGAAAGGGAAGGACAACTGGTATAAACAATTTCTAAAGTACTTTTTGTGTTGTATGCTGCCAACACAAAACACACCCTGTGGCTTATGGATGAAGCTCAACCACCTGAGCAATGACCTGAATGTTTAGGCTGCAGACACCATGGATTCCTATCCCTGCTTCTCCTTTGCCTCAGCATATTTTACACAGACAGTGAACACAACCAAGTGCCTATGACTAGAACAGGCACAGGCATAGTTCAGCCACATTTAATCTCACATTTAATCTCACAGGAGAAGTGCTAAAACTCTGCAAAACCACCAGATCAGGGGTACCAGCAAACATGTGCTTGGTGATTTCTATAGAAGGGACAGAGTCACACTTCTCTGTGCAGTGCAACCACTACACCTTTCCCACCAAGGTTTTTTATCCTCCCCTCCCCAAAACACAGGTGCCACATGTGGCACACTTTTATTTTGCTGGGCATGGACAGGTTGGGGTGGTCTGATACAAAGGGTTGTACTGTCTTCTTCAGCAAACAACACTCTGTCATGTTATGTTTTTCCAAACTTCCATCACAGCTGCACATAGAGGAACTCATGATATTGTCATGTGTCATGGAGCTTGGAAATTACAATTGAGTTGTTATGATAATAATTAACTAAAACCTTGACAAATTCTGACATCCAAACAAAGCCTTGATAATGTGATTCCTCCTTCCCTGGCTTTCTCCTCACAGTACAGACAAGAGACCAGGAATCCAATCCAGCTCCTTGCACCCCTTTCAATAACAAATGTTAGAGTTGCCTTTTTTCTATTTTCTGACTTGCTACTGAGATAAATAATTTCTGTGTAAAGTAGAGCCTGTGTAAAGGGGAGTCTTTAATTTTATCTGGAAACAGATGCATTCTTTGTAAACTATTTTCTTGACAGATATTAGCAGTCATACATCCCAGAGTCACTTCACACCCCTGCCATTATTCACACTGCAAAATTCTGTGAAATTATTAGAAAACTCATTAAGGAAAAAAAAATCAATTCTAGAAAATGTTTTGTAGAAACTTCTGTTTCCAAAGCAACTTTTTATGTCACACTTTTCGATCAGATCTGAAAATGTTGCTACACAGAGCAGCAATATGCATGATAATATGCATTCAGTTATATTTTGACAGCCTTCAGTGGGCTGTTACAATAGTCTGTTTTCCAGGAAAGAAAGTCTAACCACCACACCAAGCTGAGCCTTTGGGGGCTGGTTAAATTGCTCATTAAACTGATGTTTAAGTATAGTAGGTTTTTTCTTAGCGTGGCAAATTGCCAATTTAACATTGGGGAAATTCAAATGCAGATAAATTAAGTTTATAAGTAAGCTTGCTGAAATGACAAATAGGATTTGGAAAGCTGAAACAGGAGTTTCTGTTTCTCCTGTGTTATAGGGCAGTGCCCTCCACTGGCCAAATGTTCTCACTTTTGGAATAAAAGAGCAAAAATTCACCGTGACTCCAGAATAAAACCTCAAAAATATCTCCAAACCCCTTCAAAATCAGTGTCAAATTCTTATAAAAGGTTACTGCATAATGCCATCAATTTTTACTAGTGCCAGCCTTGCTTTCATATTACATGGTAATAAAAATACTTTGGGTGCTGAAATAAATCCCAAGGCAGCCCTTTTAAAGAGTTCCAAATTAGAAGTGACAAGACAAAAATGGGTAGTGCTAAAAAGTGTAATTTAACACATGACCATGTAGTGGTAAAAAGCATAGAACCAGATTAGCAATTACTACTGTCTGTCAAATTTTCACTATTTTACCTCATTTTTTTTTCTAGTCAGAACTGACAGATGCTTGCAAAAATCCCTCTTTGAAGCAATTTATAATGTTTTTGAGTTTCATGCTGGGGACAGAACCTGTGTTCAATGTACATGAGAGTGGGAATTAGTAAGTGTCAAAAGCCAACAGACAAGGAGAAACCTGGAAACAAGATGGATATAGATATATACCCTCCACTCATGGTACTGTGGGTTACCCCAGGAACACTACTTTAATGTTAGTAATAAAAGTGCTTAGTAATAAAAGTGTTATTAACGAGTTTATAGTCAATTCAATTATCCTACACAAGATCACTATCCAATTACTGGATTATATTACATATTATGGATATATGATATATGATATATGATATTCAGTGGGATAGAGTTGCTGGTGAGAAGGTGAACTGTTTCTTTAACAAGATTAAAAGCAATAAGCTGTAGGAAGAAGTTATGATAAAACTACAAAGATAAATGGAACTGGCAGATAAAACAAAACCACAGAAAGACTGAAAATATGCTTGGTGTTACAAGTTGTAGTCTTAGATTTTCACAGAGACAAGGACAAAAAATATTCTTAAGACCCTGATCAATCTGTCACTACCATCTACATATAGTGGAAGGCTGAAAGTCAGAAGATGGGTTTAACATCCCTTTTTTGAAGGGCTTAACAATGATAATTTTCTTTGATAACACCTCATGAAAGCTTTAAGGCCTAGCATAAGTTTTACCATTTGTCCCCTTCATTTTGTATAAAATTTCTGTCTTAGTGGGCAATGAAGGAAATTAGTCATATTTCATATCTGCCAATCATATTATAACCTATTTCCTCTAGAGAAAAAAAAAAGCAAAACAACAACCAAAAAAAAAAAAAAAAACCACCACAAAACCAACATATTTCCTAAACTTGTTTTTAAAAAGAAAAGCTAAAATTCTAAGACTAACCATGAAGTAGCCTCCTTTGAATACAAATTTGATTTTCCACCCCAGGACACAGCAGTGCTCAGGGTACACCCCAGCCTCTGCAGAACCCAGCTCTGGTGAGGTGGGGGGCAGCTTTGCTCTGTTCTTCCAGGCAGCCTGCAGCAAGCACGAACACCAGTGAAGATAACCCAACCCCTTGGCTTCACTAAGCCTCAGTCCTCACAGAAGGTCCTGCTCACAGCTGGAGATTAATTTGGGATGCTCTTTTTGCATCAGGCTTCACCGGTGATGACACAGAATAAGGCATTCAGTCGCCCTTATCCTCGGGGTCTCAGTTTTCCCCCGTTAAAAAAGGTTTCTTTTACATCCATTGCCTCACCTCAGGTCTATCTTTTCCCCCCACCTCAGTGCGGGGGAAAGATTGTTTAATAAATACATTTTAATGCTGGGTTTTTCTGCTAATGCTTTTGTAGGAGAAACTCCCTTGTACAATATAAGAGCCAGTTTTGTGCTATGAGCTTGAAATAAAAAAAAAAAAAAAAAAACAACTGGAGGAGGTGGGAACAGTGGATATCAGGTTGCTTCCACATTCAGGTCTGTGCTTCTGTTACGTTAAAGACCTCAAAGTGAAGCAGTGAGCCATTTTCACAGCCACAGCACACTCCCCTCACACAAAGGAATGCACCTTCATGCTTTCTAAACCTCTGCACAGAACTGGTTTAGCCAGGATTGGATTAAACCCAAGGCTCCTGAGCACAGCTTGACTCTGCTGTGGACAGAGCCTCAGAAAGAGCAACTGCTGGTCTCACTCTTAGCCCATGAGAAGTGATTAAGCCCCACTTTCCCTGTGGGGAACAGGTGGAGCTCTGAGCTCCCTGGCAGCCAGTTCCAGCTGAGGAGTTACTGCTCAGCTGTCCCTTGAGGGCAGACCTTTGTCACTGTGTTTGCATCTCCCCTGCCAGAGGTTTCCTGCACTGCCCTGCTCCTCGCCAGGGACCAGCTGACATTCACTCCTCCGTGACCCCAGCAAGCCACAAAATGCACACTCAACCACAGCTGCTTAACCACGCTGACAGAGAGAATTTGTAACTTTTGCTTTTCCTTGCAGTGGAAAGAGCTTTAGACACCACAACTTTAAACCACAGAGGTCTGAAAAACAAAAACAGGATGTCTGCCTCTAAAGCTGCTGCTGGGTATATTTTTCCTGAGACTGTGCTATCTCGGACCAGGTTGGTGTAATCTTTCAGTGCAGTCTATTGGCCAAATTCTCTTACCTGATGGAAGGTTAAACTCTGGTGTGAATGACAGAAAATGTTGTTATGGCCAAGGGTTCATATCATCACAATAAAAACAGAACCAGCTGGAGATAAAAAAAGAATTAAAATACTAAGTCTAAAAGTTATTGCGTTCTCCTTTACTCTTGCAAATCTCCAGTGATTCACTGATGGAGTCTCTTTCTGACTGTTCATTAGAGAATTTGAAATATTAGATGAGTAATTATGTCAGGCAGTGAGACAGTCCAAACATTTCTTGCTAAAGATAGAACTACTCATCAACTGACTGAAATTAATATATTTATTTAATCCATCAGAATTGATTAATCTCTAACAACACCATTTTTATTCAGCTCTGGACACTTCAGAAGAAGCCATTATAAACCAACAGAGCTCTACTCAGGTCAGCAGCACATGGGATTTTTGGTCCTTGAGGAAATGGGCCAAAAATACTCAGCAAGAACTTCAGGCAGCCACAGAGCTATAAACTGAATGTGATGCTTTTGTCCCCTGGCTCAGGAGTAGTTCACATTTGTGCAGAGATCACCAGAAACAAACATCATTAAGGGATCCAAAGCAGATGTGTTTCTACAGAAAGGTCTCTCAAGCTCCATTTTCCAGCTTGCTGCCTGATTTTATTGACAGCTTCTACCAGGGCAGTTTAGCTTCTCCAGGCTTGCATGGACCACTTACATCAGAATTCCACTGGTGAATGCATCCACCACTGAGACCTGGGCAGTGCTGCAACACATTGAACTGGTTTGCCTTCAGTCAGATATCACCTTAAGCAATAATATCAGCAGTTTTCAAGCAGCCTGGTGCTTCCTTGGCACAACTCACCTGAGTTACTGTGACGTGAATCTGCAGATTGATGCGACAGAGGTTTGTCCAAGGCAACAAGGCTTAAGGGTAGGAAATCTGTTTTCCTGGGATATCATTTGCCCTTCCCACACAATGGAGGGAATTTGCAAAAGAGTGTGGCCTAAAGCAAAGCTTATGTCATCAGAGAGCATCTCTGCTGTCATCCATCCAGCAGAGCAGACTTGATGAGCATCTATTGTTCACATTACAGAAAACAACCCTCAAGACATTACAGTTGTAGACCTGGCACCATGTTTAATAGTCAACATAGGAAGCTGAAAAATGACCAGTTACAGACTTTGAAATAAAGGTTTACTGCAGGATTGATTTTGTAGTTTAAAACACTTGCTGAAGACAAACAAAACTTTAGCTTTTGGCAGCTCCACAAAGTCAAACTTGAGTTCACAAAGTGCCTCACATGAAACTGTCATCACTGTGGGATCCTGGCATGAACTGATATGTGAAAGTCAAGTTTTCACTTATTTTGCAAATTGGGGAGGCTCTCTGTGTGTTCATATATGCATACACACACACTCTCTTTTGGCTTAATTTTACTCTTGAAAGTGTATTTGTCTAATCATTGACAGCTTTTATGACCTAGGATGAAGATTTGTTGGCCTAATTAAGAGAAAAGCAGAAGCTATGCTGTTTTGGAAAGCTTACACACTAAAGCAAGTGCAGCAAACACCAAGACTTACCTGCTTACACTTCTGCCAAAAGACAAGATAAATAACTACAATGAGTGTATCTAATATTGATGTGTGTATCAGGCAAATACAGTGTTAATATCTTACTGTTTGCATTGGAATTGGGAGTGTAAACCTGGATCCATAAATACAGCACGCTCTGTGCTTCTCTCAAAAAGTTCACATTTTGAAGAAGGAGACACTACACATTTCTGCTCAAGAATCAGGACAACTCTAAAATGAATGCATCCTCCTAGGTAAAAATGCAGACAGAGAAAATGAGATGACCAGCAACAGAGGTGGCAAGTGCTTTGCACAATTTAGAAGCAGAAAACTAGATGGAATGATGTTTTGGCTTTGTTCTTACATGGCACCTTTATAGCTATAATTTCTGGCCTTATGTTTTCTATACATTTGAAGTTTCTTACTACTATTAATAAGCTAGAATTTATACATATGGCTTTTATTGTGGGACTTAGAATGCAAAAATCCTTAATTTAGCAATTTCGTTTGCAAGATCATTCTGTTTCTATGTACCTGACATCCACATCAAGAGGAATTCATGATTTCATAGTATATTACTTTAAACAGTGTAGCACAGTACTTAAAATCTCTTCATATTTTAATTTCTTTTTTCATTCATGCATTTGATTATCTTTCTGCTGCTCCTTATTTCCCCACAAGGGAGAAATGCATTTAAAGACCAATAGAAGTTAAAAGTTTGCAGCTACAGTTGTAGCTGCACGATACTAGGTAAGTTATAATACCACCATTTTTCATGCACTAAACAGTAGAAATAAGATTAGAACTGAGGGATTTTTCCCCTCAAATGCAAAACTCTTTGCTTGCACTGTGCTGAATAAAAAGAAGAAGACCGATTTGATAGAACAATTTAGAATTCTCTGATTTGAAAGCAAGGTCAGTATGACATGCTGGGGAAATACAAGGACCAGGATATCCCATATGAAAGCACAGTCCAGTTACTATAGATGTAGCAGACACATCATCTGTATGAGTTCCCTGGACAGAAAGTAAATATAGGATGTGAAAGAAATTCATCCTAAACACCATTGTGGATATTTTTCCCTATCTGAAGGCAAGCAACTTTTTTTTTTCTTTTTCTTTTATCTTTTTAACCTCAGATATTTACACTTTATTTCCAGTGACAAGCCCAGATGTTCTCCTGCAAGGGTGATCTCAGGTGAGTTTTTCACCAACATTACCATAACATCCAAACATCAGCTAGACCTTCATGAGCCTGCTAACTCAGGAGGTCTCCTTGCCAGCATTATTTGCACTGGTTTCTGATGGGAGATAAAACACTGCTATGGCACCTGGATGCTCTGGTCCATCTAGGCCTTCCTCTGTGTTTTAATGCTTTGGTTTACATTTGAAATTTACTCCAGAATCCCCATGCACAAAACAGGACATGTGTATTACATGACAAAAGTATGAAGGTTACTCAAGATCCTGACAAAGCACAATTGTCCTGCATGATTATTTTGTTTATTTCCAGAAATATTTGCTAAGCCAAGTAAAAGCAACGACTCAACAATTGCAGTGAACTCCCTGATGGGGATTTTCTGTCCTGGACAATAACTTCACTTTCATATTTGTGGAACATCATTTCCTTAAAAGTGTGCCTGCTTATAAAAATATTACATGAGGTAGCCTTTCTATTTTTAGGCTGTATCTATAAATACTATTTCATTTAGGTGTCCAATAAATTCATATTAGGACTGCTTTAGAGCTTAATCTGATGAGGCAGTCTACAAGTATAAAACTGTCTGTAAAGCTCACAGTTCTCAGGAATTGTGTCAGCTGCCTTATAAAAGTGGGAAAACAAAGAGACCAAGACTGCAAGCCACCCACCACAGAGCAGTGCTGCTTTTCCAAGCATCTGGCTACTTCCACCAAACTTTAGGCTAAACTAGGAAATGTTCACATTTAGTTCAACAAGATCAAACCCACAATCACTTCAAGTGTAGCCAACCAGCAAAAGCATAACTCTTACTCAGTGACAGGTGTCCCTCATTATTAATGAGCATTTAAGTGATCAGTTAAGGAGTTGCTGCTCACTCACTGGGCCACATTGGATTCTGCTGGCAGCAGGGACTCCTCGGGTACCAGGTCGATGTCATCAGTAAAGCTGCTGGCCCGTGACATGCCTGGGGTGTGCCCTTCCAAGCGTCTTCTCACTGCACAAATGATGCAAAGAGATCATAATACATTAGGGAGACCAATCTACACGGCACATACATGGTTCAAACACAAGGAACCTCTTTCAGGAAAGGTTTGTCTTCTTGAGGGCTGTCTCCCATGAACAGAAATTTACCACCTCTGCAATATTGATGTGGGCAGGACAATACAAGCTATCAGATTTCCATTTCCTCACTCAACACCATTTGATATGTATGCTTTAATACCTTCAAAACTATTATTTCAAATGCTATTATCATACAAACAGAATACTTGAAACCAAAGTGCTCTCTGGTCACTATCAACTGAATGGAACTTGTGTACTTAACTCCCTAAAATTAAGTTACCCCATAAAATAATTTGGGTCACATCTCAGAGGTTGCCTCCCTGCTTCCCCTCTGCCCTCCCTTGCTTTCATGGTCAGATCTATGGACAGAACCATTTTTGCCATTTTGGTTGCAGACTAGATTTATCTCAAAAGTATTAAGAGAAAAAAAGAGCTGCTCACAGAAGTTCTGCTCTAATATATCAAGATAAAGCACAAATCACAGC
Organism: Anomalospiza imberbis; assembly: GCF_031753505.1. Taxonomy (NCBI): domain Eukaryota; kingdom Metazoa; phylum Chordata; class Aves; order Passeriformes; family Viduidae; genus Anomalospiza; species Anomalospiza imberbis. Next base: position 66,729,057 of record NC_089685.1, read on the forward strand.
TCTGAGGCTCATCATATTTGGGTGGTGAGATTATGAGAGTCTCTACTACTCTCAGAGCCACTTGACTCAATTCAAAGTATTAGTTTTGGAAAGTATTAAAGCTATCACCAGTGACTAATTGTTTTATCCATGCAACGTTAATAAAAGTTGTTTAATATTGATTTCCCTCTATGCTTTTAGAACTCAGTCATTTTACATGTTTCTGCTTTAAAATATTAACACATGAATAATGTGTTCTGGTCCCTAAATGAATGCTAATGGTAAATGCATGTAATACATGGTATTTTCTAAATATTTTCCGTCCTTTAAGTGACTGTCAGAATTGTGAGCAGTTATTTTCTTATTCAAAACACTCTTTCTGGAACCAACTCAGTTTTTGAAGTTAACTCACTTTCCTTGAACTTCCAAAACTCATTTAGAAACCAATGTTCAGTCATAAATCAAAATTCCCAAAAATCACACTGAAAGGAACAATTTCTTTTTTAATGTCAAGAAGCCATAAGATCCTGAGCAATAAAGTAATTCATAATAATCATTCATGATAGTGCTTTCACTTTGAGGAAATGTGGAGCATTATGATACATTCAACACATGGCAGTGATGTTTTCCAGAAATAAAACTCAAAGTTGCAAGGCCCAGATACTACAGACGGTAGTTTGTAGCAGCTGCAGCTCAAGCCAGAACAACTCTGTCTTCCCTCTCTATATTTATTTTTTGTAAGATTTCCTTGTCCAAACTGACTTTATGGGAATTAATGCTCAACATTTGATGCTGCAGAGTATTAAGCAGGGGAGGCAAGGAAATATGAAGAGGGAAAAGAAGAGGAGCCATCCCTCCCTTCCATGTGTTACTACTTAGAGTATGAAGAAGCTGTACTGCTTTCATCATAAAATATACAATATTTTATGAGCATGAAAAGTTGGAAGCAGCAAATTGAAAATACAGGATAGTATCAAGCACACTACAACAAAACACACTACAACAAATTCCAGTGATGCCACAAACCCAAGGATCCAGTAACAGAGCAACTGATTAAATCAAACAGCAAAAAGAAAGTTAAGTTTCATATACTGTCACACTACAACATGAAATAACTCACACAAGCAGGCTAGATGTAAAAGCAAAGAAAAAGAACCAAAAAAGCAAACTTTATTTTCTGACTCCACTATATATAGAATAGCAAAAGTGACAGTGGATTGGAGGGTGAAATTACCACCTCCCCAACCACACTGGTCAAACCAACAGTCCATCAATTCTCTCCACCCACAAAGAAGAATGCAAAACAATCATTGTTTATAAGAACAGTGTGAGAAAATTCAGTAGAAATATGTAAACAACAGAAGGCATAAGAAACTTTTAGAAGAACTTTAAAACTCTCAAAAGAACAGGGTGACAATATACTTTTAATTTCTAAAATGGTGAAGTCATAAAATAAACACATCAAAACATAACCCAGAGGTATTTTTTTGTAATGCTGTTTGGCTTTATCTAACCTTAGAGTCTTTATCTGTATTCCACCAACTTCTGACTTTGTATTATGGGGAAAAGACAAGCTCCCAAATTAGGAATGCAACAGCAAACATTACTGCACTATTGTAGTCATTCCAAAACAGTCAATGCCTATCAACAGTAGGACAAAATAACAAGAAAGATGTTGCACTATCCTCTTCTCAGATAAAGAAGGTGAAAAAAAAGCAGGTTTCTGTTCCTTCAGTGCCACTGTCTCCTCATCACTTTCAGGTCAGAAGCTGTTAAAACCCTCTCTCTCATAACGCCAGGCTGCTCTACTCAGTACCATCAATACACAGAAGACAAACATATGATTTAATTTCATATGTAAGGCTGCATCTTGACAGAAAATCCCTGGGATAACCACACTTCCTTTATCTGCAGGGATGAACAGCCTGTGAGATCACACTGCTATGTCTTGTCTACTTTCCTGTGTCAGGAACTTGTATCACCTCACCAAAAATACTGCATTTGTAAAGCTGCATAGGGGCAAACTGTTTGGAACTGAGACATCTCCACTTTCCTCAGAAGAATAAAGGAAAGCCCAGAGGCTTGGAAGTGTCTGACACCTCAACACCAGGCTGCTTTTAAAAACCTCTTCAACTTGCTTTTAGTATCATTCATCTCATCAGGCAAATGGCATTCGAGCTCCTCTGAGGAGTCACATTGGAATAATACAGTAAAACATAATTAGCATGAACGGAGTAATTTCTTTACCAAAATTATAAGAGCTTTTCTTCATTGCTGTGTGAAGCTACTGTAGTGTCAAGAGTGTACTCAGTACTACTCCAAATAAAGATATTTTTACTTTAGTTTTATGCAAAACTGTTACAAATCTGAGCATCTGAAGCTGTGATTTTACATCCTTACCACACACTCAAATGTAAGTCATCTGCAAATGTCACATACTCACATTGTCCCATACACAACTCTTAGAGATGCAAGTACAGTTTAAAAAAAGCTCAGGCTACTTTCTGTACCTATTTTTAGGCAGCTAAATTTATCGTCATCATTCAAGATGTGGCTGATTTAAATTTAGGGCAATGTACAAGAATTGCATTTTGCCCCCAAAACACCTGCAGAATCACACCAAAATTAATTAAGCAGTGGTTTACAAGGAGAACAGAAATAAAAGAACATCTGAAAAGGTGAATTGAGGAATAAGAATAAATTTGAATTTGCAGCAGACACGTTGCTAACTTCATGGAAAAAGTGCTGAGCACTCTTCCTGCTGTAGTTACAGATTGGGCTGCAAGTGTTTTAGATAAACTTCAACATCTGTTTTCCTATGCATCTGATTTGAAACAATCAGCACTTAAAATGCACTAATGCTGCCTTTATTTGTTGTACATTCTTTTGTTTAGATAAGCCTGCAGGCCAAATTACACACTGCCTTACAGCCCCTGGAATTCAATCACTCATTACAGGGCTGATGGGACAGCATGGGGATGTAAATGAATACCAAGACATTACTGAAAATCACAAGGGCATGTAGCACTGGAAAAAGGCATGTAGTGCTGGAAAACAGGCTGAGAGAAACAGTTAAACATACTCTTGAATGCACATGAGGATGTGTTATCTACCCAGCTGCCTGAACATCCTCTTCAGACCTAGCACAGAAGAAGGATGTAACACTCACCAAAAAAAAAAACCCAAAAAGCAAAATAAACCAAAACCAACCAAAAATACACACACAAAAAAACAAACAGAAAAAACTCACAAACTACAAATCAAAAAAAAAAAAAAAAAACAGCAAACTCCAAACATTTTCTACAGCATCATAAATATGTCTACTTTAGAAGACCTATTTCACAATCAACTTCTTTAAATGTAGCATATCAGCCTAAAACATCCAGCTGAAAAATCTGCAAGGAATAACTTGTAGTGTGAGCAGTATCCATTCTGCTGAAAATGTGCAATGCTTGGCAGTCTCTGACAAACAGGTTTGTGGACAAACTCAGAAAGTGGTCAGGGACCAAGTGCACAAAGAGCTGCAAGGATCATTCACAGATGGGACCTGTCAGAAGGGAACTGGAGATGAGTGGAGCCCAGGAGAGAAGGCCTGCAGTGCTGGTGCCCCTCACTATCTGTTCAAATACCCAGCTATGATCTCCACTGGGTGCAGTTCAGTCCCTTTCAGACCCAGTGAGCACAGATTTTCCTTGCCAATTTAATCTGAAAAAACTTTTTAAATGTCCATTGACTGTGCTGTGATAAAAGCTTTCCTAAAAACATGGAACTAAAGCTACCAATCTAAATATTTTTAACTTTAGTATTTCTGCTTGTATTCTACCCATGACTGTTTTTCAGTTTTCTTCATGGGAATGACTCTCAATAAAAGGGATGGGGCTTGGAGCACCCTGGGCTAGTCAAAGGTGTCCCTGCCCATGGCAGGGCTGGAACTGGATGATCTTTAAGGTCCCTTCCAATCCAAAGCACTTGGGACCTTCTAGCCTGTTCATCTGATGAAGATGGGAGGCAAAAGTTTTGTTGTAAGAAGTAGAGGCTTTAAGGGCATTTTCATAAGCATAGGAAAAGATCTGTGGCTGGCAAGAGATCCATTGACTCCCGAAATGCCATATCCTATCCCTTCTCCTTTAAGAGGGAGAAGCATCCAGGCAGTTGGACCACATAAAATTTACAGCCATGCAGTAAATATTTGAATTCTTGCCCAGCATTGACTACAAAATCATGGCTTGGCTTGGAAGGGCCCAGAACAAGGAAAACAGGCAGCCTGTAACTGAATCCTACAGCAGTTTCTCATTCTCAACCCAAATCATAGAAATCTCCCATCTCTTAAAATACAGGGTCAACTTTATTATAACATTTCCTCTCTTCTGGCTCTGTTCCTGAAGAAGAGTACTGTCTTTTTTTTTCTAATGAAAGCTTTTTCTTCAAAAGATACACAAAAAAGTGGACCTCCAAACTCATTCAAGTCTGTGTGAGTGGTGTGGAGGGTATGAGTGGGAAAGGTCTGGCAAAGAAGTTGGAAAACACATTTTCCTCATTGGCTGGGGAAGGGAAGCATCAGAGATACCCAGAGAGTGAATTTCACAGTAGATATATTAATTGCTAATAAATTGTAGATATATTAATTAATAGCTATTAAATTATGCCTCATGGCTGCAGCAGGAGGATTATGACAACAGGAAAAACACAGAAATGAGCTGCTTTTCATGATCTCCTGAGGCCCAAACACTGCCACAGCTGGTCCAGGAGGGATGGGACCAGGACACCTTTGGGAAAGCATCTAACTGGACAAGTTGTATTCAAATGATGCCAAGAGAGCAAAGTTTTTCAATATTCTACAGCAAACTATTTTGAAAAATATTTCTTTATTCTCTTAAGACTTAGCCTGTTTCTTTTGCTTATCTGACACTATCCTTGAGCCCATAAGTACTTTTAACATGTTTGTGCGCTGGAGATACCATCTACACCTCGTGAATATGTTCAGAGATCAGCTGCCCAAGACCAAATTCAAGTCACCAATACTGATGCATTTAACTTTTTAAGGCTGGAAATACTTGACTGTTCATTCAGTTATTCTGAAGAATGAAATATACATCAATAACAGTGAAGAAAAATAAGACAAAAATAGCTTTCAAAGTGATCCTTCTTCACTGCTCATCTTTTTTTCCTTTTTTTTTTTTTTTAAAGGACAAGCAGAACTTGACCTTAAACTGAAACAATTCATAGTCAGTGAAATGCAATTTGGCAGCTTGTTAGTTCTGCAGGGAGAGCTCTTAACACATACAAACTCCTAGAATTACACACAGGGAATGTATCATGTAATATAAATATATAGAGTTACATTCCATTATGGGATTCAGAACTGCCATTATAGTAAAAGTGTTTATTTTAACAAGGAAGTACACTTTTAGTCTAGCTATTAAAGAAAATAAACCAGTCTGAAAACATTTTTATTTTTCATGACTGTTAATGGTCAAAGCACACAAACTGCAGTGAGAGTAAAACCAGAAACATCTTCTGAATTGTTGTCAATGTTTTGACTCACAAGAACACAAAACCCAATTACTGTAATTACAATGAAATATGCCGCAATTATTTGCTGATCTTATGCAGTTTTTGCCCTCCCACAATTGAATTATTGTAGAACAATTTCTCTATTTACTGGTGTTAATCATGAATTCAATACAGACAATATTGCTACCAACCTGCCTGCTTCATACTGAAAAAAAATCTGTAAATTAAAGTAAATCTTAATAGTAGAGGAGCTAATTTCCATGTTTGTCCTTTAAGCTCAAAACAAGTTCAAGAAAATAATCCACAGCTGTTGACTTCACTAAATGAAAATTATTCCTAACTAAAGCTTCAGCTGTTATTTCATACATTCCAGGTATAAAGAAACATTTTATGGGAGTATTCCCTACTTCAAATATATTTGCTCCAAATACTTATTTTTAAATCTTGAATGTGAGGATATTTTAGGTAGGGCAGCAATTTGAGTAAGAGTTCAAGTTACAACTGTTAAAAAGAAAATTCAAAGTAGTCATTGTTATGTGTACCCAATGCTATAAAGATGTTGACTGACAGATCTTCAGATCATAGCATTCAAACTGAAACATCTTATAAGCACAAACCCCCCTTACAATAAGTTATCTTCCTAGAAATACTGCAAATTAACTGATCACATTTTATTTAAAAATTCATGGGGTCTTCAATTCTGTACTTCAGGGCTCAGTTGGGATGTGCATCCTTCATTAATACCACATTCCCATTTCCTCATGCTGCTTATTCAGAACTTCCATTAGGAAATATTTATAATTAAAAAGCTTTAAAAGTAGTCTAAAGAAACAGTTAAGCTTTTGCTGCTACCATAAAAATGCAAATGTTTTGAAACTCAGATTCTGAGAAGACCCAGAATAATTACATCTTCTATACTCCCAATAGTAACCAAAAAATGTATATGACAAGTAAATGGTGATATTTAAAACACAACCCTGAGGTGGAACACATCCTCAGTCAGAGACCTGAAGTCTCTCTTTACTGATGACATTGTGGAGATACATTTGAATGTACCCTGCACCTTTTGGGACTGAGGGTGCCCTCTGGCAGCAGGCCATGGCTTTTCTGTGACAGAGATGTCAGGAGACAAAGCCCTTCTCTCCCTCCTCCGAGGGACCTGCATAAAGAGGGTGGAGAAGTTCACTGTCAAACACACCCTGCCTTTGTCAGTGTGAGTGCCCCTCTGTCCCCATCAAGAGCACCTGCAGGAGACACAGAATGTTCCTTCTGAGGAGATGGGTAAGGAAGCCCTGAGAAACAGAAAAGTCCTGCTGGTGCTGAGACTGCTGAATACAAGTCAATGAAGCACAGACTGGCTGTAGATTCTGACAGTCCCAGAGAAAAATCTGGATGAATGCTGACTTTCAGGAGTGACTTGACTGAGATCAGCATCTTCAGGGAAAGGAGATACTGTACAAATTACAACAGATGCGTGTTTTCTTACCTCTATCAGCCCCATTACAAGGCTTTGGTTTCATCCAAGCTTTTTTAAACCACATTACTGAAGACTGAGACACAAAATCATCTTTGCTATGTGTGAAAGTAACGTGGCCCAATTCGCATTCTTAGTGCTATTAATCTTAGTATTTATCACACATATAATTCTTATTTTTATATAAACACACCATTACAGAAATTGAACCCTAACAAAGCCATCAGGGGAAAACCCAGCTTCATGATACCATCTTGATTTCCAACCAAACATTCTAATTTTAACAATAAAAAAAGTGTCATTTGGTTTCTAATCCATCCATCCAAATCCATTTGTTTTCTGACCAACATCTAAAACTAATTGTTTCAGACACATTGCCAAGATGACAGAAGTTGCAAGTGTTTCTAGGACAATCTGCTTTGTGTCACTGACCAACCAAAGACACTCTGCTATTTGTTGGCAGGCAAACCCTTGCAGAATATTCCCTTCCACTTTCTGTGGCATTAAAGATTCAGATACCACTCAGTGTCATAATTGGGGTGGAGAATCCAAGCAATGAGTTCCAGGCTCCATCTTGTCCTATAATATCTACTACAATCATATCAAAACTGGAATAAAAGTCTCTCTAGAATAACTTCATTAGAGGACTTGGATATTTTTCTTTTTAGATTGTAAAAGTTCACAGAAAATTGTTAAGTTGCTGTTTTAAGTAAACCAACAAATCCATTTGTGTCTGAAATATGAGATTGCTCAAGACTGACCTTCTGTTTGCCCAGCATAATGAATACTTAAGACTTCTCAAGTGTCCATTCAGTAGTGACTTGAAATAACCATTTCACTTCATCTATTAAATGTGGACAAAATTATAATTCATTACAGATGCACATCCATCTTTTTTGGTAGGTGTATTCAGAGGGCAGTGGGGTACCATGCCCACCCAGATGCAGAGTACAAGCCATCCCAGGAGGGTATGTACCACTGCTGAGACAGAAAAAACCCCAGCTGGGCTGGCCTAATATCAGATAACAACAGACCAGGACAAAGAACTGTTTCATGCACTGCCTTGTCTCCAGCTGAGGTGAAGAGCAGATGCTCAAGGACAGGACAAACAGTGCTGGCTTCAGACAGAACTTCCTATGGGCTGCACTTTCCAGGACTGAGGTGGTATGCAAGGATTCTTGTTGGGGCTTCTGACACAATAAATTTGTTCACATGGCGTTCAGAAAACATCACAATTTATTTACACTGATTTAGTGCAGATCTGAATGCTCACTTGCCCAGTGAGTGACCTCCCACACTGTTAATATTGCTGCAGGGATAAAAACTGCAACACTAGTGAAGCAGCATGTTACAGCTCTAGAAAGGTAGGATCTAAGCAAAATTAATTTCATTCAAATAGCTCTCAGAGAAAGGTGTTACAGACTCTGAAAATAGCAAAGGCACAGCCCAAGAGGTAAATTACTGCTCTGGGGTATTATATAATTATTATATATTTATATATTATTTATATAATTTATATAATAATATTTATATATTATTATATATTCTATATTTATATAATTATTATAATTATATAAATTACTACTGCAAAGACTCCTATTACAACCCCAAAGCGTTGAGACCCAAGACTGTCACTGCCATTCAGAGCCTTGGCAGCACAAATGTTTCACCCAAGGATTTGAGAGATTTGGTTCCAGATCAATAGGGGAGAAATTAATGCCTTGTTCCTCACCTCCCCCTTCCTTTCCACTGATGCTCATGTGCAGTTATTTCCTTATTCTGAGCACTATGTTTTGCTACTGGGGACAACTCCCAGATGTCCCCCAAACTGGTGCTTTATGAGCTGCCTTTGGTATAAATGCTTTATTGCTGCCTTATCCAAATTTGGATAAGGCCCTTTCCCCATCTGAGAGCCAGATTTAAGTGGGTTGGAAGTTACAAGTGGCTGGAACACTTGGTGGGTGTAAAGCACTGACCATTTCTGGCTTTGCAAAGGTTATGATGATGATGATGATGGGCTTTGCTTACATGGCACAGAACTTCCTCCCTGATGTCCTATCTCCCATAGCACATTTTCTTCAGACAGCTGGCAGAGAAGTTAACAAGATAAACATTGGAAAAATCTCTGGCAATTCCATCTCATGCAGAGAAAAACTGCCTGGCCCAGGCACAGCAGCAGCTAATGCAAGGAGGAAAAGGGAAGACCTTGGATGTGTCACTGCACCCTAGGAAATGGCAACATACTAAAACACCATTCAGTGCTGTGAGGGGAGATGTGGAAATGAAAGAGGAAGCAGAAAAGAGCATCAGAGCTCCTTAAGAAGCCTTATTCTGAATTAAATTATTTCAAAAACTAAGCAAGTTTATTATTGCTTACTTGCATCAAATTTATTTTTTTATTAGAAATTACTACTGAAACAGCCCCTTAACTGACTCCAACTTAAATTGCCTTACTCTCCAATTATAAGAGAAGTCCAGGAAGTATTTCAGCCCAAGCTCTTTCCACTTCAACCAGTTCACATCCAAGACTGGCAGACACTAATGCATTAATTTATCTAGCAAAGAACACCCTTACCTTTTTAAGGAGACTTCAGAAGATGACAGCAAATAAAGTAAGTTGAAGGTCTTTACCAGGCAGAAGCCCCACAAAAGCCATCATGACCTCACCCAAGTAGATCTCTAGCAGCTAAAAGTGAACAGTGCTCATCTGAACTGTGAACAGACCTAACTGTGTTATCAGTGTGATTTTACCTCACTAGAACAGTGTAACCACAGAACTTCCAGAGACCCCATTTCTCCAGGAGAAAAAAATCAAAACCAGAAAAACAACAAGATCCTATTTAACACACTTTATCATGGTAAGGTAGGCTTGGATATATTTTTTTCACATGCTTTCTGCTCATCAGGATTTTCAAATTCACCTCTGCAAAGCCTTCAGCTGCTGGACCCCTGCATACACCAAAATCCAGTGCACACTCTCTGTCCTCTCTCTTTGACAAGGCTATAGGAACAGGAGCCAACCTGAGCCCTTCACATAAACAGCAAGAGAAATTTGTAGGCTTTATCTAGGGCTGCCCTTGGTCCAGGATAGCTCATTCAGTACAAGCTAATCTTGGATAGACCCAGGTCAACCTGACCTGAAAGGATCTTAATTGGGTTAGTATAACCAGCCCTAAATATCCCATTGCCATGATCTGATTCTTCCTATTAAAAACAGTATGAAAAAGCCACCTGCAGCAAAAACTGGCATTATGCTGCTTAAGGTTTGTTGGGTTTTTTACAACTGGAATCAAGTTCTGAGAGCTCAGTACAGTATAACAAGTTAAAGGAACACAAACAGACCCAAAGGGTCAGACCATGGTTGCAGTTCACATACTCATGAGGCAGATCCAGGACAAGGCTGTGTGCAAGCCAGAAATCCAGGAATTAGTTATCAGAATTGTATTACAGATGTTCTCCTCATAATTCACATTACTCAAAGGAGAAAAAATATTCTTCACCTTTCACAGGGGACATTAAGTCCATGTTCAGCAAGAATGAAAGAAAGAAAATCCAGGAGCCTTTTTCTCCTTTACGGTGGATTATCACTATTACAGATGAAAAAGACAAAAATAGGATCTAATTAAAATAATACACTGTTTTAAAAGCCATCAGCACTGCTTTATATTCCCAAGCTGGCTACTTTCTGTTGTGTTTGGTAGAACTAATCACACATCTATTCTTTCCATAATACAAAACAGGAGGTGCCATAAAGGAGTTTTACCCACATGAGCATGGAAGGGAAAGTAGGAGAGCTCCCTAATAAAGGGGGCAAAGGAGAGAAAAGGGGTATCCCAGGAATTCATCAACCTCTCCCACTTCTATGGGCTTTACCCCAGAGAAATTCCCATAGAAATTATGGCCAGGTCAACTGAGATATTCACTGCAAAGTTCTCTGAGTAGAACACTAAGAAGAGCTTTTTCCAGAGACGTTCTATTAAAAATATAAATATTCTCCTGTAAGTGAACACAATTTATATTTGAAAAAAAAATTAAAAATTGAGTTTTGCCAACTTCCCTAGTAAAGAAAGAATGCATTGTCGACAAAAAACATTGTCTAAATGCATGTTATTTTTCTGTGTATCTTCCTCTGAGTGGCTTTTTAACAATGGTTTCCATTTTATCAAGTATTACTATCCAAGTCAGTCTTGAGTTTTATTTGACAGAAAATTCAGCTAAAAGAAGGTATCAATAGCTATCTATAAAAGTCCAACACACCCATTCTGCAGGAAAGACTAAGACTTTAAAAAAAATCACTCCTAGGCTGAAGCTTTTTACAGCCTCAAAATTTACTCATAATTTAACATTGCATTCTGTCAAAAAAATAACAAGGTCAAATTGTTTCATCAGTTGCAGTCAAGCAATGCTAAACAGCTCAGAATTTGGCATAATTTTAATCAATACAAATAAACTGAATTATTCACTTGGAAATTTATTAACTCTGATCAATATATTTCATACAAAAGCTGCACAAAATCAGCCAACGCTGCAACCTATACAGAACACTGCAAATATTTGCTCATTGGGAAATTACTGTTGTTTCCTTTTCTCTTTCCAAAAGATAACAATATTGCAAAACATGATTTAGCCAAGTATTCCAATGCAAAAGGTGCACCAGTTGTATGTACACAGCAGATCACTGGACACTCCAAAATTGAAGGGAATCAGTTCCATATGTTTTCTACTAATTAAATTCAGCACCAGCGAGGTTAAGCAAATGACAAGCAGCTGCTTTTCTTTTTTGCCATAGTCATGAAAAATCCCCTTAGAGCTCTGAGTGACTCCAACTGGCAGACACGGTGCAGCACCTTTTCTCCCTGTGTTTTCATGATTAACAGAGACTGTGAACAGCCCCCAGAGCAATGAACTCTTTCCACCTCCAGACTGTCAAGTTTTATGCAGAAAAAAATTTAAAAGGAAGAAATAAAATAAAACAAACAAACAAATATTCTTTTGAAATACCCCAGTGATGTAAATCCTAAACCACAGCCCCTCTCACTGCACACACTGCTGTCTCCTGAAGTAAGTCAAAGTGGAACTAAAGAAATATTAAGGTGTCACTAAACCAGGCCATGGCTCAATGCAACACTGGCATCACCTTTATGATCCATCACTTCACTTCAAACAGGGCAGAAACACTTTTTACCATGCACAGAGGTTAACACAAAGCTTTACTTCTAAGGCTTGTCTCCTAATGTTCCTCAGCCATTCAGAGGTTTTTTCACACCTGATGGGATTAAACTGAAATAAAGACATTGTGTGTGTCTTTAAACAAACTGAAAGGTCAGATTTTCTATCCCAGCATTTATGCTGAGCAGGGCAAGGAAGCATTTTCAAAGCACAGAACTTCAAAATTCTTTCAAAGGTAAATATTCCCATGGAGTTGTGGTTGGGAAGATCTGGGAAGAACAGCATGCACACCCAATATCAAAATTATTTCCCAAGCACTGTCTGTGACTGCAAAGAGCTTGCTGTGTAAAGAGACACATGAAGCAAAGTAAATTGCTTAGAAGTGGCTACACCTGGCTACTTCAACAGGGAGCAAAACCAAAATAAATGGAACACTCAGCCTTTTCTTCTCTATTTTTCAACTAATGGTTATTATATATGGACATGGCCACAGCCCCCTCCAAAGAAGCAGTGTTTATTTTGCTTCTAATCATAGAATCTTTTCAGCATTCCCAGCTGACATACAACAGAAATAAGCAAAATACATGTTTTTCAAGATATAAATTCACTTTGATGAAAAGAATATTTTAAGGAGTAGTAAAAGTGTATTTACTACTCCACCATCCAAGTAAAACCAGTTTAAAACACCATAATTTTCTAGACATGATGTCCTCATCTCCCACAATAATGCTTTGTCATTTCCTGTGGCAGCTCTTGTTGTGTTGTCGGGCCTCACCCCCTGGTTGGGGTGACCCGGAAAGGTGGAAAAGTCTCTCCTCCAACCCGTGTCTCCAAACAAAGACTCGATAGTCTTCAGTCGTCCGGTCTCAAGGCAGTTTATTGTAGGTTATCTAAAAGATTTCTCCCTGAGCTGCTGCGGTCCGTTCAGCAGTCAGGCAAAGGCAAACTCTGCACCCTCTCTCTGACACCCAGGGGGCTGGTGCCTTCTTTTATATCACATATTACGTATTAGATGTTTACAGTTTTCCCCCAATGCCCGTCACCTATATTGAACAGTGACTTTCTACTCTAAACCAATCTGTGAGTGCCAACATCACCAAGAACATGGAGGTTAGGAAGAAGAAAGAAAGAGGACAGGGCACACCCAAATCCCTCCATCTTAGAACTTCTGACCCCCATGTACAAAACTCAGACCCCTCTGTACAAGGCCTAAAACCCCCCTGTACAGCACTCAAAAGTTCTTCCTTTCAGTTTGTGACTACTTCTACTATAATATCTAAACTTTTGTGATTTCTTGTTCTTCCTGCAAGGTTGGTAAATTGTTCATGGATGAAGTTCAAAGCCACAGGGGTCTGTGGCTGCATTCCAGGGTCTCAAATGCTTTTGACCTGGGCCCGGAACATCCAAGAGTGTCCAAGGGACATTCTGGGTTCTGACAATTTCCATCAGAAAAAAACCCAAATGTTTGTGCCTAAAAAGTAGCTTTACGTTTTAGATTAAATCACATCATCTTTTCCCCACAAAGCATTCACTACATTTGCTGCAAAAATCAGCTTTTCTTGCAAAAGCTGCCATCCCTGATTACCACTCCTCCTTGTTTATGCTGAGGATAAACAACTGTGCAGGCCCATGTTTAATCCTGCACTGACTAATTGCATTCTCCACTTCTGTAATGCTGTGTCAGTCTAAAAACACTTCATAAACAATTAGGACTCACAAAACCTCCATGACAGAGACAAGACTTATATTCATGGAACAGATGATGCAACCCATGCACAGTGAGTCAATTGTCTGCCCGAGGTCACCCCGAGAATCAGTAACAGAACCCAGGAATTCAGCCCTCCCTCCTCAGCACGGGATGAGCCCTGCACATCCAGCCTCAACACCAACACAAGGATTCCAGCACAGCCTACCAAGATGTGTTGGAGTTTTGTCACTGCCTTAGATCCTCACTTTTAACCAATTTCTGTTCTGGAAAAGGGTTTGACACAAAAGCTGACAATTCTGGGCTTTTTTTACAAAAGCAGTACACACATATTAAAAAAAATAAATAAAACAAAAAGAGAGAGAAGAAATGCATTAAGTTATCCTTACTCCCATTTAGAAGTACCTGCTTCTCACCTTTAGTAGAAAGGCTCCATGTTGGCTCAAAAATGCCTTCACTTCCATGCAGCCACCAGGGAACTGCAATGAGCCTCACAGCCTGCAGCATAAAGTTGTATGTGTGTCACCACTGATCCAAATGCTGGTTGGGATTCCCCCCTTTCCCTGTTTCCCTTTTCTCATCCACTGCATTGCATGGATATGTGCCTTGCAGTTTGAAATTAAATTACTGCAGTTTGCAGTTTGGGTTTTGGCACTTTAGACCACAATGTTCCATTTTCACATTGGAGTGAGACTGTTTCTACCTCCCTGATACTGAGCAAAAAGATGGGATTCTTAAGTGGCCATAGTGAGAATAATCCAAACTGTGTAGCACAACCTTGTCTGTGCTTTTAAAAGCATGTTCCAGAGACTGCTTTCCCAGACAACCTTAATTTATATATTAGTTCCCCATTCCCTGCTGCACAAGCTGCAGGACATTTTTATATTATATTATTTATATTTATATTAAATTTATATTATACTTTTATATTAAAGTAAGTTGACTAATTAGTAAAATCACGGTCTTAAGCAGGGTTCACGCCCTCCATAAAGAGGGAAACCTCAAATCCCAATTTCCCTCTTTTCCTACTCTCTCCAAGGCTGCCATTGCTTCCCCAAAATGGTTTGGGCCGCCTGACCCCAGGCAGGGCAAGTGCAGCAAAGCTGTCCTGGCTGCCTGGAGCCCAACACATCCCTCAGGACTCCCACAAGTCCGGGAGTAATTTTTTCCACACTGTGGGATCACATCCCATAAGCAGCTGGTTAATATACTGGAGATCAGGCCAAGCAGCCGCTGGATATCAAAAGTGTGGGGACAGATCGCTGCAGGAAATTCCTGATCCAGGATTAGGGGGGAGACACAGCAGGAGCATCTCTGCCCTGGGGAAGGCTCCCAGGCTGCCTTCCAGAGTGCTCTCAGTCACTTCTGGGTCAGTCCCAACTGCATATTAAATAAAAATTCCTCTCTAATCCACAGCCTGGACCACTGATGGGTTTATTTAATAGCACCCGAGGCAGAAATCTCTCTAAATGTGTTTGTCATTTCAACAGCAAACCTCTGATAAATGTTTTGTGAAGTATCATTTACCACCAAGTTTTCATCCACTGTACAGGAGCCTTGACCACCTCTCCAGGCTATAATCCAGCTCCTACGTTTATGGACACTCACAGATAATATAGGAAAAGCTGACTAAAATCAGTATTAAAATTGTCTTCTGCTTATCTCCTACTTAAAATGCGCATTGCCACATCAGAGAAAAAACAAAAAACCTCACTTGATCTGATATAATTGATCATGACTAATTCATGTGCCCTGTTACTTATTTCCTTCCTACTGACTGGTTTGATTGGGGGTGCTTTTTGTGGTTTTTGTTTGGGGTTTTTGTTTGTTTGTTTGTTTAGTTTTATTTTTCCTTCTTAAATTCCTACTTCCCTTGGAGCCAAGTTCCAAAATTGAATATATCTGGGGATTGTTCTCACACAAAAGATGAGGGGAGAGAAAGCTCTCTCCCCTCAGGGAGAGGGGACAGGGACAGTGCTGTCCCTTGATGGACAGGGGCTCAGTGCTTTCCTTCACAAGGGAAGGTACTATTATCTCTCAGGACTCACTCTTGAAATCCAGACCAAAACTGAAAACACCTCATGGCTGCTCCTGGCAGAGGGAAGATTGTATCTCTCCTTGTCCCAAGTACCTTTGGTGCTTATATCCCACTTTACTTACTCCTTTACATATTCATACGTCCTTTATAGAGCCCCAGCTGGATTTGTCATCACACCCTGAGTCACCTCCTCAGGTGCTCTGCTCCCCTCTTCTGCCTGGCTCTTTGGCACTCTATCTTTCTTGAGATACGCTAAAACCCAAAGTTTAGGTGCATGCAGCTGCTTCCCCAAACTCCTGGTAGATCATCTCACTGCTGGCCCTGGAGAGACACCCTGGGCCTGCCTCTGGCTCCCCTTCACCAGCAGCAGGGCCCAGGAGCCCCCCAGCAGCCAAAACCTCTTCGCGCAGCAGGACCTGCCTCATCCTCACTGGCCACACCTGGGGCTGCCAGCCCCAGACCATCAGGAATGGCATCAAAGCAATCACATTCCCCCTCCCCTGCCCACAGCCCCAGCCCTGCGCCCGAGGAGAAGAGGAGGGACACAAAAAAGACATTTAGAGGGTGGTCCTTTCTAAAAACACCCTTTTCTTTCTTTTTAATACTCTTGTCTAGCAGAGCCATTTACATTTTCACACACAGCTACTTACACATAGGGAAGAGCTATATTTCATGTGTCCTACCTATTTTCACTTAGATCTATTTTCTCTTAAATCTATTTAGACACAGACAAATTTACATATATATGAATTTACAACTGCATCTCATATCTATTCGGCCTTATCTCAGTTTACACTTCTGTGTTTACACTTATGTATCTATTTAGATTGTGTCAGCTTACACTTCTATTTGGATTACATATTAACACGTATTGCACAGAAAATTGATTTAGACCAGATATCTGTTTAGAGCTAAATATTTACCCTTCCATCTAATTACACATCAGCCTGTTTAGATTTAGGTATTTATACATCCTTATATATATAACCTCTATTGAGATTACATACATCATCTACTTTTACCCTGCAATGCAAAACAAATGTAGGTGGTTCCATCTGGACAGAAATTTTCTATTTTAAATCATCATCCTGCATCTCAGCAGCCTCCAGTCAGTGCTGTTAGTGGCTCTCATGTTCCTTCTGATCAGCTGTTAGCTTTGCAAGCCCAGAGAGCTAAACCCAGCTGACTTGAGCATCTTTTCCAGTCCTTTCTCTTACGTTCTAACTTTATTTGGTCTTCATTGAATCATTTTCCAAGTAGTAGCAAATGACACAATTTGTAGTGTCAATTTTAGCACATTAATTTTAATTAATTTTCAGGGGACAGAAAAAAATTAACTGTTTCCTGACACCATTACTGTATTTACACTTCACAGTCGGTAACTGGGCCAAACTTTCATTCTGCCAAGATTTTAATCTCAAGCTTAGGCCATTGAGAAAAAGCCCACAATTTACCCAGATCATTCACATCTTTCCTAAGTTTTGGAAAAATGAAGACTGGGATATTCATGTTAATTCACTAAAGAGCTCCCATGTCTCCTAAGTCATTCTGTGCTGGATTAGCACTGCTGTTAAATTTGCAGGACCTTAGGGATGAGGCTTCTCTGGCTGCTCTGTCCAGACCTTCCCTGACCTGACCCTGATTTAGCTGTGGCAGCAATTTCTCTAATTGAGCAGGTGTCTGTATCTTGTTTTACTTCTGTTTATCTTTGTGTTGCACAAGCACGCCTTTGTATCTGCAGCAGTTATTTTACTAGAATAAGATATTTACAACCAAATAATGACAGAGCTTACAAAATACAGGCTGGGCAGAATATCAGAGGCCTTGAGAAGTGGAAACAGAGGATGCAGTGTGTGATTACAGCAGGAGATAAGAGATGGGGCACAGGCTTGGCACTGGAGACCCCACAGCTATAAACAATTCACTAATGGTCAGTGAAAATAAAAAGCAGTCCTGAAGCAGGAAAAAATCTGTTGTAAGTGTAACAAAGAAATTCTATTTCACACACATAAAAGGGAACAAAAGATGGTAAATTCTGATGAAACCTGGAGCTGCACAGCAATGAGGAAATATGTCAAAGGGTGTTAGGGAACATTGGGGTAGGTGACCCCAAGTGGATCCCAGGAGAAAAAGGAAAAACTGTCACCACAAACATCATATTCCTCCCTATTAAGGACATGAGATTTCAACAAGTCATTGTGTACTTCCCCTCTTCCTTCTGCAGCAAATTATACTCAGGAATTGAATGAGTGTAAATACCAACCTAACAGGCAGAATTTTAGAAGTAAGTTTTAAAGTTTTAATTGATTACTATAGTTGCAGCTTTTTAATTATTAAAAACAAAACAAAACAACAAAAAAAAAAACCAAAACATTGCATTTGAGTCTCTTCTGTAACAATTAGATCTGGACTAATTAGGTGAAGATTTCAGTTATTCTAACACTAAATTCTAGTTCTTACTTTTATAATGTGTGCTTACCCTTTTTGATACAGAACACCTTATTATTAGTATAATACTTCTTAACCTACTTTCTACCATACCTTATCTATTAACTCTGACTTTCCATTATTGAAAACCGTTATTTCATTTCTCTCTTTTTTCCCCAAGTCAATAGATTCTTCTAATACAGATGTCACAAAAAACCCCACAAGGGCCTGCACTTAGTGAGAAGATTCTGCTGATTCCTCAAATATATCAAAAGAGAAACCCAATTACTGACTTTGTCATCAAGAGTAGACTTCTATGACAGGGTGTTGGACTTCCTTCCTTCTCTTGCCCTGACCCTCACACAGCAGGACTATGTACATTCTGGATCTCAGAGTAAAAATTAGCAGAGCTGCAACAGTACTGTGAAAGAGTTTTCCAAAAACTTCACACTTTATCAGGTCAATTTATAATCTCACTTTAAAACGCTGCCTCTGTGTCATTAGTAATCAATATGGTGACTCAAATACAATTTATTTGCTTCTCTAATTTTCTACATTTTTGATGTTTTAACAGTTATCAGAAATACTCATTCTGGCAACAAAACATCTATTCTGGGGTAAGCCCTCCTTTTAAACTCATAATTATGATTACTTTCCGCCCACTGCTGTGCTGATAGTGTCCAGAAAAAGCCTGAGGGAGCTGCAAACACCTTCCCTTACTCTGCACTGCCATGGTCTCTGGGAACATCTGGTACAAAGTCCCTGCTCAAGTCTGATGCGACCAGTGATCCAAACCCTGGTCTTAAATCAGGCACAACAGAGAGTTGAATAAATGTAGAACAAAAATAAAATTTTAAACCTCAAAAGTGGCCAGATTTAATCAGAAGTAAGAGTGCGTTTGGCAGTGTTAGTTGTTCTCTTCCTGCACCTCCCCTCGCCCTATCCCCACCCCCAGTCCTGTGATCAACTTTGGCCATGAGAGATAAACCACAGAATTCACTGGAAGTTCTCACTCAGGACAGCCAGGGCTGAACCAGTAAAGACTGAAAACTTTCTGGTAGAGAGGTGTTTCCACAATTCTTGCACTTGGGCAAGTACCATCAGTACAAGTCCTAAACTGACAGACAAATGCAGATGTTGAACAGCTCTGCACTGACCACAAATTCTCACTGTAAAGCCACCACCATCTGCTAAAGCCACCTTCTTAAGAGCATGACATTTGTCAGAAGCCTGGTATCTGGATACTTTCTCATGTTGATTTGGTGCATACCTTTATAGTTATGATTTTCAGACTTACTGACAGTTATACAGACTCTCAAAAGCTTTGGTGCTTGCTTTATCCTGTTAATTTTGGCCACGTGCTTTTTCTCACCTTTCTTTCAGCTTGTCAGCACTGGAATCTCTGAATTCACTTCACCTAAAATGTTTGCTTCTTTATATGTACTGCAGAGTGTAATCCATCTACACTATTAAGGGAAAGCAGCCCCTTTTCCCAATGGGAAATGCAACCAGTCTCTGGGAAAAACCAGCTCATTTCCAGACAGGTGAATGCTGGAATGTCAGCATCCAAACTGGCATTACAGACAGAATAAATCAACATTAACACCACTCCATATTTTAAGTGAGATGAATGACAAAGGTAAGGGAGTCAGAGAAAACTGCAGTACTCTCCGCTCTCTTGGTAAAAAATTTGCTTTTGTGCAGTTTTGCTTTAAACTCTGCATACATCAGCATAGAAGAAACTCCAAAAATCAAACAGAAAAGCACTGTGATAAACAGGGAATTTTATTTTTAGCCCAGCAGAGATTTATCACTATGAGAGTCTTGTGACTTTGACAAATCTAACAATAATGAGTTGTGTATACAACCTACAACAGCTGACAGAGAATAATACATTCCATCTGCTGGAGCTGTCCCAGGAGGCTGACCTTCAAGGTCTAAAAACTTATAAATTTTTATTTTTTCTCCTCTCTAATAAAAACCACTATGAAACAGCTATTTGGTTCCTTTTGTGAAGGATGCATTGTGGTGAATAGCTGATATTTAAAGAGAAAACTCAAAATGCATCTAGAAAATTCCAGTTACACCAAAATGCTGTTTCCTTTCTCTGGAAGGATCAATCTCTGTGACCTGCCACTCACTCTAGCTCTTCTGATTAACGACAATCTTCATATTTGAGTGCCTTCTTTAAACCTTACAGGAACATTAAAGATGTCAGAGGGCTTTCACATACCTTGTCATCCTGATAACAAACCCTCCTGCAGAGGAGTAGGTACAAGGATAGGCAAAAGTACAAGTAAAGAATAATTTCAGGAATATAGATAATACTTATGGATATAATCTCAGGTAAGGATGAAATGACTGAGGATTTTAAATCACTGCATGAAAATATTAAATCATACACCCTGGTATGAAATAGTTCCTTAGTTGAAGTAAAGACACCCATGAAAAAATACTGCACTGGAGGGCCACAAAGATGCTCCAAGGGCTGGAGCACCTCTCCTGTACAGACAGGCTGAGAGAGATGGGGTTGTTCAGCCTGGAGAAGAGAAGGCTCTGGGGAGATCTCATTACAGCCTTCCAGCACCTAAAGGGACTTTGCAAAAACACTGCAGAGGGACCTTTTACATGGGCAAACAGTGATAGGACAAGGGGAATGGTTTGAAACTAAAAGAGCACGTATCTAGATTAAATATTAGGAAGAAATTCTTCCTTGTGAGGGTGGTGGGGTCCTGGCACAGGGTGCCCAGATAAGCTGTGGCCGCCAAATTCCTGGAAGCGTCCAAGGCCACACTGGATGGGGCTCCAAGTAACCTGGGATAGTGGAAGGTGTCCCTGCCCATGGCAGGGGGTGGGACTGGATGATCTTCAAGATTCCTTCCAACCCAAATAATTCCAGGATTCTATGATCCTTAAGGTCCCTTCCAACCCAACCCATCTTATGCAATGCCATTCTATGACTCGGCATCACAGTTATTCTCTAGAACTTCCTGAATCTCTATGTTTATTTTAGTTTTTCCTTATTAATTTCTTTCTAAATAGCTTCATTTCAAAAGGTTTGATTTCCAACAAGGAAACTATTATTGTGGAGGACTTTTGGCCTTTCCCTTTCTGTAAGGATGGACAAATTCTGAGTGCTACAGATCACTTTTCATCAGTCACACCCAGAACCCCATGCACAGTGCAGAGGTCAGGAGCAATTTTTCTTTTAGGTTATCAAGTTTTTGTTTCAAAACTCTACCATTTTTGCTGAATAGAGGTCTTGTTTCTATATTATGCTCTATCCAATACATGGGGGTTTTTATTCCACAGACACAGAAACCTCTCAGAAACGTTAATGTTGATCATCTCTGTTTTGCAAGGTTTCCCTTTTCTCCAACCTTCTTCATACAAATAAAGGAAAGCATTTTTGCCCAGTTTGGGAAGACCTGCCTCCCAAGCAAGGTTTGAGCAAGCCGAGTAAGATGGGCAGATGTGGATACATGAACAAGGTGTCAATAGAAAAATTATATTTCCAGAAGAAAAGGTGTGTTCACATAATGCCATTGCTAAATTAAGGCAAATGTCTCCTTTTTCAAGGATACTTGAACTACATTTCTATCTATTTCAGCCCAGAACAAAGAATTTTATCAGTGGGACTGTTACTGTGTTGCCTGTTCTTGACTGGCATTTATTTCAGGCCTTCCTACAGTCCCTCTCTCACACCTGACCAGAGCAGCAAAGAGCTGGTTTAGAGCAGCAGCTCTGCTCCTCTAGGTCAGTCCTAGAAAAGTGATCTGATTCAACCTTGCAGTTTGCCACCATCTGCAAAACATCCAGCCCCCACCAGCAATGAATTAAATATTCCACTACAGCAACAATCAAATAGAAGCTGGCATGGCCCCTTTCAATTACCTCTTTTGAATGATGATCCTCTCTGCCTTTTCTATTTTCAGCTTTTTTGACAGGAAAAAAAATGTCCCCGTTTACAGGCTTGAAGCCTAGTACTTCCACTCCCCAGGAATAGAAGCCTATTAATTCTGGCAAGAAGAATTTCACTGACAGAAATCAGGTTTAAACTTTTGAGAGGTGTCAAGAATGTTCAGTCAATTGAGACATTGAGTTCTCCAGCTACATTCCTGGAAGCTTTGCAACAGAAGGAATGAATAAGGAAAATCAAATTGAGTGTGATTTAACCCTGCCACTGGCTAAGGCAAAATGTGAAAGAAAAAATAGATAAATATTAATTGGTAAGGGAATAATATGAATGGATGTCTCTCAGAATAAGAATAAATTCAACCTGCTATAATGAAAGTACAAGAAGAAAACATTAAAAAAAAAAATGGGGAAAATTCTTTCATTTTCCCATCAGGCAGAAAAAGATACAGGCTTGTCTCATCACTCTCTTTTCTATGACACAGAGCTTTGCTCAGATTAACTATGACCATTGAGAGAACACAGTTTTAGTGAACCAGCATACACTGGCAGAGTCCTGAGTATAGCCAGCAGAGTTCCCAACATCTTAGTGGCCTCCAGGACTTGTTACCAGCAGCTCAACACTTTGCTGCTTCCATCCATCACATCACAACACCAAAAATACACTCAGCAAAATCTGCTGCCACATGGTCAGCAAGAGAAGCTGTTCAAGCCCAATAAATATGCTGAGAATGAGCACAGTATTCTGTTATGAGATGTGGAGTTAAAGTAGAAACTTTGGTTATAAATATCATACTCTTCATGCCCTCTCCCAGAACCCTAAAAGCACTGGAAATGCCTCTGGGTATGGAACAGAACTCAGATTATGAGTTCAAGATGTAGCAGATCCAGAAGATAGTCCCAACCTCATCAGACAAAGAAAATCAATGCAAAAGAGAAAAAAATCAGCTTTCCAGAAAACCTTTTTTTATAGTAAATAATACCATTTTATATTTTACATTGTAACATTCATATTTCCATTACAAACTTAATTTTAAAGAAAGGATTTTACAGACAAAGCAAGTATGTTAACTCAGCAGTGAAATTCAGACAGTTTCCATGATGAAATACAACCATCACTTATATAAACACACAATATTTTAAATGAAGCAAGAGAAAAAAAAACACTTATCAAAACCTCTTAGTTGATGTGGGCATAAAAATATTTGGTGTTTCTTATCGCAATTTGTTTGCACAATGTTTAAGAGGGTGCTGTAAAAAAAGTAGAAATATTTTTCCTGGTTTATCTTTCCTTCCTTCAGAGGTAAAAGGAGGTAAAGTTAAAAGGTGGGGTAGACCTGAGGTTTCCATCCACCTCTGAAATAACTCAAAAAAGAAGAATGAACAATATATCCAACATCTTAATTGATGGTGAACAAAGAAAGCTCTCTTGATATTCACACCATATGAATTAAAGACTTTCTTTCATTCATCTTCCCCTATTTTTGTTATGCAACCATCCTTGGTTGGAGGCATCTTGATTTACTGATTAGCTTATAGTTGTTTTTTCATAGAACTTTTCCCTTCATCACATCAACTCTTTGTAAGCTTCTCTCTTGAAAAATTATAAACTGAGCATAAGTAAGTTACCTTTGGGTTCATCAGTGTAGAAGGACACATCTTTTTTGTCCTCTTGTTCATCAATGTGATCACAAGTGATCTGGGGAACAGACAAGGAATTTTCTCCTGGGTTTATTACAGGTGCAGAGCCATTTCCACAGCCCGGTTTCCCTTTTCTTTTGTATCTTCTGGCCTGTGAGAGTAGGAATAGAATGATCTCAGAAGATGCTATCAAACACAGCAAGTGCACGTGTGAGCTTCACTGTAAAGTGAATTCACTTGAGGTCCTATGTTTTTATTTAAAGAATGAAACTGAAATTCAGTGAAAGGGCTGCAACCTTTATTTACGGTTTTAAAGTGTCTGATTCTGAATTATGAACTAAACCCTGGTAAAAATTTGATTCTCAGAAGGCAATGAGAACATTCTGAAAAATCAGGCTGTTAGTAAAATTTCTCAAACTGGGACCAAAACTCAAGGCATACAAAATTCTAATGATTTCAGCATATATCACCTTGTCTGGAATATCTTTCTAAAGCTTAATTCAACATAACCATAGACTTTGAACTACGATCTAGACCCTGTGTAGCATATTCAACTAAATAAAACTTCACCTTTTGCCAAAAAGGCTAAATTAGGCACATCAGAAGAAGAGAAATCCTTCCTCCTGCCTCCAGTTTTCCTGATTTTAGAAGCCTAAAGACAGCCTAATAAATACACTATAACTGGTACTTTAAACTGAAAAATTAAGGTTTGGTTCAACAGACAGAGCTGCAGGGTAAAGATATTCACATATGGGACAAGGCTACTTGATCTAAAGTTAAGCCAATTCTTATTTTGTTATGGTCTACATTCAGATTTTTAGAATTCCTTCTTCTGCTCAGCTCTGCAGCAGTTAAACAAATGCATGTTCAAAATTAAAAGGGGGATAAATGGTATAAATAGGTATTTGTTGTGGACACTGGATGCACTGACACGCATCAAAATACTTCTAAAAGCAAAAACCACAGGTTCTTATAGCAGGAAAAGAAAATAGGTGTCCTCTGGAGAAAAAAATGCTACAACATACACAAAATGATCAGTATGTATTTGAGACCTTAAAATAGGAAGTCACAGACCAAGAAAGAACAAGAGAAGAAGATCCTTTGGTAAGAGGTGAAAGAGCCATTACTGTGCTCTTAAATGAGGGCTTGCAGGGCACAGGGAGGTTCAGACAAATCATATATTATAGAAATCACTAGAGAAAACAGAGGGGAAAATACATTTTTCCCATCTTTCCAACCATGGATTGCTTGCTGTTCAGCAACACACACAGGAGTCTTACTTCTGCTTTACCCCTTTCCTCCTGTTTTTCCTGCCCCCAGCTGTGACAAAGCAAGGTCACACTAACACCAAAACGCAGACATGGGCACAGATCAGGCTGTTTCAGCTTCCTCCATGTGCCAGGGGGAACTGTACAGCCCTTCTTCCCTGGGAAACAGGCTCCAGTGGCGTGCCACTGCCTAAAGGTAGGCCTTGCCCATCCTTTGGGAAACGCCGGGTCCCTGAGCTGGACCTGCTGCAGACTCTGCCCTTCTGGCAAGCTTGGCAATGACACCACAGAACTGGGTGTGGGCAATTCCACCTTTGCAGACAACCACTGTTCTGCTGTCCTGCACTCACAGCCCGGGAATTTGCCCTAATTTCAGAAGAAATAAAAGCAGCATAGAGTACTTCAGAGAAGAGTAGCTGCTGTCAGCCACGTTTGAAGCCTGAACATAATTTTTTAACTGGTTTGCTCCTTCTTCTGGTATGAACTACCTTGAAAAATGAATGAAGAATGGGAAAGCGGCACCATCGTCTTGTGCTTTGAGAAAGTAGGAGACTCCCAAGGGGATAAAACAATGGAGAGTTGGTACCTGTCTGACCAACAAGGCAAATTCAGTTAGAAGACATTCTTTCCTCAAGAATATTTTAAGGAAAACAAAACTAATTGGGCTGTGGCAGGAGGAAAATAAACGTATTTCAGGTGTCCAAACTGCTCAGGCTCTTCACGAGGCTTTTGGCAAGTTAATTATAATTTAAAATGAAAAGCAGGCAGAGAGCCAGCCCCGCCAGTACTCTCACCTGTTTTCTCAGACCGGGACTAGATGGCGCTGGAGACTTTTTGGGATTTTGCACGGGAGCTGTCACATAGATCTTCCAGGTGGCTGTGGAGGTGCAGGATTTCTCTGCTGAGTAGCAGCGCCACAGGGTCTGTAAAGAAACCCAAAGAACCTCAGTCCAGGAGCAGTCACTGGGTTCCTGCACGGCAAATATTGCAGCAAATCCAACTGACAACAAAGCCCCCAGGTAAACACCACTCCTGATTAAGTACATCCACGGTGGATGCAATTTGCACGAGGACACGCACACACATCACACAAAGATATTCAGTGTGCTCCCCTCACGAGCTGGGATCAAACTCTACCCACAGCAAAAAAATACCCCAAATAAATCAAACTGAATCAAAGTGAATCCCCCACTGAATGCTGTGTTTTCTTTTTTCTGCACTGTGCCACAATGAATGTTTGTACACTGTGCTATTTAATTCTTTATATTATCATCTGGAACGTTATGCTGGGAGATTTTTTCTAAAAACAGGAGTGTTTTTTCATGTATTTGTACATTCATCACCTCAGGATTTGGCAGATGCACAGGACCTAAAAGAACATAAATAGGAAGTTATGAATTAAATATTATAATGAAGATTTTTTTTATGTTTTTAGTATTTCACTAGATATACTCACTGCATCCAGTTAGTGTCATTACGCCTGTGAATATCAGGTATAGTGCAGCTTCCAGAAAGGGAGAGGCAATTATCTCATTTTCTCTACTTACTGACATGGATCAAAGTGACAAAGTGGCTAAACACAAGTTATAGATCTATATTAAATTTAGGAATAGTGATTCTCAGTACTTGAACTTCCAGGCCATACTCCCTCTCCAATAAACTCTGAGGTATTTTAGTATCTTACTGTTGTGGCCTTACCTGAATTAGGGAAGCTGCAGCTGGGATTTGTCTATTGAAATGCTTCTGACGTTGCTTCTGCTGGACTTTCAGGGCAAAACCAGACCCCAGAATACCCTAACAAAATAACAAAATTACTATTCTGACATGTATATAGCTTTACATACCTAAATAAAGTACTTCGCACCTGGAATAAACAGGCATTTAATAAAATATTTTCTAAAATGAATTTTCAAATGTCTACACTGTCAGAGTTCTATTTATTCCAATAAATAAATCTGAAATTGAGCAGATCAACAGCAGAATTGTGTAACTTCAATAAACAGCATGTGTTTAATGCTGTGATCCACAGGTTACAGGAGCCAGAGGCATTCACAGAGGTGGACACACCTTTAATGAAAAGATTTAAATTCCACTTACAGCTGGCAGGGCAAAGAAGGAGATGGCAAACACTGAGAAGCAGGAAGCTATTGTCTTCCCAATCCACGTCTGGGGAACTTTGTCTCCATAGCCAATTGTTGTGACTGTTACCTACACCAGGAACAAACATCTGTTTTAGTGGTTTTTTTCTCCAAAAAGCATGAGAAAAAAAAGAACTGAAGGGGAAAGTAATAAGTGAAGTATCAGGAGACAGGTGTGAATCAAGTGTGTGGATTTGGGGATAAGGAAACCCATGCTGACAGGAGTGAAAAAGGACAGAACTAACCCATCCCAACTGAATCCTCATGGCAAGAGGAGGAACACACAACCATTCCAGGATGTGTTATCTACCAAAGTCAGCCTGCCAGTAGAGCTAGACCTGAACAGAGCTGAGGCCTATGCTTAGCTTTCTTCCTCCCCCACAAACACAGGACCTGGCAACTCAGAATTGTGTTTAAGCCATAAGGTGCTTAAACTTGGATCTGATATTGCTTATCAGGGCCAGGGAGAAGGGGCCCACAGTCAAAGGAGACAACAGAGGCAGCAGGGCAGCATCACTCCAGTCAGAACCCAGGGCCTTTCAAGCAAAACAGAGGCAGGAAGCGCAACCGCCCCAGAGTCTGGATTATAATGCAGAAGCACAGCGAGGCAGGTCTGACACGGGTCAGGATTAGGATCAAGTGGTCAGCACACAAGCCACAGGAAGGAGACAACAGCCGGGCATCATCCCATGGGTGGAAATCAGGACTGAGGGAGCCCATACCTAGACACAGCTGCAGTTGAGCTACAGACAATCTCTCCTGTGCTGAAATATTGAAATATTGCTGAAATGGTGTGCATGGAGCACCACCAGTGGGGTCATGCTGGTCAGGGTCATTAGGTCAATTAATGCCCTCAGGTCTGGGACCTGTAGGGACTTTGCTCTACACGGACTTGCTGCAGAGGTGGCAGGCCAGCCCTGAAAAGCCCCAGAGGCAGGAGGACCTGAGTGGGATAGAGGTTTGGGGCTATTCCTGAAGAGGCCCAGCAGGATGAAAGAGAATTCATCATAAGCCAGAGGTCAGGAAGGACCTGGTGCAGGGGGGAAAAGAGGGTCCAGGTGGAGACTGGTCCATCAGAAAGGTTTGTGATGTAACAAGGAGCCCCTGCTGCCCAATGGAAGGGGATAATCAGCCGATCCCAAAGAAAGAACCCACAGCAAGCCATAGGAATCACAACTGACAGGGGCCTCAGCACCACATGGTCACAGCAGGACAAGACTCACAGACCATGGTCTAAAACACAGACCCTGGGCCATGGGGGTGTTGGGTTTTCAGCATCCTCAGAGCTCTGATGCTGCCATAAAATGGTGTGAGAAA
This sequence comes from Anomalospiza imberbis, assembly GCF_031753505.1. Taxonomy (NCBI): domain Eukaryota; kingdom Metazoa; phylum Chordata; class Aves; order Passeriformes; family Viduidae; genus Anomalospiza; species Anomalospiza imberbis. Next base: position 66,757,642 of record NC_089685.1, read on the forward strand.
CATGGCTTGAATCCCTTAGAAGTGAAAACCTTCTGGTGAGGAACAGAAGAGCTCTGTCATCAATACTAACCACTGTGGAGAGCTGTAAATAGAAAAAATGTACTCTTATTTGGACGTACCAGCCCCAAACCTAGTCCCCCTCCCTTCACTTTGCCTTGAATGGTAGCAGAAACACAGCCAAAACAGACTTAAAAGAATATGTAAATTTACACTGACTATAAAGAGGCTGCCTTTTATGGAAAATTTTGCTGACAAATGCTTAGATGTTATGCAAAAATAGTCTTCTCAGCAGAAACTATCAAGCAATAAAGGCATGGGAAGAATATGTTTCCTCCTACTCTCAGAGCTGGAAGAAAGATTTGCAGGGAAAAAATTAGCAACTACTACCAAACTTAGTTTTTCCAAGTTCCAAAAATAGTTATATTTGTGTTTATTCATCATGAATTTTCCACTTGATGAAGACCACTTTGTAGTAGCTATATCCTTGAATGAATATTGTTCTTTTGAACTACAAACTGCTCTCAACAGGAGCTCTGCCTTGCCAGGTGTTTGTCTAGATTTAATGTGGCTGGTCAAGTGACTCAAGTGCTGTGTGCTACCAGCAGGACAATGAGTTTGCCAGTCCCCAAAATTAAATCAGACTCCCGAAAATTCAACTTTGAAATGCAGCATGTGTTTCTGGGCAGTGGAGGAAGTTAAAGCTGTTTCTTTAACAGCACTTCAGCTCCTCAGTGTACCCAGATGACCATTCAAAGTTAGTGGTTTTTCCCTTCTTTCCCCCTCTTTTTTCTTATGAAAGGCTTCTTGGTTTTTTGGGAATAGTTTGGTTTTTCTGGGGTGGTTTTTGTTGGTGTTTTCACTAAGTTGTCCAGCACACAGGACTTAAAACCAAACTGCAGTAATACTGAGATGCCTTAATTTTACTGTGGAAGACAGCATGAAATCTGTAACCACAGAAAAGATGAATTTTCCACCTCCACAGCAGGCACTTGTTTGGCAGACTCCTGCAGGTGCCTGAACATGTCTCAGGAAGTTTTTCCCTGGCTACCTTAAGAGGGTTCCTTGTTGGTAATCTAATTAGCACGTTGAATACATGGAAAGGATTATAAATTATGTAATTCTCTGTTTTTTTTAATCACAGCAAAATTTTTTTTTTCTATTCATACATCCCTAAGTTATCAGTATTTCTGAGCAGAGAATGTTGGAGAGCTTGACTCTGAAAAATGACACCTCTTGTAACAGAGATTTATGATGGCACATTCCAGCTCTGTGCACAGGCTCTAACACAGGCTCTGAACACACACATGCATGCCTCAAAAAGGGAAGAACTCTGATTAAGTAGAAGTCAACAGGGCTGCTCAGATGTTTAAAGACAGACAGGTGTCCTCAGGTGTGAAGAGTCCGAACTGCACACCTCAGAAAACCACACTAAATATAAAGGGATTCCAACTACTACCTCTGGCATGGAAATTTACTGCTGGAAATTCTGAGCAGTTGATCCCAAGTACCTGTGCCAATTAACACCAATTCACTGGAGCAAGTATTTAACTCCAGTCCAGTGGTACAGAATAGCTGAGTTTGCAGCAAGGCAAATAAGCATTACCAGCAGCAAGAGGCAAGCAGGGAGGGCAAGCAGAAGAGAAGCCTCCTATGTGCTCTTCTTTCCTCAAGATAAAAAATAGCCAAAAGGGACCAGGCAACTGCTGTGACACAGGTTGCAATTCTGGCAGACTGCCCATGCTGTTGGAAGTGCTTTTACGTATGCCCTACGTGCTACGACTTCCAAGAATGGCTTCATGTGAAATACAAGCCTTTGATATGTCTTTGCAGTTTAACCTGTTTGCCTGCCAAATCTAGGAGAAGAAACCTTGCCTTTAACTGAAGCAGGTGAATGTAGTTAGCAATTAATTCCAACTCTCATTCATTCTTTATTTTCTCTTTTCTCTGTATTTAAACCTTTCAGGTCATTTGTATCAAGTTCAGCAAGCTTGCACTTTCTCCTCAAAGCAAAATGTTCCCCATAATATACTCTGTGGTTTTTGTCAGACACATAAGACTTGGAACAATTTTTTTTTTTTTCCAATGGCTCAGTTTTGAAAGGCAAAAGTAAAAATCAAATTTCACTCCCTAGTAACGCCACATCTGTGTTTCTATGTTCCAGGAGATTTGAAAGGAAAAGAAACTGATTCACTTTGTTCCTATTTCCAGCTGTGAACTGCACCTGCACCGTGACTCACTATATGCTGGGGAGGCCTAGATGCCTGAAAAGCTTACACAACAATTTGAACAGTGTTCCTAACACAGCCAGAGAAAGAGGAGCTGATTTTATCTTGCTACTACACAAAGCAAGTCAAGTTTTGGAAAATAACAAAACCCACTGATCCACACACTTTGAAACACAGATCCCAAGTCAGCTATCTCAACAAGGTACTGTGCATTTTAAGCTTCTCTGATGGTCTTCATAACTCCTTTTAAATTCCCAAAGTCCAAAATACTGTTGTAGAAACACACTCTGACTTTTTTAACCTTATTTTTTTTAACTCTTTACTCATATCAGTGCAATAGCTTGTAGTGATTAGAAATATTTCTAATTCATATCTAAATATTCAATGCAACTAAGGAAGCAATTCTGGAAAACTAGAGCTAAAAAAAAAAAAAACACAAAAAAAAAAACCAAGGAAAGGTAGGAAGAGTACCCTGGGTCCACATGGAATTTTTATCATATGCAGAAATTACTTGTGCATGAATATACATGGATAGAACTGGATGCTAAAAGTGATCCACTGGTGTTTGAGGTGAACTGCTCAAATAATGGAAGAATAAGTGAGAGTAAGAGTACTAGTTTGCTCTCGTAAAGCTGGCATGGGGCATCTTTCAATTATACTCTTATTGTTTTTCATTTAAAATGCAGCACAATCTCTACTTCTGAGACACTCATTATTTTCTTCCACTAGCTACAGGTTGCTTCACAGCTATAACCATGAGGTTTCATGTTCTTAAAATTTTATCCCATTTCCACTGAGGACTTTAACAGGTGATATCTCTATGGGTTGGTTCATGGTTTCATTGCTTCCCAGCACCTTAGATCATTAGGTCCATCTGGCCAATGAGTGGATTTTTCTTTTTTCACTTGATTCTTCTGGATTTGTACTGTTTAGCATAGTCATATGTGATACTCTGCAGATGAAATGAACACTTGACAACCTAATGACAGGAATTTCATGTTTAAAATATTTTTATAGTGAACCACTTACAGAGTGGTGACTCAGGCTACATGTAATATAGTCTATAATTCTGTGTACTTCATTGAAGTAGAGACTTATGCAGCATCTAAGTTAAAGATAAAAACCAAAAAACAGGAACCTATAACCCGCATCAAGGTCTGAATTATTACTGAGAGAGTGAGTTTTACACAAAAAGAAAAAAAAATAGGGTCATTAACCCAACTTTTACATATAGAATAAGTTTTTCAGGTATGCACCTTTTGCAGATAACTAAGTAGAGTTTAAAGGAAGTGATATAGTTTTTGAAGGGGATTTTTACTTTTTTTGACATGTGGAATTTTCATATCTGTAAGCATTCAGTGTCCTGTGCTAAGAACTTGCTAACCTGTTTTCACAATAAAATTTAATACCCCAATAATTTAATTGTATTTCTATATTCTTGCTTGTATCCCTCTGAAGAGGTTGTCAAGCTTCCCTACAGAAATACATTCTGCAAAGAAAGAAATGACAGGTTTTTCTGAAAAGATCACAACTTGAACAGAAAACCTTGAGCCCTGTTTGCATACACATTTGTTTGTGAGGACTTACCACACCCCACCAAAGGGCATCAGCATAGCTGGAGAAACCTGTCTTTCCATCTTCATCAACTGCATCTTTCTCAGCAAGATAAACAAAGTAGGATGAAAAAATTAACCCCAAGAATCCAATGTACAGTGTAGTTATGAGTTCCTATTAAAAGAGAAAACAAACAAGTATATGAGGTTTTCATCCTATATACATACATATATATATGTGTATATATATTCTATGATTGTAAAATGTTGCAAATATCTGTGGGATTTTTGCATCACAGGAGAAAAATTAATATGTTCTATTTCAGGTATGACATTTGCCTCCAGTAAAACAGCTAAAACATTGACTTGGATTTTATTCATACCAGGCTAAATAGTTCAAAAAGCCATCATTTTGGGCTCGATCCATGGGGCAGCTAAATGTAGAGTGGGACATCTCTCCTAATTATGGAATGGGAATCATTTCACTTAACTGTCTACTCAAATACTAACTGTCTAAACATTTTAAAAGTAGCAAAGCAGCTTCAGAAATGCCCTTTCTGAAGAGCGCACTGAGAAATAGCAGCCATGTCTTGTGATTATGGCCATACCTGAGCAGTGAACCTGTGTATCTGGTGTTTAGACTGCTTAAGACTGGATAGTGATGCTCAACAGTTTCATGTTAAAAGATAATATCATACCATACCATGCTAGGTAGAGGACATGTTTTCAGTCCTGTAGGACAAGGCTAAAGCAGACTTCTGTGAGGGCATGTTACAGTCCTTGCGAATATACCATTTTCTCTAAAGATTTTTGGGCAGGAGAGTTGTGTCAGACCTGCCGTGACTTAGATATAGGATTCTCACAGTCCTCAGGAAAAAAAAGAAAGTGCTCGTGCACTTAAACAAGCCAAAATGTGTGGTGTCACAGATGCATAAAGCTTTTAAAAGCAGAGCTAAATGAGATATCCACCTGCCCCTCAGGGAAATCCAATACCTAGTTATGAGGGAAAACAGCTCATTCTAATTACTTAAAGCTTACATGCACGCATCATTCTTTTATTTTCTTTGCACAAATTTGGCCATCTTTATCAGGAAACAATGTTGTGCTGCATCTTCAGTGGCATCTTAAGTTCTTGACAGTAATTTCTCTCTCCTTGGGTCCCAGCCAATAAGAGAATGAAAACACTGCCACATTTAAAATTAAAACCTGACCAGAAAAGATTGCCCCTACTTTTAAAGTATGTCAGGTTTTCACAGGTTTTCTGTAATACTCTACCCATGTTTCTTAAACTGTTTGTAAGGGAAGGTTCCATTTTATCATCAAACTTCCCTCAGATTTTCTTTTTTCTTTCTTTCTTTTCATTTCCCTGTAAGAGCTTTCTGGGCAAAGGTAGCCCTCATATCAACTACCAACATTCCGCAGCAGGAAATGTAAATATTCCTTCTTCTCCTACAGCACTAATTAAAATCTGGGTTCAGGAAACCTTTAAGTAGTCTTGGTACAAAGACAAATTGGTGGTTTTCCTCTAACCATTTAATGATGATCTAAATAATGAATTTTGATAGTATTTCATCTTGCTCATGGCCAAGTCTTTTAATTTAAGCCTTAACTTTTTGCAGACCTGTTTGCTAAATAAGGCAGCCAAAAAAGGAAATAAACCCTGGGGTTTCAGTAGTTTCTCTGCTGGTCACCTCTATTTTCTCACCTTTATCTCATGATAACGGAGCACTGGTACTTGTAGATATGACTTGCTTTGAAAAGTTCCTTCTGTTAACACACACAATTGACTCTAGATGATAATTGGAATAATTCTGGTTTAAGTGCTGGCTTTTTGGGAAGCAGGCAGGAAAACAGCAAAGTCTTATGAAATCCTTTCAAAGTGGCTGAAATATCAACAGAACTACTGAGTTTATTTCACTACTGGCACCTCTCAGCTCCAGTACTATTCATCTGAAGACAGAATTCTTTTTAAATAAAGGCCAGATGAAAATGCAACTGCCTTGGACTTACTCTAAATGTCACCAATCCATGTTCCACATGTATAGAGAGACTCTTTAATTATTAAGAACAGCATTATTAATGGCAGCAATGTCATGCATACTTTATTTAAGGGAGAATCAGAAGCTTTTTAAATAACACATGCTTCATGAGACATGAGCACAAAACAAAGGGAATTGTGCAGGCATCAGGCCTTAAAACTACATATTTATGTGGGTTTTATTAGATAAGAGCTTAAGAATAAAGCGTGCTGCCTAAAACAAATGGCTCTTTGCAGTAGGGACTTTCAGATTCACACACACAGGAAACATTAAGAACAAGAAATGCACAAAGGCAAACTTGAATACTGAGAGAGTTGAGTCAGCACATTTTTTAAACTCAGCTATATCTCCGTTTTCAGTTAAAATAAGGATCACACAATACAAAGTTCAACACTTGGGAAAAATACAAGAATTCCTCCTGTACTAAGAGCAGTGAAAGACTTCATAAAGCAAGGTGAGGAAGCAGTGAAACCAACCTAGAGGCTCACAACCTGGAGTTTGAGGGGCTAACATGGTTTTTCAGGATTTCTCCATAGCTTTCCACCACCACATGTGATATTGACTCATGTTTTGTTGCCTTTGGCAAGAAATGCTGGTATATAAGCTCAGCCTGCTGAAAATAGAAGATCATCCCAGCCAAATCAGGCCTGAGTGAGCTAATTGAGCTATACATAAAATTCCAAAACACATGGAAATTGTTGGTGACAACTTTACTAAGCTCTTCAGGGCCCAGGGAGGTACAAGTGCTTGCTATTTTCACAGGGCACCAAGATGTGAATTCATTTTCTCACATTGCTTAAGGGTTTAGGGGCCCATGTTTTCTGAAAGAATATCAAACGCAAAAAATCCCAAAATAGATGAGGACTTTGTACTCTGCCTGTGAAGAAAAAGCAGCTGAGGTGTTTTTGTTTTGGGTTTTTTTTTTTTTTTTTTTTTTTTTTTTTTTTTTTTTTTTTTAAACAAAAATTTCTTTCAGAGGCTGGACAAGAATAAAGGTTCCATTTTTCCTTCCGTTTGGTACCGTGTTAGGGTTTCAGCTACACTTGTCCAATGTCAATACAGAGCTGTGTGCTTGGTATTTTGGTATTTTTTTTTCTTAATGTGTTAGTGGGTGATCTGCTTGGATAAGTACTACAGATCTGTGGAGTTTTATTTATCACCATAATCACTTCTTTGGATAAGCAGAACTTCAGGTGCCTTTACTCATAAATTTCTTTTCCAAGATTTTATTTTTCCTTTTAAACCATTGATTTTTCTTATGCTTGTGACACATAAGATTTAAGTGTTGTGTTTTGGAGAGTACTTCCTGATTCTTGACTAAAAACTCTGAACACCCACAGGAATAAAATGTTCTCAAATGGCTCTGTCAGTAAGGGTAGCAAATGCTGAGAAAGTTATTTGGATATAAGCTCTGCCCTAGCAAGATACCCAGGCAATGCAAGCATAATAAATGACAACCACACAGACTTGGAGCATTGAAAGTCATCCTGTTGTACAGTATGAAAGGAGGCTTTATCCCACAGCACTTTGGTGTGCATCACTTCTGCACAGCCATTGTGACATAAAGGTTCCTACTGTACTGGGGAAAAAAAATAAAAGGAAGAAAATTAACTTTTAGTATTAAATTATTGGCTTGGTTTAAGAGCAGCACATTCTCTGTCCCAGAAAAATAGATTTCCAAATAGAAAATTTAAAAATGTCTGCATGGAAATTTGTAACTGTTTGTCAGTATGTGAAGAACAAATCTACACTCGTAAGAACAAGTTAACCACCCTAACAAGTGGGAGGGATGTGGAGATTAATAGCAGAGTATTAGCCCTCCACAGCATGCCATGAGAAGAAAGACTTCAAGGCTTATGATATAATTTTCCATTATATTGATAAAGCTAATCGTAAAGAGATTCCATGAAGACTCAAAAAGAAGCCTTCAATTAGAAATATTTTAAAATATGCAGCAAGATTTTTAAACTCTTGACGCTTAATGAGTTTTCCTACAGAAAAATTGTTTCAAAGCTTTAGCAGACATGGACGTATTTACAGCCACATTTGCCTCTGTGACCACACCCTTGAAAAAGTTAATTTTCTTAAACAGCATCTTAACATAGTTCATTTTTTTTATTTACAGAATGAATTAAAAAACTTTGTATTCAAGTTGAACACAACAGAAATATTTAAATAATTGACTTCTTCTAGCAAGGCTTTCCCATTAGCATTTGGTTTTCCCTAGGAAAACCAAGCTAGGAACACATCTTCTGCAGAGATAGTGGAGAATACTTGCAATATGAAAAGCAGCCCACAAAACTGCATTTAAGAAATTACATTGAGGGATAACATCAAAGAGTACAACAGTTAATTAATAAACCCAAACACTGGTATTTATACCCTGTTAGCTAATGCCCTGAATAGCAAAAATACCTTCCCATTTTAAAAGGAGGAAGAAATACACTAAGGACTTTCAAAGTATTTTTTTCTTTTGTAATGTAACAGTTCATTTAAACCAGCAGTCCTGGGTTGTAAGATACATGTGTATTCTATTTGCCAGTCTGTTAGAGGTGTGGCAGTTCTCTTCTGTTAATTGAACAGCTTTCTTTATCTCTTCCACAAACCAAGCCTCCTCCCTAGGGGAGATGTCTGCTGTTAATGGGCCATTAAGTGTCACTACTGTGACTGATAAAAGTTACATCATCCCATTGGGAGATGCTCCACCCAGGGGGAGGAGCCAAGCATTCTTACCTGGATATAATCTGAGAGTTCAAACACTACAGCAGCCTTTTTCCCCACTCGATTCCAAGAGGAGCAGCTTTCTTCTCCACTGGATTCCCAGAGGAAGACCAGATCCATCTACACCACCACAGGACCTTCAGAGGAAAACTTCACCCATTTCTACAGGGTCACTGCTTCAACAGAACCACACCTGACACTCCAGGAGGACTGCAGCCACCATTTCAATTGGACTGCTACCAACACCCTGACCCACAAGGTGTTAGGTTGTATCCCGACTCTGTCATTTTTTGTGGTTTTTTTTGTTTGTTTTTTTTTTGTTTGTTTGAACTATTGCATTTGTATTTTTAGTTTTCCTAGTAAAGAACTCTTATTCCTATTCTGTATCTTTGCCTGAGACCCTTTTAATTTCAAAATTACAATAACTCGGAGGGAGGGGGTTTACATTTTCCATTTCAAGAGAAGCTCCTGCCTTCCTTAGCAGACACCTGTCTTTTGAAATCAAGACACCAGACCATGATTTGAAGCCCACAGAGCGAATTCACTGAAGCCAATGAAATGCAGGGGATGTTTAAAGGCTGGGTACCTGACGATGGATGAAAACCACTGACCCCAGGAGTCTCCAGGTGCCTCCCTGGCGGTCAACATGAAGCATCCGAAGGATCTGGAGAAAGCGAATCCCCCTGTAAGGAAAGTGGAGCATTAAACTAAATGCAATAATCACATAAAAATGCTTGAGGACAATACTACCTTATCCACCCACAACTGATTATGTCCACTAACACACTGCCATGTTCAAGAACTGTGATAGCACCGCCCCTTCCTGGAGTGGCATCTCAGGCTTGAGGCATCTCTGTTTTTAGATCACATTTCATTATAGTCAAATTTATTCAGAAATATTGACTATGAAAACAATTATTTAATGGGAAAACAAACAAAATCAGGGTAAATCTGCATAATTTCTATGATTTCAAACTTTAAATGTCTCCTTTCCAAGGAAAACCAATGCTTTAAGCTCTGATAACATAAATGTGAGCAAACCTTTTTCTCTATTTGTCAAAAGCAGAATATGAATCAAACATGGCATTACTGAAATCCTTGTTGTGTGAGTTACTGAAATATATCTGATATCATCGGAAATAGAATCCTATGTGTTTTAGAAGAATAACTAAATCAATCATAAGCTACAAATATTTTCAACTAAATAAATGTAATTATCAATATGGCTCTTCAGCACAATTTTATTCTGTGCAAATATTTCATTTAGTTGCTCTTTTGACAATGAATTTTGTTTGCCTACAGTCATCTGACTGTCTTATCCCTGAAATAAACCAGTGAAAAGCAGGAAAGGATGAACACTGAATTCATCTACCTGAAAATTTTTCACTAGAAGTATTTTTGGCTCTTTTTAGCAATCTTCAAGATTTTTTTGTGGATATAGGTTTCAATTTTTAATTTAGACTTGCCTGACCCTGCTGGCTTTTCAGTGGAGCAAGGATAACACTGCAGGGGTGTGGGTTAAGATTCAGAGAACATTCTGAGGTGTAGGACAGTGACTCTGGACTTAGCACTGGGAAAGGCTTCACTGAGCCCAAAACCCACTGGATTCACATATAAACACACAGGACCTTTTCACTGAAGTCCTCCCGATGCTTCTAGTTAAATTAAAAAACCCCAACCCTTGGTATGTCCACATGCATCTTCCTCTTTTCCTATAGGAGCTGATATTCCTGCTGCCTGGGTGGAGTCTTTACCATCAGGTAAGGATGAATGTTCTATGGTAAGAATTATCTTAAAAACACTCTGTACATGTAGTTCTCCCCAGTGTTTGCCTACACGGCTGGACAGTTTAGACAGTACTGGACATTCCCACTTCCCAGTGACTCCACTGCACTGGGAAACAGAGGCTTGTGACAAAATATGCAACACATCTTGGAAGTTAGGTTAGGAGTAGGACGTACACCTACTGCTTATCATTCTTCTGTTTACTCACTTCACCTCCCAAAACAAGCCTGCAGTACTTGATGCAAGCTGAACAAACACTGTGGACATCAATTGTTTCTGCTTCATGTACGGTGTGAGTTACTTGTGCAAAACAAATTCACCAAAGCATAATTACTCTTTAAACAAAGTAACTACTCATACTCAAAAAGCACCGAGTTAAGTGCTGTCTGGATTACTTCTTAAATACCCAATGCTGTGTAATTCTCTCTTGTCTCAGAGAGACGGTTGTTTGCTGTTTTAAATAGGACACAATGTTTCATTTTTTCCACTTGGCTTCAGCATTTCCACCATTTTTCATTTGCCTTGCTCCTGCACTCATTTCCCAACCAGTCACCAAGCACAACAGCACCCAGACCTCCATTGCCTAGTGTTTCAATAGAGTAACTTTCCCTGTATTAGGAAAATCAGAAATGCAGTTAAATTGGGAATTAGGCACTCAGATACACACCTAATAACCTCTGTGGTAGTGAAGAGCTGCAGTGACAGGAGAACCTACCTTATTGCAGAGGTGGCAAACACCTGCTCATTAGATCCTATGCTCAGAACAATAATTGAGGTGACTACCACAATCAGATCTGTTAAAAAACAAACAAACAAATTATCAAAATAGAAAGAAAGTATTCTTTTTGTTTTTTTGTTTTGATTTTTTTACAGACTAAGGAAAGCACTTCAAAAAAGAAATTGTTAGCAGAAATTTGGTGGGCATGTTAAGTCTATACAATAGTTTCACATCAAAACCCCAGTGGCTACAGTTTCTTCCAGGATGAATTCAGTAACAGACCTTTCAAAGAACCTGATGGATTAGGCTGCTTGCCACAAAAAATGGAAAGGCATTTGTGCACCCTAGAAATGAACCCATATTTTGGCTCAAGACTTCTGATCCAAGAGGAAATGCAAGGGTTTGCATCACACGATAATGAAATCCATGAAGTTGAGTATCATGCATACATACACACATACACTTAGTTTGAAAGCTGTATCAAAGCTGTGAAGCCAAGCTTTCAAACCTAATGGAACTGTCAGAACAAAGGCTGGCTAAATAAAAAAAAAAATCTGAATTGTTAGTTTACTTTGTGATCTGTCTTTATTTGTATGAAAAAATAATTGTTTCCAGAGTTCCTTTTTTTATTCTTTTTTGTTTCCACAACTCTGCAGTTTACACAGTTCTAGCTTTATACAATGCAAATGACAGATTGAGTTTACAGTGCCAGCATCCTTTATTTTCCCTCATCCTAGTTCAGTGAGCATGTCCATTTCTTTTAATTGTTGAACCTTGTTGTAACATTATTCTGAGATTTTTTTTTTTATATATTTCCTTACAGGCATTTCTGTGGTAAACCTCTTTAGAACATCTAAATACTTCCCTTTCAAATTCTAAACAAAAAATAAAGGATAGTATTATAAGCAGGTAGCAAATGGAGGCAGAACGAGGAAAAACTTTGGTAAACTTTCCTTTGCCAGTTTGAAACAGGCAGTACTTTATTCTTCAGAGCACTTAACATTATACAGCACTTCAAAACACCAGCCCTGCTGACTTCACTTGCAGCTGTGAGGGCTTGGAACCTCTGCAACCCAACTTCAAAGTCTTCCTTTGGACATCCAGAAAATGAGGCCCACTTGTGAAAATTGATTTAACCAACTTTCCATGGGATGCCTGGGCAAGAGGCAGGATGGGATCCAAACTGAGCAGCAACAGCAGTTTCCTTCCACAAGGTAACTTGTTTTTTCCTCTCCTTTTAAACATTCTCCTGCCTCATTTACAACCATTTAGTTGCTGCAACAAATACTGTAGAAGTTCTATAACCAACAGCATCCTTCACTCTCTAAGTTGAATTAATTTCCAGTATCAGTGTGATTTTTGCTGTAAAAAGCTGGATTCCTCCTCAAGGGAAAGCACACAGACAGTTTAAATAGTGTAATACACTAATTGTGCATGAATGAAAATGACAATGAAAATGAGAATGAGAATGAGAATGAAAATGAAAATGAATAAAGGGAGGGATGAGGCTACAGAAAGAGCTTCCATTTGGGATTAATCTTAGCTTTTCAATGCCTGACTGCAAATTTTTTTTTATGCTGTTCCTTTATCATGTATGTGTGTGAACATATATTTGTAAACATTGGAATTTAGGGTGGGTTTTCTCCCCATCACATTATAACACAGATCTTTGCCCTTCAGCAAATGATGCATCATGTCTTTACTAAATTGTCAGACATACACATATCAATCTGAAGACAGGCACTAAAGATGGAAGTGACTGATGCTTAGAAAATGAGTTCAACCAAGTAGTGAGAGTAAAAGAGATTTTTTTCATTTGCATTTTCTTCTTTTCTGAAAGTGTTCTTCATGGTAAAGATAATTCTTTTTCTTTCTTTTTCTCTAAACCTGTTCTTCTATTTCTGCTTCTCCTCTGTTCCTAGTTTTCATCCCAGTTTCCAGTGCTTAGACTTCCTTTATTAATCCAAATTTACTGATTTTTTACAGCCTAGGTCTTCACATATCCTGCCCTTTCTCTGATATCTATAAGTCCCACATATTTCCAGCCCCTGCTGATTTCCCTTCAAGCTCCTGGTTGCTTGTCAGTCTCTTTAAACATTCATCTCCCAGACCTTTGCATCAGAATCCACCTCCCGTCTTTTTACTGAGCCTGTGTGTCCCAGAATATTCCTTCTGCCTCAGCCTGGGATTTTCTGTGTTGAACTTGCTAAGAACCAGTTCAAATTTTAGAGGGAACAAAATTCCATAGAAGAAATCTCCCTGCTGTCAAAGAAATTTTAGGCGATTTTTTTCTGATTTTAAAATAAAGACTTTTGTATTAATGAATAAATAAAATGAATGCTTTATGTTTTACTTTCTGTTCTAATCCTTTAATTTTTTCCAGTGTTTGTATTTTATTCGTATTGATTTGAAAATTATAGGATGAGTCAGTAGGATTCCATCATTCCCAGCAAAGGTATTTGCCAAGTTTACCTTGTTCTGTCAGTGCAGACACTGTTCCATCTGCATTTGATGTGGAAAAGCAAATCTTGATTTCCAATGTATTATATCCTTAGGGGAATTTCAAAGGTTAAATGAAGTACTGACATCTGTGAGTGCACAACCAGCTACAGGCATTCTTAGCTTTTCTTAACAAAACCCACAGTGTCTTCCCTAAGGGCTCCAATACAAACATGGATATTTGCTGTGGTAGTAGCAAAATACCAGCAGAGAGAACCCCTTGAAACCCCAGTTCAATGAGACTATCACTTTCTCTGATATACCCACCTAAGAAGCTCTTATTAATTGAGAGAGAAATCAAGAACACAGTGAGGAGTAAAACCAATTCCTTACAGGCCTCATGGTTACATCACAAAACTAGACCAGCTCTAGAAGCAGTGTTAGTTTGTACTCAAGGAAGGATTTTGTGTTCAAAATCTTGTCAATTTCCTGCAATTACCCAAGGTTTAGTCATTTCTTCACTTTACAGTCCTGTCTTTCTAAGGTTGATGTCTGCCTTAGACAAATTTTAAGTGTTCTAGCAACCCAAAAGAAGAGAAATCACAATGCAGATAAATGCTTGGGGGTTAGATGTAGTTCAGAACTGCAATAAGACCCCTGCAGAAGTGAACATTTTTATTTACAACAAGCAGGAGGGTTGCAAAAGAGTTTAAAACTTACCAATGATGGATATTGGCTTCCTGGCAAACCGGATCCTTCCCTGGAAGCCAAGGTATTTACTCCTACAGCCTGCAGACCACAGCCGGACCAGGTACTCAGCACCAAAAAACACCACCAGAACTATTTCCTGACAGTGAAAAGGGGAGGAGATCAGAGCTGAGTTTTTTCATTATAAGCACATCTAATTTATTCCTAGGACTAATGAGCTTGTCAAGATAGATAATGCAATAAAAAGGATTTTGCCTAATCTATTGACTCTTTGTATACATATGCCAGGCAGTAAATAAAAGGGAGAGATAATCAGTTCCTGAATGTGATTTGCATGAATAGAACCGGATGGTTTAAGCTCCATTCCACCAGCATATCACAGGAAGAACACAACATTATTATTCTTTTGTTTTGACACTTCTTTGCCCTCCAGGCCTTTCCCCACCTGGGTTACCCAGGTTGTCCTCTGGACACACTCACATGTTCTGATGTCCTTCTTGTATTGAGACACCAAAACTGCCCCCAGGACTCGAGGTAGGGCTGTACCAGTGCAGAGCAGGGTGGGGCAATCCCCTCCCTCCATCCCTGTGCACCTGCACCCCAGGACACAGGTGACCCCTCTGGCTGCCAGGGCACAATGGTGACTGACACTGAACTTGCATCAAAACCCCCAGGTCCCTCTGTGCAGGGCTGCTCTCCAGCCTCTTGTCCCACAGCTTGTATTTAAAACCAGGATAGAGTCCCCAGTACCTCCAAAAGCAGATTCCCAAGAGACTTTACCTAGCAGCCTCTACTGCTCTCCACACATCCAGGATCCATATTTTGCTGACAGTTTCTCTTCTGTCATCAGCTTTTGAAACTTGGCTCCTTCAAAGTCACTGTGACCAAGACACAACCACCAGCCATCACTTTGCCTACAAGTCCCTCATAAACAACAAATCTAAGAGGATACCTTTCCTAGTCAACCACTTGTGCCAGGAAGTTATCTCCAACATGCTCAGAAATCTCCTGGACCTGTTTGAGTCCTCTGTATGATAGTCCCAGTTGATATCTGGGTAGATAAAATCACCCATAAGGCTTGGTGACAGAGGTGAGCTGTATAAATAGCATGTACATAAATGAATTATTAATATTTTAATATTTCTCCCCTCTTCAGCACTACATTGTGAAGCACTCATGCATTACCAAGGATAGGTGTATTTTGAAATAAAGAAAGAAGAGTAGTGAAGATCACAACCTGGGCAGATTCACTGAGATCTTTGATCCTCTCTTCCTTGTATTCCTGTGTTGCAGAGTGGTAGCACAACCCAAACACGCCTTCTAGGCTTTGTTCCTACCCAAACTGTACTCAGTAATTCAGAGTCACCAAACACCTACTGCATGAGTTACAGCTTTGGAAAATGTTTGCATTTTAACTTGAACGTGTTCTCAATCTGCACCTGGGTGATTCTAAAGCACCCATAAAGCAAAACACACTTAAATCACAATTTTCACTGAATGACAATACCAACTTGATTTTAAAACTGACATTCTGAACGGCTCAAGAGAGTCCAAAATATTTCAAAACTGAAAAAAATAGTAAGAAAAAACTCTACAGTAATAGGCAGAAATTCATGTCAATTTTGATTTTTAAAAAAGTTAGGTTAACATTTCTGTGTTCACTTCTGCCTTCTTGTTTTGCCTGGAATGAGAACCAAGAAAATATGCAAAGTCTTCCTCTTTTTTGCATGGCCCTTTTAGCCTGAATATACCAAGGGTTAGTACAAAACTCAAGAAAGCTTACAGCCATTTTCAAGGCAGAAGCACAAGAAAATACACAGCAAATTAACTCCCCAAGTTTCATTTTTCAGTATATGTATTATCAAGACCATCTACAAGTAATTCTAAGTTTGCATTCTGTCAACAGTCTAAATAGAAATATTTATTCAAGTATAATAGTCAAATCAAGTCATAAGAACAATCTGCAAAGGAAAAGAATTCTTGCATTTCTGGAATCTTGCAAAATACTCCCACTTATTAAATTGTCTACATTTTTAGAAGGTTCCTGGTATCATCACTCTAGCGTTTTCTTTTTCTTCTTAGGAATCTGTAAGTTCCACTAAAGGAAGAAGAGCACTGTTTATGGCAGTGGAAGAATCATTTTAATGCACCTGCATATTATAATTGCATTTGGTGAAAAGTTGTGTAGAAAGGAGACAAGCATAGAAGTGCCAAGGAAGCAAAACTTCTTAGATTTTCCTTGATTATCCTCTGAAGACACTTTTAAAATTTAAATTACAACTACATCTGGCCTGAGGGTATTTTATTATCAGAACCTATCTTAGTTATGTCCAGAAAACACTGATGAAGTCAACAAGGTTGCACAGTCCATGGAAAGGAAAAATAAATTGTTGACAGAAAGGAGGAAAAGGAGGAACTTACATCTTACACAAATTTGACATTAATTACTAATCGCAGTTGATTTTGTCCTGGACAGGTGTCCACATTACCAAAAACATAGCCATTAACAAATTTGTTGGCAGCCTCAGACAGGCCAAAGACCAAAAAAGCATGGAAACTGGACAAACACCACAGCTCTGCAGGTGGTCCCTCAAAAAACCAAGGAAGCTGATGGCGTTTCCTTTCTTGTTGTGTGTACTCCTAATGCAAAATAGGAGACATCCATTTCCAGAGCTGCCAGGGCTAATCAAGCTTCACCTCACTAAATTTACTTTCCAAAAAATGCCCTAACCTCCCTCCTTTTCCTCTTCTACACATAAACACTTTTCAGAGCCTTAAATGTATTGCCTCACATTTACCTTCTGGTAAAAGGGAAAAATAACAACCCAGCAATTCTCTGTAAAGTCAGAAAAAAGTACTAATTCTCACTAAAATGGTAACAAATGATAGTGAGAACTTGTGGACAAAATAAGAACCAGAACAAAATCAGGAAAAACAATCTGCAAATTAAATTTACATCCATCTGTGTGACAGTTTGAGATCATTCTCCAGCCTTCTGCAATTTTCCAGAACCCTTGCTTTCAAAATGGGATTACACTCACAAGTAACCCACAAACCCTTTTGATTTTGGCTCCCAGCAGTGTTTTTTCCCTTCTCCTGGAAGTGGTAAAGGAAGAAATGCATGATGAAGCATTCTGAGCAGATTTAATAAACCTGGAAAGCAGTTTGGCATCAACAGAAAACCAGGAATGAACTCTTCTAATGAAGCTGAAACCAAAAATAAATGAGTGGGAACAAATCATTACTTCATAAAAATAAGATCCATATCAGACTCTGTTCTTCACACTCACGTGTCACAATCTCTTCCTGTTTTGATCGTGGCAACTAAAAATTGCCACAGGAATACCAACAAATGAATTTAATTACAGATTTTAAACTGGGTCTGTGCTATATAACACTTCTGGAGTAATTCCGTTATTCCATCACTCCATTAAAGCAGCATTCCATCACTCTGTGCTTCTCCCTCATCTCTGGGAAAAAGACTCGACACATAAGGACTATAATAATCCTTGCCCTTAAATTAATTTCATCTTTGAATTTTTTTTACATTTCTGAAGTCTAGCCATGGCATAAATCTTCCCTCCCCCCACCAAATTGATAATAAAATAATACATAGCCATGTTTATGCTATTTTTAGTACAATATCATTTTACTAATTTAATGAAAACTATGCAAAAATAAGCTTAAAGGGAAATATGTATACAAATAACTTCCACTCATATCTAATTCAATCAATCAAATAAAAAAGCCCTTGTGGAAAAGCCATCAACTTTTTATCCAAGAATGTCATTGATAACCAAATAAAAAAATGCCCGTATTAACACAGAAACCCAACACTTTTACACAGACACGTGTGTGTGTGTAAATTAAATATATAGCCCGGAATTTATAATTTATCCCAGTTTGGTTATGGATAACTGCACTGGGGAAGCAGGAGAGGGAAGTTTGCTGGAGTGATTAAAGCACACACATGAAAAAGACGGGTATTTTCTCAGCTGCAGCTGTGTTTTAGGTGGAGAGCACACACAAGGCTCTCTTCACTTTTTTTATTGGAATATTTAGGTGCTGGGGTAAAAGAAGGAAGTGGGATGGCTAAATGAATAGTGTGTGCTCACGGAGATTCAATCAAGGAATGGCAGCTCCAGACAATGAAGCCTCAGAAAGAGGCATAAAGGTTTAATAGTCCAAATGTTTGCACACGTGTACTTATGTTCCAAAATTAATCTGATAACCTGTCTTTAAGGTTTTCCAGTCCTTACCGCTGAAAATGTCCATTTAGTGACCTGTTCAGTTTAATAGCTACTCAAATGCCATGAAAACCTAATGATACTGAGAATGTTTCTTTTCTACCATCATGCTGGCTCTTGCAAAGATGAGAGACATCCTATGTGAAAATAGAATACTCAGTATACAGAAGAAAAAATGTCAAATGCTGCTAAGTGTCCTATAGTACCATTAGCTTGCTCACACTTCCAACTTTTAGGTGAAACCAATGCACTCAAAGGCTGGTGTTTGTATACAAGTGGATTTAACATTTCATAAAAGATACCCTTCCATGCACACCTGACAAATACGCTGAATTTCCTGACTTCCTACCCGGAGTGTGCTTGTCTTTCATTTTATTGCTTTTTTCTGTTTCCTGCATGGAATGAAGCTGTATACTCATGAGGGAAGCACACAGTGCTCCCCCAGTGACAGCCACATTCAAGTGAGCTCTTCACAGAGGAAGAGTTATTTTTTTAATTCTATTTAAGCAGGTAACAATTTTTCTCCAAAGAAAATCAGCTATTTTTGACAAGGACTTTTTTTTCGATTGCTTCATTCTGAAAGACACTACTAAGGTAAATATAATCAAATAGAGAATTAATAAGATTCAGTAAGTTAATTAGAATTCAATAAATTCTAACTTCTCTATAGATCCACAGAAGCCTTCCAGCTCCCCTCAGCACATCCCTGAAGGGACCACCCCTGGTAGGTGGTGAAGGGTTTGGCTTTGCTCCTGGATTGGAATCAATCCAATGTGAATATGCACTTGAGAATTTTAAATAATTACTTCCGTGTTTTTTAACTTTTTGATTTGGTAGGGTATCAATATTTTGAGGAGACGAACTGAAAAAATCCTGCATGTCTCTCCACCTTCCTCTCACTCCCAAGAAATGTTTCTCAAGTCTCTTGGCCACATTCTAAAACCTCTCTGCACAGAGAACTCCACTGAGCCCCAGTGAGTTAAATTTGACTAAGGGAATTACGGGTTGGCTCTTTGTTAATTAGCCTCAGCCTTACTTACCACAGAAGGATTTCTATTTCAGACATTTAAAAAGCACACAGCAGGCACTGAGTGTATTCTGTGATGCATTAGGCACAAGGTAATATAACCCATAGGAATAACTGAATTGCAATTCACACTGAGAAGCTTGAGAGTTGCATTTGATTCCAGAAAAGCAATGGCAACTCAGCAAGATCACTCAGTAGACAACCTGAGCTTATACAAAGACTTGTGGACTCAATTTTTTTCCTAATATGTTTTATGTATGAAACAATATTCCATCTCTATTTTAATAATGCTTTGTATTGTAATAATATAATATTCCCAATCTATTTTTTCATCTTCCCACAGACCAACAAGAAGCACAGAAAGAAATAGGGATTCTCCTCCTTGCTTTCTCTCTCAGAAGTTTACAGGAGTAAAAGAATACAGCAAATGCTTATGAGCTAAAAGTTTATTTTATTTATGTGTATTCTGCACTTGCAGAGTCTGGCTCTCCCACAGTATACAGGAATTCATGTATTTTCTCCTGAGGCAGTTTGGCTGTCAATGCTTTCATGGGACTGAACACCTCATGAACACCTGCTGTCACCCAGGCAATATACACTGCAGAAATACCACAAAATGCCATGAATTATTATGGGATACCCTGCAAGAAATCCATTATCAGCTGTAAGAAACAGAGTGGTGAGGCCAGCACCTGTGAACTTCATGTATTGCGCTATCCAATGATCACTTTATCAAACAGACCTGGGGAATGCCCTAAGTGTTCATGCTATATAGCAAAGACCAGATTTAGAATTATAAACTGGCACAGAGGCAGAAGAAAGGCAGCACCTTTTTTACTTTCTAATACTGACTGCTTTGATGGGATGGAGAACACAACCTCAAACCTATCAGAATACATTCACCAGCAATCACAGAGACCACTCAATTAAGCTTTTTGCAGGCTTGTTTCTCCTCTGCTACAGGTTGGAGTTGACCCAACGGCTACACAGCTTAGATGGGAGACAGAGCAAAACCAGAGACAAACAAAAAGCAACAGGAGAGCTCCTCCATTGCAGACAGGAAGTCCTCACTGGCCTCCTTTCAAAAACCTCACTTGGAAAATAGTGTTATTCCAAAGAGAAAAGCCATCCTGATGTCCAGTTCAGAACCAGAGCAATTAAATAGTGACATGCCTTAGCTGGCTTAAGTAAGCCAATCATCATTTGTCACTCTGAAGTTTGAGTACTTTGGACAGCCTTGCCTATATTTAGAGCAGGAACATGTGTGTGTTCATGGCACGTAATGCAGAAAAAAAATCATAAAAACCCAAAACTGAGCAATGATTTTGGGACAGCCACATATCAACAAGGATCCATCTGCAGCCAAAAAACTCTTCCACAAGATCCTCCTCCTAAATACAGCCACAAGGTGAGTCTCTGGCGTGAAAAGCTTGAGCACCAGTGAGAACTTCTGATTTCACATCTCAGCCTTTTCTCCAACAGAATTTGCAAGCACGGGAGTGCTAATCCATGCTAAATGTAGTCACTACATGAGAATTTCTAGCAACCAAGAGGGCAGTAAGGACTGATAATAGAGGCAACAAGTGAGGACTCTGAAAAGAGAGTCTTTGAGGGAACTGTGTACCCTCTGGTATTGCAGTGCTGTGAACTATGGTGTTCATGTGTTTGGGAGAGATGCCTGTGCTTTTTTTAGCAAAGAAAGGGAATTCTTCTCTATATTGGGTCTTCTATTTTCCTTTTTCAGAGGAAAGCAGATGCATAAAGTCTGTCTCCAAAAGGGAGGTACCACAGGGCCTGAACTCATCGGTTGAATCAATATGATTTATAGAAAAACCAGTCTGTTTTCTCCAAGTTAAGAATACACTCGGTATTCTTAAATTTAAAAAGTAACTAATGTCAAGATACTAAATCAGATAAAACTTCTCCCCTACTCCTGTAACACTATGATTATACAGATTGTATGTTTATTGTGCTGTTACTCACAGTGTGTAAAAACATCATGTGTATGATGAAAATAGTATTTTGTTCTTGTTTTTAGACTGACACGGTCAGTGAAAGTTGTCCCACAATCTAAGAAGCTCTCTTTTTGCAAGATCTTTTGCAATTAAATAAAAATAAAAATCAGTCTTTTAGAAACTACCATGGTGACCTCTCCTGGTAGAAAAATATATGACCTCTAACCATGAGAACAGATTAATCCTCAAAGGAGGTACACCTGGCCCATTTTATAGTTCATTTTTTCATTCCATATCCTGAAAGATCTAGATGCCATTTACAAATCAAAACTGATACACAAACTACTAGATCATTAAGAAATCATTACAGCCTCTTGCTACAGAGGCAAAAGCCTAATCAAGAGGCTTTGGCAATTTTTAGAAACACTTTTTCAACAGAATAACAATATATTAACCATATTATAAAATTATAATTGTATTATTAGAGAATTAGAACTTGAGACAAAATGGGAGGATAAAATGTTACCTATACCTGGGGCAGCTGGGAATGAAACTCAGCTGTAACTGAGGATCCTCTTGAGTGTTGCAAATACTTTACTCACATCTCTGCCTTGTTCCACTGCACTTGTTTCCTCATACACTGTACAAGAACTTTTTAAAGCATTAGATCCTAAGTACTGCTGGATAGACCAGTGAGAAATCTTCCTCTGGTACAGATACAGGACCAAGCAAGGCTGGGGAAGCTACAGATTCATTTTCATACCACACTACAGACACAATCTGAACGAAAACCAATGGTACCTGCATTTAAGCTCTGTACATTGTTAAATAGCATGCACACTGTCATTGTGATCCATTTTTAACAGTATTGGGAACTCCGGGCTTCTCCCTGCAAGTATAAAAGATTCAGCAAAAGCTGGGTTCTTCATTTCCCATTCTGTTGGTGCTTACCAATACAAGCCATTGTGCCAATGCCACTGTCACTCCCCTCAAATGTTGGCTACTAAATACTCAGAAGAGGGAAAGAAACCTAATCAGGAATTAACAAATCTCATACAATGTGTATATATGAAAAAATTAAATTGGAGTATGTCAGACAGAGCTGGGAAGAACTCTTGCAAGAGTGACAGGGAATACACAAAATATTTGGTAGCATGAGAACAAAAACATCCTTCAAATAACAACATTTCAAGTTCAAGACAAGCAATTTCACCAGTCCTGCTATCATGGAAGTAAACTGATTTTACAGATGGAGATTCACATGTTGTCTTCTGTTTTTAAATACAAAGAACAGACATTTCCTTTGAGCCCAAGCAAGAGCATAAAATAAAACAATTATGGCAGAGGGAAGGCCCAGCATCAGCCTGTACCTGAACCTGTGGCTTTGCAATGTTTTCAGTCATCTCAAAGAGATTGACCTTCACACTGAAACACAGGGTTAAAAGTCACATTCCTTTCCTCCAGAATTCACTTGAATTGTCAAAGACTTGAGAACATATGCTTAGGGAATCGGAGGAGAGTAAACATTTGGGGTTTTTTTAACTCTTCCAGCAACTTCAGTCCCCTTTTCCTATTCTAGCCACAAACTCTCTGATATTCCCTCCTTGGTATATTCACAGAGCTTGTCTGTATTGGTTTCACACCTGACAAGAAATTCTCCTAGACCATCCAGATGTCTTAAGAACATTAACATAATGACATCTTTGAAACACCAGGCTCTGGTGTCTTAGGACACATCTAGAGCTACATCCGTCACCAATGTCTCATCTCTACTCCAGTGATTCCAAAATTGTACTAGGCACACCATCTCGCCCTCTCTATGAAAATACAAAAACATTTCCATGTCTTCAAGTACCAAGTACTATCCCTCTTGCCAGGCCTTAGCAATGTGCAACAGGACATTTTTGACATAGATCCTTCCCAAGTGTTAATCTACCTGAATATAATGAAAAGCAGTTTTCTCACAGGTGGGGAAGTACCACAAGCATCACATGCCAGTATTTATTTGCTGTTGAGAGCTATACAAAGAATTACAGGGTCCCTCACTCAGGAGAGAAACAAACCAATTTCACTTTGAACTTGATCCAGTTTTGATTCTCACCACACTGGCAGTGTCCTCTGTCCCCAGTTTCAAGAGAGCAGGCAGAATGCACTTGAAGAGATAAAACTCTGGTTTTATGAACAGTCAGCTGTGGTATGAAGTAGATCAGAGTAACAATACTCCCAGGAGTAAAGAGAACAGCAATCTCCACACTTCTGTGGGGTGAACACTTTCCTGGCTCAAATGGGAGAGACAGTTGGAAATTCCTTCAGGTAAAGGTGGGAAGATGTGCTCCAAGCAGGAGTCCAACCATTTAACTCCTGGCAACAAGAAGTCTCCCAACTCTATGAAAAAGAACTGATTTAATTAGCTCTAGAAACAATCTTCTGTAATTGAAGTGAATTTATTTCAGACCAAACCAAGTTTTAAGACAAATGTGTTCTAGCCAAGTAATTCTACAGTAGCCAGCAGAACAGCTACCCTCTGTACTGGCCATTTCTAGGAACTAAACTAAGGAAACAGCAGGAGGAAAAACTCCAGAGAGGCATCCTCCAGGGTAAGGCTGTGACACAAGGATGCCAAGAAATTGTTCCATTGACTGTGCATGATTCATTTGTTAGATGATAACCTCACCTAAAAACAGTGCTATGTGGGCACTCTGAGAGCCACACATCTGTCTCCATCGCATTACTCTTTGTTCAAAAACATGTCTGCACATGCACATTCCATCTGCACAGAAACAATCAGCTGAGCCAGGATCACTGCTCCCAGCAGTGCCTGTGCTGACCTGCAATCACCACAACTCAGGGAGCAGGAGAGAACCACACATGATTGGCAGAACACTGCACTTTGCTTCACACTGAATTGTGGCCTAAAGGCCAAGTAACATTTGCTACAGGATTAACTTTAATCAAGACCTCAGAATAACTCTGGGAACCAATGATGGCACAGTCAACTTCATGCAAAAGCTGCACGTGCTAATGTAGCCTAAGCCATAGGAAAACAAAGAACTGATTTTTATTTTCAAACCAGAAGGAAAAACCAAATTCTATCACATTAAAATTCACCATTTAGCAAAAGAAAACTACAATAAGAATACTGAGACCATCACACACTGAGATCAGAGGATCTGAGTGGCTAAAATACAGATATTGCAAGGAACCATTTGAAAGTTTTTACTCCATTTTTATCAAGGGTGTTTAATCTCCATTTTCACTCCCTGAAGGTGAATGAATAGAGGCAGGGGGGAACAGAGGAGGGACTTGTCTAGTGTCCTCATGCAAGTTATTTGTACTTTTGATTCCCACCAAACAAGCACCAACTTCAAATCCAAATCAGTGGTGACAGCAGTGTGATAGGAACTCTTCCTTCCTGTTCTGTAGAGTAGCAAACCAGTTATCTCCCTTGTTACCGAAAGCAATTGAGGTTTAGTCAAACTGATCAGCCCTTCCCCAAAAAAGTTCACTTACCATCCAGAAAAGGGTTCCAATGGCAAACTCAGAATAGTGCTCTATAGTAGACAACACACTGAATATTAAACAAATCAGCACCAGGAGAAATCTGTAAAAGGAAAACAGTGTTTAGTGACTTGTCAAACTGAACTGTAAATCTAGATCTAGTTTTTTCTCTCTCTCATTCACATAACTTTTTTATCACACATACTTTGTGTTTAATCAGTCAATTCTTCCTACTCAAATGAGTATCATCATTTTGCATTCATTCAGCTTCCAGAAACAGGGAATAAAAATGACAGGAAGGCTGAACACAGTAAATCAATAGGTAAAGCTCACATTATCAAGTATATTTTTCAGGGAAGGTTGTCATAGTGAATGTTTCATGTTTCACTGATTACTGTACAACTTAACAACGACACAAGCTACACTCAGTGGGTTTTGGTAGCTTTTACATGAAAATTACAGGTGGAAAAGCTTATTGGGAAGGGGAAAAACTCTTGTACAACCTAGAGACCAGTGACAAGATTAATTCTTTTGCAGTTTATCCATGGTCTTGCCCCAGAGGACACTTTCATCAGTGTTCCAGAAGAAGAGATGAAATGCACCTCATCAAGTCTACAGCTGACACAAGCCCAGGAGTTTGGTCACTAAGCTTGAGGGCAGAGCCCCCGGTTAGTGGTGCCTGCACAGTCTGCAGAACAGACATAGAGGAATCTCCTAAAACTTGACAGGAACAAACCTCAAGTCCTACACAAAGCACAGGGAAGAAGACTAAAACATGTCCCCCTGACCTCCCTTTCCCAGGCTCAATTCGAGTCCCTAATTCCCAGCTCCTGTGCCTCCCTCCCTCACACATGCCCAAGCAGCAAAGAGGGGTAGGGAATGCAG
This sequence comes from Anomalospiza imberbis, assembly GCF_031753505.1. Lineage (NCBI taxonomy): Eukaryota > Metazoa > Chordata > Aves > Passeriformes > Viduidae > Anomalospiza > Anomalospiza imberbis. The sequence goes on from NC_089685.1 coordinate 66,783,442, forward strand.
GTTTGTGGTCAGACTACAGCACTTTGTCTCTGCCCCTCCTCCCTCCTCCTCCTCCTCCTCCTCCTCACACTGCTCCCCTGCTCCATTGTGGGCCCTTCCACGAGCTGCAGTCCTTCAGGATAAACCTTCCCCAGGGGCTGCACGGAATTTCCACTCTAGGACCTGCAGCACCTCATCCCCCTTCTCCTGCTTCTCTCACCTTAGAGCTCAGAGGTTGTTTCTCACTCTTGCTTTTCCCTCTCTTCTCACAGCCCATGCTGTGCTTTTGGCCTTTCTCCAGGAGCTTTTCCATGTAAGGCTGGGGGCTCAGCAGTCATGTGTACACACAGACATAAAGGAGCACATGACACAGAATCCCAGAATTATTTAGCTTGGAAAAGGCCTCAAAGATCATTGAGTCAAAACATCCCCCTGGAAATCCCAGGTCCACCACAAAACCCTGAGTGTCCCATCTACACATTTTTCAAATACTTCCAAGGATGGTGATTCTGCCACTTCCCTGGGCAGTCTGTTCCACTTATTTACTCACAGATGTACTTCATATGTATATATATCTATATATATAGAGAGACAAAGTTCTCCCAACACAGATACAGGATAGAAAATCTACTGCAAAGAACTACTTGGATATGGAAACCCCCAAAATATGTTTGCCTTGTTACCTCGGAGGGTAGGCTGAGCCAATATTCTTTATGCAGCACATTCAAATCACGACTAGAACTAAGGAAAATGGGACAATGTTAATATCTATGGAGCCCTTCAGCTTTCCTTTTTCTCTTCTTAGAGTGCCTCAGAGTTTTAGACTGCCTTAGGAATCCCAGGAACACTGAACAGGTGATAATGAACACTGGAAACAATTCTTTGGTATGTTTGGTCTGATCATTCACACACTGCAAGGAAATTGCAACAGCTGACCTCTTCAAGCCTAAAACTTGATTTGAAGTTATAAAAACAAAAGGTCCTGCTTCTTTTTATCTGGCTCTGAAAGGACTCTGACACTTTTTAACCACAAGTGAAGATTTGAGAAGATTAGGGCAATCATTAATAAATAGATTTCGTAAGTAGCGGTTAGAGCTCTACATGTACAATTATCTCTGAATCAAGTTTGCATTTCCTCAATATTTACCCATCCTGATCCACAGTATAAGAGAAAAGGGATCCAGATAATACATCTTAGTCAAGGGTAGCAGCACCTTTAGCTCAGGACAGATCTCAGCCACGTTCTCATGGTTTATGAGTTTCACAACCCTTCACTCAGTCCTGCTACTCCTTTTACTTCAACATGCACAAGTTGCCAGACATATTATTCACCAGTTTCACTCTCATCCCCAAATATTTATCTCTGAAAACAGTGCTGTGTTATAAGGGGTACAGAGATCTATCCAAGGCACAATAAAAGCGATTTATTGCTTCAATGAGCTGCTGCACTGCCCAAAAGATAAACCAGCAGAGGAGACAGAACCCAGCATTCCTGGAGAGTGATGCTCCAAAAAGGAAATCAGAGCAAAACCTCGAGGACAGATACTGAAACACAAGCCAGCCTCTGGCAAATGGAAAATAACAAGTTAATAAGGGGTTCAAAGCATAAGGGTATTGCCAGTGTTCAACACTAGAAGATTCTAGGCTTGGAAAACTGCAGAACTTTAGCCTTTTCTAAATACAGCAGCACTGCCTTCCATGTAAAAGTAAGGTAAGCAGGGTCATAGAACCCCTTTTTCTTATACTTTTATTATGAGATCAGTACTGAGTACCCCACTCCATTGGATCGTGTGCTCCACCAAGGAGTTTCTTTATCCAGACGGCTTTTACTTCCAATCAGCAATCCTAGTGACAGGTACATGGAGAAAGACACAAAAAGGTGAATAGACTTATCCACACATCAGGACTGTGTTAAAGGCCCACAGAACTCTCCTGCAGCTCAGACTATCCTTCAGTCAATGGTAAAGGGAACATTTTAACTTGGCTTGTCCCTGAAACCAGCACATCAAACAGATCCAGCAGAGATGTACAAAGAGACAGTCACTTCCTCTGTGTACAGACTCTTAATTTCTTCCCGATCCCTGCCATTTCAATTACATCCTTTCAAAATACCTTTAACTTCTTTTACTGCACTCACTAGTAATACATAAAAATCCATGGAGAATTCACATTCTGAGGATGAAAAAAGAAGGACAATTGGTGCCTCTTTTTTACTAAGGTACCCCAAACTGCCAACACAGTCTGCAGGTATCATAACTTTGAGCTTATTGTTGCTTCTCTCCTGGTTTTATGTATTGAGATTCTCTTTTTTTTTTTTTTTCCCACTTCCAAATCACACACTAAAACCATTCAAAGGACCCTTTAAATTCACTTAATTTATGGCACTATATCCTCTGGCCAGTGAGTGTCACTCCTTCCCAATGAATAGCAAAGGCAGCTCACATGAGCTGAGTACAAATTCAGTTGCAGTGGGGACAAAGTCAAAGACAAGCACAGATTAATAATTTAGCGAGGGCATGAAGAACAGCAACAGCCATAAAAGAATAAAACAAAATGAACCACACAAAACCCCCAATCAACCAACTAGGAAAAAAAAAAAAAAAAAAAAAAAAAAAAAAAAAGAGGCCAAACATTAAAAGAACACCCCAAAACCCCAAAACAAAAAAGAAAACCCTGCTGTGGGCAGGCTGTCATCTCCATGGGGACACAGCAACCTGTTAAAGTAAGAGGGAATGGACATAATTACTACTCTGGAACCAACATGGAAGTAGATCTGCCTATCCTTTACTGGATCAAATGCTGAGAAACTGCATTTGAGACAGATGAGGGACAGTTTCTGGTATTCTCAGACAGAGTTAGATAGACTTAAGAAGGTAAAAATAACAATAGTGTGTCACGGTAGATACATCCAAATACAAGGCCAAAATGGTTCTCATCCAGGCTGTGATCTCACAGTTCATGACAACCCAACCCAGGTAGCAGCTCATGGATGGACACAGCCTCAATGTGAAGAAGCTAGGACAGCTTTCCCCTTGGATTTGTATGTCTGGAAGGGGAGGCAGGACAAGGCTGGAGCCAAAAGCCCTGAGGTGCCATTCAGGACCCCTGGTTTACACAGCAGCCCCACAGCCAGGGTTTAGCCATGGCTGGTGATGTCTCTGTGTGCATTTGCAGCAGTTTATACTCAATGCTCACCCACAGGCTCTTGGAAAGAAGCCACAGGTGGAGTTTAGTGAGTAAGTGGTATCTGAGGTATGACAAAAGGGCGGCAGACAAGTAGTGGAAACAAAGGTCAAGTCCTCCCTGCACCCCAGGTAAATCCACTCCCAAAGAAACCAACACTCCTTTTGCACCTTTTCTCTAGCACAGTGGAGCAGCATCTTCTTCCCCCTCTGATATCTCTGAGCCAGCACTCAGTGCATGCTGCCTTCACAGTTTTCTTTAAGTTACTGTTACTGTAACTGGACCACACACCACAATGCAGGTTAGCTTTGAGGAGTCCACACTTAAAAAGCCTAATTAATTGCCAGCTGATCTGCAGAATCCAACCTCTCTGCCTCACAGGCAATCAGAAAAGCTCCTTGTGGACTGCTCCTAACAGCCTCTGGAATGCTAAACATAGCTCTAACCAATCTAAACACACTGGAGGAAAAAAGCTTGGGTGAGTGCCAAATTCCCTGTCAAGAGCTGGATGCATGGTGCCACAGGCAAACCCTCAGCAAGGCTCCTCCCTGAATACCTCTGGGTTTGTCTCAGGGTCTCACTGCAGGTGCTGGTTTGAGGGACAAGCTCTCCCTCAAAGGCAATGGCAAAGTCGACCAGTGTTAACTCGTTGGCAAGTGCCAAACAGATCCAGGTCTCCCTAAATATTTCTGATTGGATTTCTGGGATACCTATAGGTAAGGCAAGTGGATGGGTGTGTGTTTCATATTGCTGACTTGGGGTGAAGCTATTTAAAGCTTGTCATCTGGCAATTTCCCTTTCCCCAGCAGCTCCAGTCTGGCTTCCTCATGTTGCCCCTGCTATTGATACTCTCTCCTGAAAAGGACAATTCTCTGTGCTGAAAGGGTGAGAAAGCACAGCATGATTGTTTACTTGCTTGCAGGGAGTTATCTGCATCCACAGAGAACAGTTTCACCTGCTGGCAGCTGTTCAGTTCCTAAAGGCAGGAAGTCAGTAAGGCAGAGATAGAAATAATTACCAACTAGTAGAGCTGGTCTACTCTTTCCTATCCTAAAGGAACCGAGGTTCTCCTTTCTAGTACTTTGTTATCTTTCATTCTTTCTGTGATTCTTGAGGATGTTGAGCCACAATCCAAGCTGTTACTTCTGCAAATACTTTTTTCCCTTTTCTGCCATAGAGCTACTAAAAATAGTGAAGTATTTCCTCTCAAAACACCTGGCTTTCTTTTCCAACTTTTTTTTTTTTTTTTCTGAAGATGGAAATTTATTCCCGATCACCTATTTGCAGACCCTTCCTCATTCTCTCTTTGAGCAGAAAAAAAAAATATTTTACACATCAGAGGAAAGAGGAGTATTTGAGAACCTCCCCTTTGGTTTCACATTCTCACATAATACTGTTCACACAGAAGATGAAGTGTCATGCTTTCCCAAGAGACATCTTGTTAATGTTGAAGAAATTTTAGTATTTCTTGACTTCTCCCCAGTTCCTTAAGCCTCAGGTATACACAAAAAATACAACTGCTTTCTCATCAATCCTTTTAGACCATCATCCTTAAATCTGTCCCATGTGTTAATCAGATTAAAGAGGCAGTCCTGTTAAAGGCTGCAAATCAGTGCTTCTTTATGTCCTGGTCCTCCTGAACGTTGCTTCCTTTTGGAGAGTAGCTGGTGCGACTGGAAACATGTTTCTGTTGCTGTTGTAGCCAGGGACAAATTCTGTTGAATGGATTTACTGACCATGAGCACACTTCAGTAAAGCCTACAAACACTGGGAACTAGCAGGTTAATTTACCACTGAGAGTAAAATTATGTCAAGCACTTTCTCCAGGGTGAATCATTCAAAGGTCATGCTGTAACAAACTTATCTTCCATGGAAGACAAGCTTAATGGAAGTTCTTAAAGGAGGAGTAGTCATAATTCTTCCTTTTAAGTTTTGCAGCAAATAATTCCATTTCTAGCAAAAACTGTGCACACGGGGCTTTGTGTTTATCTTCTGCTGCAGATAAGTGTATTTGAAGTGCTGATATACAAGATGCTCGTGGCAATGTTATCTCTTGGACAACAAAAAAGGGATGGGTGGGGAGGGGACAAACTTGTAAATTCACAGAGATATACTCCTTGGCAACCAAATCCAAAACAGTAGCTTTGTGGCTTTCTGGGCTTTACCAAACTTTGTTGACTCAGCAAATTTTTGTTTAGAGAAAAAAAACACTTTAAGAAAAATATGAGCTCTCTAATGAAAGCAAATCAACAAAAATTGTTATGGAAAACCTATTGAAACCCATGCTCTGTAGAACTGAGAGTCCTGGACCGTGGGTTGCTGATGATTTTAACACAACCAGATGTGTCCTGTTGCTTCCTCAAAACTGAGCTACTGTGCCTCTCTTCACTCTGTGAAAGCCCTCCAGGTAGGTAACTACAAATGGCTTCTACATGTTCCAGTTGAAAGTATATGGAAACCCTGCCTTTTAGATTCCTTAGATAATCCTTTATTCTATCTGCTATTTTCTCCAGAAGCTTTGAGCAGCCTGCTTTAGTGGAAGGTGTCCCTGCCCATGGCAGGGTGTGGAATTCAATGATCTGTGAGGTCCCTTCCTACCCAAACTGTCCCATGAATCTAAGAAACAAAGCCAAAATGTTCCAGCCTACTATCACAGTAGGGGAGAAGAAATGCAGTTGCTTCAGCTGGACTTAAATTAAAAGAAAAATTGACTGAATTTAGGCTAATATGTCCAAGTAAATCTATGTGCAACTACATCCACTGGAGTTTCAGCTTGTTTCTGGATGACAGACTACAGAGTTGTCTAAAGGAGATCAAAAGCTCTAAGTCAGCCTGTTGTTAGGGTCAATAAATGAGTTTAGCAAACAGAAAATTATTTGAGGGGCTCCAGTGGCATGGGCTGCTTTCTATTTTAACTGGTCATTTTGTGGCAGGAAAACTAAGGAGAACATTTTTTCTTTTTTCATACTCTAAAGGTGCATGTTCTCATTCCTGAGTGAATGAAACACTTTCTTCTAAACGGGACTCTACTGTCTCATGTTGAATAGCCATGTGCTTCTGAAAAACATTCCTGCTGGTCTGAATAAAACCTCACTCCTGGTCTTTACATATTTTTGTTATCTGAAGGAGTTTCTAGGTCACGAAGAGAAGGTTGTCCCCATGCCTTTGTAGGCAACTTTTGATGTCCCTCAGTTCTCTCATAAACCTATTTCCAGGCTCCTGAAGTTTGATGTGTCTTTGTGCTTATCCATATGCAATCAAATTAGAGTTTAGTTGGAAATTTTGGTAAAGGGACAATTTTTCTGGTGAAAATACCAATCTGTTAATATTAGAAATAGTCTGGGAATGTGTTGGTTTCAGCAGAAATGGAGAAGGAGACCAGACACATTTTAATGGAAAGCTGCCTAGCTTTGGACTCTACTAACAGGGAGCATGCCTAGCAGAGAATTTGGCCATATCTGATTTTCTTTTTTCTACCCCAGAATAAAATATTTTCAAAGCTTTGAAGCCCTCAACCAAAGCAAAATCCCACCTATCGCATGGATATAATGAGGATATCTGTTTTCAGCTGTCTCTTCTGAGTTGCACCCAGAAATTCCCAATAGCCCCATTGCACATAACATGAAATTGCCTTCCTGGTTCCTATCAGAAATAATAAGTCAATATTTCTACAACACCAAGGGAATTTAAAATTTTATTTATAAATAGTGAAATTATCTGCATATACAGAACTCATCACAAACAGGGCTGGATCAACAGCTAAAAACAATGCTGTTCAAACCACAGCATGAGCCACACATTCTACAAAATAATCTCCCATATGAAACCAACTTTCTGGATCTACTGATCCAAGCTGTGGGATGTTATTTATAAAACATCCACAGCCCCTGTTAGTAATGAGCACTTCACATTTCCAAACATTTGACAGCCTAACTTAATTGGTGTTCTTTGAAGAGCACTAAGATTTGGATTTTGCTTTTTCTACTAGTTTTTCTGGCAGATTTCAGAACTGACAAATTGCATTCACACATCCCTTACAGTCACCAGGAGCATGGATCTTACTGAAACCTTTTATTTAATGCTCTGCCTTTCCTGGGATTTAAGCTCCTCGATTCCACTGAGTGCCCGTATCTTCCGTCTGTGCTTCTGTGTTTCTCTTGTTTTTATCTGTGCATGTCTTGCAATCTTCCATTCTGATTCTACAGCTAAGACTTTCTAGAAGAGACATAATCAGCTCTTTAAACAGTGACAAAACCAGTCCATCATCATGACTTCAGTGTTGATGATTCTGATACTTTTATCACCAACCTTGACTGTAACACAAAAGTCAGTAGGTTTTGGCATGTGATTTAGGACACGCCTCCAAGGGAACAGGAAATTCCAACCACCATTCAAAATGCAACACCAGCTTCCTCACAGTATTCACATTAAATAATGTCTCCTGGCTTCAGAAGAAGAAAAGGGAAAGAACAAATGAATAAACTGATACTGTGAAAATATATCCGCTGAGTTAATGCCAGCTTGATCATCACTTTTCTTCTTGAATTTGGTACCGTGTTGAGTCCTTAAGTTCATGAGTAATTGTAACATTAACACCATGGAATATCTTTTTATTTTACTGGTTTCTGTAAGAACAAAGGGGTTTTTTTCCACAAAAGCATAACCAAATTCCATCAACAGCACCATAGCAATGTCAAGCTACAGTATTTATTTTCACTACAGAAAACATTAGCCCGTGGGGGAGATGTTAATGTATATTAATTGCTCAGATTATTACAAAATTGAGCTTCTAGAATAAGATGGATCAAATTTCTTACAGAAATGATGGAAAAAGTCATCAATAATTCAAAAAATGAAAATAGAACTTACTCATGCTGTGGCTTTGTGCCCTGTGGTTAGGTGACAGTGCCTAACACAAAGTACTCCCAGATCCAAGTTCTTCCTTAGGAGCTTTCCTAACATCTCTCTCCTGAAAAGACTCCTTGGTGCCAAACAATCTAAAGGACCTCAAAGTGAAGTGTTCTCATCTTGGGGATATTAATTTCTCTCTCCTCTAGACAAATGTCTGTTTTAACCAAATGAGAAGAAGCACAGTATCTCTGATCATGTCTCATCCCCTGTCCACGTTAGCTGGAACTTGCCAGCTGGCTCAAAGGTTTTTGGTAAGGCCCTTTCAGACAGACATGCTCAGACAGTGTGGTTGCAGACACCTCGTTTCCTTAGGAAAAGAGGTTAAAAATTATTAACTACCCCCATGTATTTTTAGAACAACCAAATCCTGGAACTTTACAGAACCCTAATGACAATTTCCTTTAATATCAGTGCGCCTTCATTAGCAACTTCAGCCATTCCATAATCTCATCCAGCTGAACATGCAACTCTAAGCAGTAAGAGGAGCATCCCACTTTAATGAATATGGACTTCTTGAGTTTCTTCCCTTCAATACTGCTCCTCTTTTGGTACCTGAAGCTTGTCATCAAAGACGTCTGCTTAGTACCTCTCAGTAGTTAGTACACAGATTAAAAGTAGCCAATGTAGTTCTAAACTGAAAACTTTGTCAGTGACATTTCTATATAAAATTCCAAATAAGTAATGTTATGCTGGCAAGAAACACCCTAAACATAATAAGTAATGAGTAATAATAATAATAGGCCTTACTCTTATGAAAATACACCATGTCCAGAATCAAGCTGTGACATCAAGGTCAAAGCCAGAATCTCAAAAGCAGCCATGTGCTTGTAATTACTCTGAACTTTAGTTGTTGCTTGTGTTGGTCATTTTACAATCACATCATTGGAAAAGGCAAAATATCTGCTTGCATTCTAGAGATAATTGTGGAAAGGACAGAAACGGGAATTTGACAGTCCCTTTGAGATGAACAGTTATAAACAGTTATATGGTTTGATATAACCCATTATTTATAATGGGTTATATGCTCCATTTCCAGATAAAAACAGGAGCTGGAGAACACTGTGCTAACTTACTTCACTTCACTAAAGAACTGCTACACTCAAAGAATCAAAATATATGCAGGCAAGTGCCCCATTAAATGGAACCACTAGACCCTTACATTTTTTGCCTTTTAAAGTTCTTTACAACAGCAACAGTTGTACACAAATAAAAATGGAATACCAGCCAGAATGGTGGCTCTGAACTTCTGCAATTTCATAAACAGAACACAACTAGCATCTCTTACATGGAGTTGGAGGAAGTAAAAAAAAACTGAGAAAGCAAAGTCTGAGGAGAAAAAATAGTAGGAAAACATTGCAATTTTTAATTGGTCCAAATAATCTGAATTCACTTGTTTATGCATTACTCACAGTGACACAGACATTGGTACACAGAATTTTTTCTAACGGAAAAAAATCCTCTGCTGGCTAGCCCCCCCTTTTATAAATATGTTTTTTGATCTTTTTGTACTTTCTTCCTGAAGTTTTAAGTCCGTGTGTTATCGATGTTCACATTTTTGAAAGGATCGTGCACTTTTAATTATTCAGCAGTAACTGTTCAGTTGAGTTTGTTTTTTTTTTTAAACAAGCTGCCAGAAACAGGTATGTGTGTGTGTGTGTGTGTGTGTGTGTGCGTGCCCATGTGCTTCTCTTTGAAGGAGCTGTGGGAGTCAGTCTGGAGGAGGAGACGGCTAACAAAGTAAATCTAGAGCATGTTTTCATATAAAACTGAGCCCACACCACAGCTCTCTGGTGGGAAAAAAAAAGAAAAAAAAAGAAAGATGATTGCCTCATTCCATTCCAGTCTTGGCCAACTGTGTTAGCGCTGGTTGCAGCCCTATTAGACCACTTGCTGACATGCTGCAACTCATTAAGGTCCCAAAAGCTCCTCATTTCCTGCTGATCTAGATTCCTGCCATTACAGGGAGCTGATGAAGCATAGGAGGGCTCCAGTTAGTGCCAGAAGCAACACGAGTTGTGCAGTAGAAATGTGTGTCCAGAAGAGAAGAAGGGAAGGTGACAGAGGGGCACCAAGACCTTTTGGCATTGGTAAACCACCATGCCAGCTCTTGGGAGATCATACTTTAGGGAAAACATTTTCCCTGTCTGCCACACAATTCCCAGAGACAGGCAGCATCCCATAGGAATATTTTGGAGCAACAGCCATTGCCCTCTTTCAGCCACCATTTGGAGGAGCTGTTTCCCCAGGAATCTCAAGACGCCTGCAGAGCAGACTTTATGGCTACCCAAACACTGCCTTTATGAAATGCTTTGCAGTCAAACCAGGTGGTCTGCCGTCCTTGCCAGATGATTTGCAATGTTACTTTGCAATTATTGTGCACAATTTTGTATGAAATTCAACAAGTGATTTTGATCCACTGAGAAAACAAGAGTGGGGCAGTGTTTCAAGGTGCTTCATGTGCAGTACTAACCAGACTGAAGACCATCCACTCTTTCTCAATGGGGTAGGCTTCTGCTGGTGTCAGAAGATGAACTGGCTATCCAAGTGTAACTCCAAGTTTAACTGTTGAAGGACAACTACAGCTGGCAGGAGCAAGCTGAGTGCTGGAGGTGGATGAAGGGAGAGGAACTGGCGCTGGCTTGTTAGCAATGAGCTGTTAGATCAGCTCACCTCATCCCAAAGGAGGTTATGGGATACAAAGGCTGGTCTAACTTTCGAATGAGAGCAAGGACTAACACTTATTTAACAAGTGGCCAAACCAGGACAAAGTGACCTGGAATATTTGCAAGTTCTCACTTAAGCTTTTGCAGTGTTACACAGGAAGAAAATGGCAGGTCTGAGAATACAGTTAAAGAGTCCCTGTCCTGGACCTCCCTACCTCCCTCTTGCCTTGGACTTGCCTCCACTCCCAGCCAGCCTGTGGTTTTTCCAGTGCCTGACAGCAGTCCTTCCAGCTGTGCTGACTCCAGGGGTGATGTGACATCCATTTGCTAAGAACTGGACTGGGACCAACAGCTCCTTTTGCATCTCCCCACAGCCATCACTGCTTCTTCTTCTATTGAACTATTGACTTGGACAAGATTCAAATTAGTTGCCTATGGGTGAAAGGTTCATTGTCCCATCATGAATTCCACGCTCCCGCTTTCCCTAGCTCCCAGCTGTCATGTCCTACCCGTCTTCCTCCCAGTGGCTCTCTGAGCTTCTTGACCATTTCCAGCTGTCCCCTTTGTGCCTGTGTCCAGCTTTCTGATCTCCACAACCTGTTTTTCCTCTTTCCTTTGTGCCTCCCGCTTAAATCAGATTATCTTTGTTCTTGAGCTACTCTGCTCTTGTATTGTTTTCCTCCAGTTTCAGCATCACTGGCACCAGTCTCCGCTTCCACCACAAACCAACGTGGACCTCAGCATCTCAGTCCCTTTTTCTCTTCTCTCCCTCTTTCACCACACTCAGTGTTAGCCAGTTGTCCTTCTCCCTCACTTCTTAGTCCAAAGGAACCCAGGTTTCCCCTAAGTCTCTGGCTTTTTAACTGAAAAATTCATCTATCCAAGCAAAAGCAGCACAAAAGACCAAAATTAGCAGTCCCTGCATGCTCCAGAGAAATGGAAAAGATATGAAAGGAGGTTGGACTGCAGTGAGCAGGGTGTAACTGATAATTTAGATCGTGGGCACACTCAGGGGTTTCCTGCCTGGAACCAGCACTGCAACATCACCTCGGGCTGACACAAGTGGCCTCTGTGGCTCACAGAACAGTGACAAGTGACAGCTAGCCAGGTGGACACAACATTCCAGACTACAGCGGAGCCATTCCAGTAGTCACTAAATGGATGTAGACTTCAGAAATATATCCCTCACATAAGTAAGACTCCACCTGCAATTAAAAGATTTAAATGTGTAGGTTTGCCAAGTAAGGTCACTGCCATAAATAACTATCACCAATACATGTATTTTTCTTTCAAGAGAGAAAATATGAGGGTTAAACCCTAATACCTGACATTTTGATGCGATTTAAGCAAGTGCATAGCTGAGTTTAAAAATTAATCCAAGCCAGGCACATGCTGCTTTTTCTGGACTGAGGACCTCACAGCAAATAGCTGGGCTCTAACACAGGTGATCTCCAACACTGCAAGGTTCTTACATAGCCACAGGCATTGCTTGGATGGGATCAATACATTGTCAGTTCATGGAGCAGCTGCTTCTCAAGCCCTCAGCTCTTGCTAAGTGAGATCCTCTACTCTACTGGGTTTTTTGGAAGTGAAGTATTTCACAGTCCTAACCCAGAAAAGTATCCAAATGAGAAGGTTTTCAAGACTTGCAGGAGGCATTCTCAAGTAAACCCACTCACCCCTTCGAATATTTTGTTTTGAAACCATAATTTCAACCTCCATAAAAACTCCAACTACTCCACTAAAAGAACACAAATTCTAGATTTAATTTGGCAAAAGTAATTCCATTTTCTATCATTGTTATCAAGTTCCATAAGAACCCTGAGCTTATTCCCGTAAAAGAAACTTTCTACAAGTGTTATCGGTGATTATCTTGGTAATTTCAGAATGAGAAGAGGTCACCTCCTGGAGCACTTGCTGTTCCCTCACTTTGCCTGGTTTTGGAAAGTCAGGTTCCTTCTAGCAGAACTGACTCCAGATCAGAATAGACACCAGTCCCTCTTGGACAGAAAGTTCCCCGAAGTTTGTACATGGGTTGTGTGATCTTTGTGGCACATGAAGGACAGAAGGGACAGAGCACATCCAGCTCCTCCAGGTTACACAAATATCAGCCATGTACTTGAAAGTTTGGATTTGTTAGGGAAATAGTCATAATCATCAGCATCAGTGAGCTGCACTTAAGTTACCTCCAAACCCACACATAAAATACAGGAAGCTGTTTAAAAATAAATTACAGGTTGTTTTAATTATAAAATTAGGTGTATTTTAGATTAGTAGTTTATTTTTTAACAATGTTTTGTTGTAATGATATATAATCTTATAAGGCATATTCTTTCCAAAACAGAAACTTGTTATTTAAATGAACACATCATGTAGTTACTGGGATAATTATTAGCAAAAACATCCTTGAGACAAAATGCTTGCCAAAAGCTGTTTCAAATGTTTCCTTTCTAGCAGCCTCAAAGACAAATAACTTGTAAGAGTACTCAATTTACATATTCTTTCATGTAAATGGTAGAAATCCTTAAAAAAACAGTTGCTGTTGGTATTACCAGTATTTTCTCCAATTTTCTAGTACTGAGTGGGTGTATAGATTTTTTTTTTATTTTAATGCCCATTTCAGAATAAAAAAGTGCATATTAAAGGTCAACCTCAGCTGGGGATAAAAGCAACACAGATGATGAATGAATTTTAGCAAGATTAGTAGTCTCAAATAGGCTTAAATCATGACTATTCATATATTTAAATCTACACAAATCACATATTTTTAGTCCTTAGGACTAAAGCATGCTATAAGCATAGTCCTTGAAAGAGGCTTTATCTTTTTGCTTGAAGAAATTTCATTAATCAAAAAATCCTTTCAAAAATAGGTATATGATGTTGAGGGGGGAAAGGAAGCAAATATTAATGCGACTATCTATTTTATGCTAAATAGAAGCATTAGGGTTCATCCTTAAAATTACCATATATTTCTCTGGGAAGTTCCTGACTGCAGTCACTGATAATGGGTTTTTTCCCCAAAATGCAGTCAGGCCATAGTTAATCTCAGACAGAGTCCTTTCAACACTCTGCATTTCTTTAGAAAATATGCTAATTTTATAATAAAAGCAAGACCTTTTGGCCCAGCTGGCCAGTAAAACTTGCTCTGGTCTCAGTGAGAGCACAACTGGACCCTTTCTACAGCTAAGATGACAAATTATCTTTCTGTTAAGCAGCATACAGAAGAGTAATTGAGGTTTTGCTAAGTTTGACAGATACCATAAGCAACCAAAGAAAACAGTAACATCTGGATTAATATATCAACCACAGCTTTAAAGGATAAATGGAAGCCTTAATTGCCTCCTTGCATGTACTACATACATGGTATAATGAAAAACATTTAGCTAAGTTCGTACTTATTTCATGTTCACAACTATAAATCAATTCAAATTAGTAGTGTTATATGTTTGTCTAACAAATTACTTGTTATGGCTCTATAACATGAGCAAAACAAACTTAAAAGAGCAGAATGTGTCTGATCACAGCTGGATGTGCCACATCTCCTGGTAAAAACTGCAGTGTCTGAAGCTGGAACAGTGTAAAGCAACAATCAGAACTGCCAGGAGTACAGAGGACCTGCCCTCAGAAATACCAAATATACATGTACAGCCTTGAAAACAAAGATCATTTGAAGAATAAAAAGCCTTCTCTAGAAATGATAATGCATATAATGGCTGATTCTTTGAGGAACTGGCTTTTCCACTGCCTTGAGAGGATTACTGATGGAACAGGTTTTTAGCACAGGAGACCAAGTATTGATTCCTGGCTGATTAAATTGGCAGTTTCAGATTTTTCTTACACCAAAGATCATGGGAAAATGTACGTACTTACACAGAAAAATGACAGATAAAGCACTTCCACCCACTGGGCCTCTCCAGGAAGTTGTAGACCTGTCCCTGGGTGCTGGTTTTGGTCAGATGCTGGCTCTGGAAGCACTCTGTGGTCCAGGTCCTGCCGGCTCCACTGTCTGAGCAGGCTGCAGCCTTTGTGCCTTCCCCGGGGCCCCGGGGAATCCCGGGTCCCTTATCCATGGACGGCTCTGGATTCACTGCTACAGGAGAATACTGCATTGTGCTGAGGCTCCCCCTGACTTCCAACAACACTGCAGATTTGCTATTTCCACTCAGAGTGCTCAGCTGGAGAGTGGAGCCTTGATCCTGCTCACAGTGGTCACACACTGGGTACACAGCAGCTTCTGCACCACCACAGCACATTCCGCAACAACACCCAGGTATTGCTGTCTCTGATCAATATTTAAAATCATGAAGTAGGGATTGGATGTCTTCCGTGTCCAAGGTTCTCCAGCAGCTGATGAGATGACTTTGTGCTGTTATCATGGAGCTTTTCTGTGACACAAGTGGAAGCTGCCAGCCTGTCACCTGCTGTCACTCATATCCTCTGAAATTAAGTCAGAAAAACCCATGAGACAGTAACAACAGAAGGAACAGGAGTCTGGGAAAGAAAAGAGGTTGAGACTTCTGGAGGAAGGAAAGAAAATTAATTTCAAAATTACATTGTTAAGAAGAAAGCATAGAACTATTTAAACAGTGCAACACTCGTGCAGCAGCAGAGGCAGCTGACCCTATCAGATTACTTTCAAGTGAACCGTTCTTGAAGTGCCCTGATTAGAAATGAAGTGTTGACCAAAACATACATGAATAAGGCTTTGAACTTCAACACCTACACCTCAGGAGAACGTATCTAGAGCATTAATATTACAGGAAGAATTTACGACTTAAATAATTTCAGTCACCTCACAGGATCTAATCTGCAGTCCACAGTACTCTGGAACAACTTTTCTCAAGTGTAAAAAGGACGATGCCATTAATGATAACTGATACTGGGAGGTTAATATTGCTACAAGGGAAAAGATCAAAGACTCCTGGCCTGATCCTCAATTTTCTTCAAGCTCTTTCATGTTTGCAGCTGATTTTGCTACTCTCAAACAAGTACCTAGACAAAATAGATAAGAAAATAGGGTTCTTCTAGATCAATATGTATTTCATGAAGCAGAATTAAATCGCTGCTAATACAGAGCAGCAATTTCTTAGCAGCAATATTAATAATTTTGTAAGACTGAGAGTGCATGTCTTTCTTTGAACTGCCTTTTTTCTTACACCCCACATTCAGAGTTACTTTAGCCTCGGTAGAATATTTTAGAGAGACAATTTCAGCCTTCACACACAGCCCCCTTTTTATAAATTAAGCCTATTTTTTGCTGTTGCTTAAAGCTTCTCGTGTAGTGAATGAACTGCTAGTGCAGTACATCTGAACAGAGCCCTCCAAGTTATTCCACAAAGTATTTACATGTACGCATTTTAACATGACTTTCCTACACAGGGCTCATTTCTTAACACTGCTCATGGAAAGGTGAGCACCAGTTCACATTTCCACATCAGTCCTAGTGCAGAGAGAGAAATACATCACTTCCCTCAGCAGTTCTCTTAATGATCAGCTGGAGGGTGCAAACATTAAATCACAAAGCCCTTCATCCCAGTCAGCCTGCAGCAGGTCCCTGAGAAGCACCTTTAGGAACATCCGCTCACTCTGGGGTGCTGAGGCTGCCTGGACAAGGCTGGCTACACAGAGCTGCAAGCAGAGCTGCCTGGAACACCTTTCCTGGGCTGCTCCATCCACACACAGCATCCCACAGACACGGCACAGAAAAACCTGAAAGCAGCTGGCAAACAGCACCTACTTTCTCCAGGTGTATTCCTCTCCTGGCGGCTGCTGCACACCGTGCAGTCCCTGGAGAGGTGCAGGAGAGAAGCTGCTGCCCGGCTCTGCCCACGGCTCCTTAAGTCCCACCCTGAGCAACGCAGGGGCCCTCCCTTTGGGCTGCCTTGTATGGCTGCCCCTGCAAAAGGCACAGAAAGAATCGGGAACATTTGGGATGATTTCAGAGAGAAGTTACTTCTGTTTCTTCCTGCTGTCAAAACCAGCAATCACAAGCAACAGCTTAACTTCCCTGCCAGTCTTTTTCTTATCTGCAGACACTTCATTGCAATGCATTAAAAGCAGCCTTTCCTTACTGCACATCTTTAAACACTGAATAAGGTGATGCTTGTGGCAAGCTGGAGGCTCTGCATCCTCCTTTCATACTGGGAAAGTCTAAACAGCAGCTTCAGTTGCTCAGGGTTTTTTCTATCAAAGCTTTGACAAAGCCAAAAGCAGCGCTTCATTATTACATCAAGTACTGGAAAATCAGGGTTCTTTCATGTTGTTGCCCTTTTGAGCTCCAGGTCATTTTTTGTATTAATTTGGAAGAGAATCCCAAACATAACCATTCCAGCATCCAACTCCCCATTTTATTGTTGACCTTTCTAATCAGGAAGGAGAAAGTGAATACTGCTATTTCTCTCCTTTCCTCCCTCTTGTAACAGAAATCAGACTGTTGTCTGCAATGCCAATATTCCAAACGTAAGCTTCCCACTCTTCCAGAGCCAGGAGTTTGAGAATGGAACAAAGGTACCCCTTTTACCCTATGGTTATCATCAGTGGAAGAATGCTGCCATTGCAGTCTTAGTTTTTTGTCATAATTGCTTGTGGGACTAAGGCATCTCTTTCCTTGAAAAGATTACTCCAGAAAGTTATTTCTTAGTTTCCTAGTTATATTTCCATACCACTGCAAAAACTCCAAAACAAAACAAAAACCCAAACCCAAACCCTTTTAGTTCCTTTCTTTTTTCTTGATACATGATACATGTAGTCTGATCTAAAAGCCAACCCATCCAGAACATTTTCTTTGGATGCTGTGTTGCTCAGTTTACCCTGTGCACAGAATTGAATACATTATTCCACACACTACTGCAGGTGAGTGGTCATTGAGAACAGATACTTGACTGGAGCCACAAAAATCCTTCTCCAGGTTTTTGCTTCTTCCTGAAATGCTTGCTGCACTAATTAATACTTTTATACTCTCTGCTCTATTAACTTTTCCAGACAGTAATTTGCTAAATGAAAAAATTTCCATCTCTCCTCACCTCTGACCTCTCCTGAATGTAATTACCCAAGCTCTACAAAACTAGCCAAAGTATGGAGGGAAAAAAAAACCATTAAAGAAACCCCAACAAACCAAACAAAAACACCCAACCAACCAACCAACCAAGAAGTAATTTTCATGGATATTTCAATGTTAAAAATAAATTTCCTTTGAGGGAACAGTAGTACCCAGCTTTACTGCAAATGCAAAACCTCAACATAATAGCAGCAGGTTTGAAACCCCTGCAGAAATGACACCAAGCACCTGACTCCTATTTCTCTGTTGAGGAAAAGATGATTTAATGATAAGATTTTAATAGACTGAGAGGTGGAAGACTTGAACTCATTCCTTCTCACACCTCCAAAAGCAGTATATTGCATCTTTGGGTCAGAATCTCAAAAGGCAATTAGTCACCTCACTAATTTATGACCTACATCATAGGCATGATTTCAGGGATGTCTAAATGCTCAAGTGTTCACTGGTAACTATAGATGCACACAGCATCCTGCAACTGTGTATATACAGGAGCGTGAGTTCTGTGGCTGGGCTCACTTCATGTGCTTAATTTTGGTGGGGCTGGTGCCACCCCCGTGCTCAGAGAGCACATCTTCCTCAACCTGACAGCACTGCATTTAGCACTAGACTTGGGAATTTATAACCAGAAGGCCAGGATGGAAAGGCACAGAGAAATGTCTGGCTCTGAGATGTATTTTTGAGCCCCTTCTTGAGGAGGAGGCACTTCTCAGAGACAAACCTAAACACACCACCACTGACACCACCCACCACTGTCTCCTCGGGGGGCTGTGTTTTAGAACAAAAGTGTTAATGAGTCATGCAAGAGCCAGGTAATATGGAATCCTTAACGCTAGAAAATATCTTGAAGGGTAGAGAGTAGATGAGACTTGGAAAACATTCCCGCGCCCCTCTGTCCATTCTGGATTCCATTCTCCAGACGTAAGCTCTCTGCATCAGTGCTCTTGAAGATCTGCTCTGGATCTGCAAGCTGCAGCACTGCCAGCACTGATAGCCAGGAGCTGGGCACTGCTGAGTGCCACACAGCCCTCTGGGCCAGCTGTGAGGTCTTAACAGTGATCACACTGGGGCACAAACCCAGCGAGTTGTGTGGGTCCAGCTGGTGGAGCCTTTAAAGGGGAAAAATCCCAGCCCTTGCTCTCTGATTCAACTTCGCAGCCTGGTGGGCTCTTACAAGGGACTGTAAACAAAGGTAATTAAGAATTATGAAATGGAGCTTCAGCTCTGAGTTCACTTAACAGTATCCCCTATACTGTTTATTTTTGAACTGTAATGGGACAATATTTGTCTTGCCAATCTGCTACACAGTTCAGCTGTCTGTGGAGCACTTGGCAGTCCATTTAATGTGCACCATGAACAACATTATTCTCCTTCACAAGGATATGCTGAATGTAAACTAAGATATCATGACTTGTACACTGTGGTATTGGAAAAATGGTGCATGTCCCAGTTGAGACACTGGGCTTCCATTCTCTCCAAAAGTTTGCCAAGTGAAATGTATTGCAGCATTTTACCACACAGGGAAAGATATGATGTGAGAAAATGCCTTTTATGAGTTCTGGCAGTGCTTCATTATTTTTGTACTAACATAGATAGTCTACAAGGCTGACTGCTTGACCCAGAGTAGTGTCTAAGAATTCCATAAATCTCTCATTTCGATGACAGAATGCCTGTAAGAAATTAACCTGACTCCTGCACTTATTAAGGTTTTTTTTTCCTCTCTGTTCAAATTAAAACTGAAATATTTTATTGGAAAAAATGAACAGAAGATGCAAGTTCTTCAAGAAATGCCTGAACTTCTTAACAGTCGTGATGTGAAGAAAGTGTCAATCTCATAGTATGATGCATATAATGAATGTATAGATCATAGAACGATCATAAATGTATAAAACTTATACTAAATCATACAATAAGATCTAAACTATTGTTTCTATGCTGGCTCTAATAAACTCTATCTGCCTAATGGAAATTAAAAAAGATCAATTAATCCACATGATCATTAGAGAGGGAACTAGTAGCAACTTTCAGGTCAGGTTGTCTGCCTGTTCCTACAATACCTGTCCTTTTCATTTCTTGAAAATTCATCAACATTATAAGCACATGGGCCTACATTTTATTCTGAAAATCTCTAGTTCTGCTTTTGACTGGTTGGTTAAAAAGCTATTCAGCCACTTTTGACCATGCAGAGAGAGGAAAATAGCTACCTATTTTACCTCTTTTAAAATAAACCTCACTGATAACCGGCATCCATAACGATCCCAAAACAAAACCAACAAAGTACAACAGCTTGTGTACTGGAACCGTACCCTGATGATGTATCCCTTTCCAAAGGATGTTCAGTGGTACCCATGGGATTCAGCACCCTGGAGAGAGCAAAGAGACCCGGCCCAACAACCCCCTGCCCCGCCCCAGACCCCCATCTACCCAAAAATCACATGTCACCACCATTACGGTGGTGAAGGACTTCAAGCCCTGTTTTTCTCTCATTTTTATGAGTCCTGATGAGTCCACAGCCATCCAACACACATCTCTTAAAAAAGTGCCGTATTTTTAATTTCAGCAAGGACATCAAGTATTCAGCTTATCTTTGTGTGCATGTGTATGTGAAAAATCTCAGATAAGCAAATCACTTGCATGGCTTAACTATTATTCCACAGTAATTCAGGGTACATTTCAATTTTCCATGAATATACATACTCTGTGCCTCAGTCTCTTAGCTTGGTATCCTGTTGCTATTTTAGGTTGTCTCTCACGACAAGGATGGGGGAAGATGAAAGCTGAGGAACCAGGTGAAAGATCTGACAAAGAAGTGTGTTTTCCTTTGCTGGAATTGGGAAAGGTTTTGATTCCATGACTTTTGCACCATAGTTCAGCAAAGTTTCAAGAGCACTAATTTCTATTGGACAAATGCCAGCATCACAGGGTCCTAATCCTGTTTGCCATTTGAGGCACTATGGGAAATCAAACAATAATTATAATGCACTCCATGAGAGTCATTTTAAGAATGATGCAGCCAAATTTCATGTTCTCATGTTATTCCACCTGGACAATCTTGGTGTGCAGTTTAAGTGCTCTTCACTAGGCCAGCAGAATTCTTTCATTATAAATCATAGCACAGCTTTATATAAAGCCACAGCATATTCAATATCCGGATATTAATAAAGCAGATGAACTAAAATAAACTGCTACCATGAAGAGCAAAGTATCTGTTGTTATGCTTATGTTGCATTAAAGGAAGACAAAATTACTGCATGGAATTGGTTTCCTATGGTCACTGCTGAAGAGGTAACCAGATAGGAGCCACAGAGAACCTTCAAATAATAAGAGACAATATAAATTCTTACATGGTGAACCTCAGCTGTTACTTGATTCCTTTTTTCAATTATATTAAGTGTCCCAGCATTGTTTGATTGGATTTGTTTAAATCATTAGTGATGCACTGGAGGAAAAGGATACTGTTATTGGTTCTAAGGTTGTAACAGAATACCACGAAAAGTGGGTGCTTATTTCAAGTATATCTGAAAAGATTGACTAAAATAGAACTATTGCTACAGAAGAGACTCTTTACATAGGAGCTGCATGTTATAACTGAAGAGGCAGTTTGAAAAGATGACAGTGATCCCTTCGGGGTAAGTGCAGTTGGGCATTTTTACACGTAAGAGTTTAAAAAAGTCAATGATGACATTTTATTAATTTTATCTAAAGTTTCCACAAAGTGTTTTTTCTGTGAGCCGTGGGCTCTTTTATACAACCTTCAATTGATTACCAAGCAGATATTAAAGAGAAGTAAACTGAACTTGAAATTGTTAATGTACCAGGTCCACTTTACCTTCCTTCTCAGCTAAGCTGTAGCCTCAGGCAGTAACTCTTCTGAAATGATTCACCTCGTGCTCAAAGTGGAGCATATTTTCTTATTTCTTACTTTTGTCTCCTGTAATTTTTTTGATAGAGCTGTCTATTGCTTTCTCTGGCAGTTCTAAATGCCTCACTGATTCCAGAGCACATAACATGCAGTGCACACATGTAGCATGGCCAGAAAGTCAGGCTTAGTGTGTTCTGCAGAGATTTAAAGAGCACAAGCACAAAGGCTGGCCAAGGGTTTTGCCACTGCATTCCAAGCAATCCCAATAAGCCAGGCTGACTTAGCTCTCCTCCACAAAGAAGGATGGAGAGCTCCCTGGTGAGTACCACCCCACCACTTTGGGTGCTCAGAATGTCAACCAGGACATTTCCAGCAGAGAAGCAGATCCTACATTCTTCCCAGAATTAATAAAATCAGCTAAATATGATGAGCTCAGCAAAGACACTTGGCATCTGAGGCATTTCAGTTTTGTCCACCTTTTGGAAATCCAAAAGGTGGACAAAACTGAAAATCCATCCAAAAGAGGATGAAGTCATTGTGAGACACTGTATTAGTAATGAAAGGGTAAAATATATTACAGTCCTGTTGTAATAAGAAACAAACAAGATTAAAATCAGAAGTCCTGGGCATAGCCAGGGGCACAAGCATATTGCTACCAAAAAACCCAATTAACATCTGCACGAACATGTCCTGAGGCACAGAAGAAAACGCTGAAATTTAAGAAAAGCAGCACTACCTAGTCCAGATTTAAACATGACAGTGTCACCATCTTGTTCCATGGGGAAAATGTTCCCAGGGATGAATCCATTTGTGTTTTCCTGAAAAAAATCTACAGAGCTTATCTTACAGAGGTTGTTGAAAGAGCCTGTGCCTGTTTTGGGGAGACAAACAGCATGCAGTGACTGAGAAGCTGTATTTTTTGTTGTGAGGGGAGAAAACTGACTTGGAGGAGACCAAGGGGAGTCCTCAGTGGGATCTGCAGCTTCCTCCCAAGGGACAGGAGAAGGACAGATCCTCTCTCTCTGTGACCAGGGACAGGACCCGAGGGAATGGCTGGAGCTGGGTCAGGGGAGTTTAGGTTGGATATCAGGGAAAGGCTCCCCAGGGACTGGCCACGGCCCCAAGGCTGCCAGTGCTCCAGTGGCATTTGGACGACACTCAGGCACAGGGTGGGATTTTTGGGGTGTCTGTGCAGGGCCAGGGCTTCCTTCCAACCCAGGATATTCCATGACTCCATGCAATGGAATCATGGCTCTGTGGCTCCACAGCCACACATTGGAACAGGCCTCAGGATGGCAAAGCCTGAGGCTTGTTCATTGAAGCCTGTGTGGAGGAGGAGTCCTAAGCTGTGAGTTGGCAATTTGTCCAGGAACCCCTTCTGCAGTCAAATCCTGCTGAAACAATCTGCTGTAACTTTTCCAGGAGGAGGCTATTCCCAAAGAGAAATGGAGGCACAGGAAGACTGGAAGGAGACAGAGTCCTAGAATTGTTTAGGTTGGAAAAGACCCCTCAGTCAAGCCATTAATTAACTCAACACCACCCTGTCCACCAGACCAATGGGGTCTGAACAAGACAGACAAGCCCAGTGCAGCAATATCCCCAGGGACATACTGGAAGGAAGTCTAGATGGCTTTGGGTGGATTTAGGCATTTATACACTATGGCCCATCCCTTACAGGGATTATAACAAGCAGTATTTCTTTCTTTCCCTTTTCTCCCTAAAGACAGAGAGTGTAAGGACTCTTGTAGATTCCAGGAAAGGAGTTCCTCAACGCAGATTGTAATAACTGAAACAAAATAGAACAAATGCATCAAACCCAAGCCATTAAATAATATTTATTTTTTTTTTCTGCCCTAGGAGCTGGTATATGTACCTATTTATTGCTTCAAAAGAGTGAAAGATTCTCCTTCTTCTGGGGGAACATAGCACCCCAACAGGTCATTCATTCCTTTTCAAAGTAATGAAACCCTCTTGGCAAACATATTTGTGGGATTGGACTCACCAGGCCTGGCAAGCTCATGCTCCTTGACTTCTCTGTTAAAAGCATCACAGGTGGAGTCTTTGGTGAGGTTGGGCTGATGCTGGGATATCTGGGATATCCCAGCACCAGCTGGCATAATGGGATTATTTTCATCTGTCCTGGAACTGGTGGTAATGGTGTAGATGTTGCTTCTGGGGTATTTCCACATGCAACAGATTTCTTGCATTCCTCTTCTGAAGTTTGCATTATAGATGTAGAAGAGGGTTGACTTAGAGGCTGAGGAACTGAAAGAGATCCAAGTGATGGCCAGGAAAAGCAAGGAGCTCTTTCTGTAGTCTTTTTCCTGTGGGTGCCACAACTGTACCATGAAGAAAGGCAGCCAGGACAGAAGAAAATCCAAGACAAATATGAAGAATATCTTGACAGTTTTCACTTTTCTTCTTGAGACAAGATTCATTGTCCTCCTTCCAGCTGTGTCCTCAGTGCCACTTCTCCAAATGTAGGTGAAGAGCTTCTGGTAGCAGAGGATAATGAGGAGTGATGGGATCAAAAGCAACAGCACTGAGAGGTGGATGACACCAGAGGTGGCTCCTAGCCAAGAACTGGGGAGAAAAAAATTGCAGTGGTGGTCACTGCTGGAGCCATAGAGAAAACAGGCTGGCGATGCAAACAGAGCACCACAGAGCCAAGAGACCAGAGTCATTCTCTTGGCTTTCTCCCTGGAAACTCTAAAATTCAAGGGATGCACGAGAGTGTAGCATCGATCCACGCTGATGGCAAGGAGCACATAGATCTGGACCCCGGCTGTGAGGTACTGGATGTACCTGACCAGCCGGCACACTCCTCTGCCCAGCATCCACCACCCGGAGCTCAGCTGCAGCAGCAGGAAGGGCACACTCCCCACACTGCTCATGAGGTCAGCACAGGCCATGGACACCACAAAGTAGTTGGTGGTGGACTGTGTCCTCCTGCTCCTGTGGATCACTAAGCAAATGAGGAAGTTTCCCAAGACAGAGATCAGCCACAGTGCTCCCCAAACCACGCTGGCAGCTGCGATTTCCCCTGGCCTCAGCCCATATTCTACCAGAGTGGTTCCTGCTGGGGCCGGCTCCCAGGGCTGGAGGTTCTGACATGTCGTAGCCAGCAGGAGGGGAGGAGGCTTTGGGGCTGCTCATGCTCTGCAGCAGGAGCAAGGTAAGAAGAACAGGACCACTGCTGTTATCCATGCTGTGAGAAAACTCGGCTACACCTTTTGCTCAGGCTACAGACAAAGAGGAGAGAAAATGTTTTGTTGAACAACCCTGTGTGAAAAGCCCAAAGTAATCAATAAAAGACAACTCTTAAGTAGTCTCCATACTCCTTAGAGCAGTAGATTTCAGAGAAAAGGGTCAGAAATATATAGTGACACTATGTGGCATGGCAGAGAACATTAAGTTTCATGCAGATTTTTAGGAATGGCCTGAGTATTTCAGACAGCCATTTCTGTCTACAGAAAGATGAGTGTCCCGTTCACAGCTGGAGACTGAGGTGCCATGTCACCAGTTCAGGTGAGCTGCAAACTGAATGAGCAGAACTTGCCCCACTGATCCCAGAAATGAGCTGTACTTCCTGCTGTCCATGGAAGTGTCAGAAAAGCAGACCAAGAGGGTCTCTGCACCCTTGACTTGACCTTGAGCTTTGAAGCAGAAGCAAAATACTGAGGGAGGAGGTCAGTGTCCTCAGACAGATGAGATGAGAGGTTGGGGGAGGGATGGGGAAGCTTTTAGAGTTCCAGCAGTGGAGCCTCAGTTTGTCTTGTCAGCACTGTCAATACATATGGCTGCAGTCAGCTGCTGTGCATCTCTGTGAGAAAATCCAGGGAGATGGGGAATGTCCTTACCTTGGTCAGGGGCCTTCCACCCAGGCAGCAGCAAGGCTGACCCTTCACAGCAGGACCAGCCCAAAGGTTCTGCAGGTCAATGGGTGACCCAAGCAACAACTGATGGACTGCCAAAAGCAACTGACACCAACAGTCAACCAAGAACCTCTGGCCCGATTTTTTAACAGAGCTCTACCAGCTGAGAATTGCTGTGGCCCAAGTACAGGACCCAGCGCTGGGCCTTGGTGAACCTCATCCCATGCAGCCTGTCCAGGTCCCTCTGCAGAGCCTTCCTACCCTCCTGCAGGTCAACAATGCTGGCACAAATTGGTGTCACCTGCTGGCTGCCCAATGGGACCCTCGGCACCCTCAGCCATAGTCGTCAATAATGGTATCAGACACAACTGGCATTGCCCAGCTCTGGAAGGACAGTCACCTTTGGGTGACACATTTTCCATGATAATAACATATTCCTTGATAAGAATATGAGCAGCCAAACTCTGTTCCCCTCCGATGCTCAGTAACTGAGGTTTTATGAACT
The DNA here is from genome assembly GCF_031753505.1 of Anomalospiza imberbis. Taxonomy (NCBI): domain Eukaryota; kingdom Metazoa; phylum Chordata; class Aves; order Passeriformes; family Viduidae; genus Anomalospiza; species Anomalospiza imberbis. The sequence continues at coordinate 66,809,474 of NC_089685.1, forward strand.
GGTTCACACTTTCAGAATTTCAGAACTTTAACACTCATTGTCTTGCCTGCCACCCCACACTCAAGCCCTTCAGGAAATAATTTTCAATTCCGTACTGGTTTTATTCCCCCTCCTCCTCCTGATGATTTATCCCATGGCCCAAAGAAGCCAAGTTCCTCTTCCTAAGCATCTCTGAAATCAAATGCAGTGGAAAGTTGGAAAAGGCCTGGTATCCAAATGGGAGAGGCTCTCTGTTAAAAATTTTTCTACAAATCAGCGCCAAGTTTTGCTGTTAGAGAGCATTGAAATTCCTGGAATCTTGGAAGTACTAACACTGATATTGCAGGTCAGTTCTGGCCACGGTGTCGCCAGCAGAGCAAAGAGCACATCAGCTCAGACAGCCGTGGATTTCCTCCCATTAAAACCAGCAGGTGGCAAATGCATGGGAAAGTGTTGCTTTTCAAATTTTGTAAAATATTACTAAATATAAGTGCCTCCTCTGGAATGTGGCCATTGAGACAAGATGTTGGACTCTGGGTTGGTTGTGCTGCAGCAGAGAGGAAAATTCAATTACTAGTTTATCATTGAAAAGTCTAGTTTGAAAGCAGGAAAAAGAAGCAAATGGAGCAGGAAGTCAATTTTCCAGTAAGGAAAAACATTCAGAGGCATTCAATTCTCCTTGTTCCACATGATGTTTGTCAATGTTTTGATTTTCTAGATATAAACAAATTACATAGTCCTTTCTGTTTACATGTTTTTCTTAGATTTTTTTTCTCCTGTCCTTCAGGATTATATACTGGTATATTTTACAGAAAATAAGTACATCATGGATAAAATTGTGCATATCTTTTTCAACTAAACTTGGAAATCTGGGCAGTTTACTGGAACCACCTGCGCAACCAACAGTTTTGTCTCCCTATCAAGATTTATTTTGTGCCTAAAACATTAGGAGAGCAGAAAGGAGCATTCCCTTGAAAAGGAGGTTCCATGCTGTGTTCCAGAGGAAACTCTCAATGTGCCTGATGGTATTTCACTTCATTCTTAGTGAATTCTAAGGCCCCAGCTCTGAGCAGTATCCATGTCTTTAATACAGGACTTTCCAGGCAGCTATTTAGATTACTTTAATTATAAGCTCTTTCACTATGAAATATGAGTCAAAACCTTGAGTCCCTTTTGCAGTGTATTTGCTAGAAAAGTCACAGTCCATTGTCATTCAGATGAGGTGTTTAGCGTGTCTCAGATGTAGCCCAGCACAACTGAATTTGTTCTGCACCAACAAAAGAGGGCTTGAAGGATCTTGTGGGAAGAGATGAATGTGAGAGACAGGAAGTTTTGGTTGAACAGCATGAAGGAAAGATTAATGCCATCAAACTTTTAGCAGAAGGTTTTGATTACTAGCTTTAATTAATACACAGTTTTTGCAGGACTGTGTTTTATCCTAGCAAATTTTACTGGTTATCGCCAACTTAAACTCTTCTTCATTAGTCCCTGTCTACGTCTCCTGTTCTGAACTGTATTGTATGGCTGTTTTCACCAGTCCTCCTTCCCTTCGGTTATGGGGGAAAAAAAGTAAATTCCCCCAAAATAAATTGAAGAAGACTGAGGGGAAAAGTTGTATTTTAACTTGTGAGGGGAAAAAACTTGACTTGGAGGAGACTGAGGAGGGCCCTCATGGCTATCTGCTGCTTCCTCATGAGGGGAAGCAGAGGGGCAGCTCCCATCTGTGCTCTCTGTGACCAGGAACAGAACTTGGAAAATGGCCTGAAGTTGTGCCAGAGGAGGTTTAGGCTGGATATCAGAAAAGGTTCTCCCTCAGAGGATGTGTGGCACTGCCCAATCTCCCCACGGAATGGTCACGGCCCCAAGGCTGCCAGAGCTCCGGGAGCGTTTGGACAACGCTCCCGGGGACGCACAGGGTGGGACTGTTGGTGTGTCTGTGCAGGGCCAGGACACGTCTCTAACCCGGGATATTCCCAGCTCAGGGCTCCACAGCAGCGCGCAGGGACGGAGCCAGGGGCGCCTGCGGCTCCTTCCGGGGCAGAACAGGCCCTGCTGGGCTGCGTGAGGGCGGCGCTGCCGCGTTCGCCCGTGCGGGGCCGGGCCCGAGCCGGCCGCCGTCGGGCCGGGCGGGGCCGCGGGAGGAGCGCGGCGGGGTCGGGATGGCGGCGCGGGCCGGGCGGTGCTGCCAGGCCGGGCTGAGCGGCGGGGCTTTGCTGTCCCGGGCTGTGCTGTCCCGGGCCGCCGGCGAGGCCCCGGCCACGCCTCACTGGGGACGCGCCGCTTTTTCGTCGGCGCCCGCGGTGAGCGGCAGGGAAGGGCCGCAGCCTCGGGAAGGTGAGCGCGGGGTGCCCGGGGCGGTCGGGCTGCACCGCCGGCATGGCGGGACGCACGGCAGGCAGGGCTGTAGCGGAGTGGTGCCTGTGTTAGGTTGTTCCCAAGGAGAATTTCATCGCTAAGTGTACTCCTGGGAAGCCTTTGGTGTCGTGCCTGGCCAGTGCCATTGGAAGCAGTGACTCTGTGTTTTCCGGCCTTTTCCCGCTGGGCATGTGGAGCACGCCAGGTCGCTGGAAGCGCCTCTGAGTGATGTCCGATGCAGCAGTAGTAGCCAAAGGCGACCTGTCCTGGCCTGAAATTACAGATGTTTGTAACAGAAATAGTAAGGTTGTTGTGACGTGTGGCTGTATGTGAAAGCACCACGAAAAAGGTAGGTCGAGGAATAAAGGAATGCTGAATATTATCTGTTGGAGCACACTGAACGGATATACCGTGCGGTTTAAGATTTTAATAGCAAGAAAAGGATGAAGAGACATAAAGTTCTCACATAAGGGAAACAAATAACATGTGAAATCCACAAGTTTTTATGGGGTAGGGTTGTAAGGTTGAATGATAATAAAGAACCCAAACATCCCTTAAATCTTTGCTTTATGCTAAATATGTACAGTCGATGAAACCTCTGAATTCAAACCAGACTCTTGAAAATAAATATCATCAGGTTCATCTTTGTATGTCTGATGCCATTATTATATTCTGGTGTGGTTTTTGGACCATGGGGTTTGGAAGTGTTTTAGAGTTTGAGGAGGAGGAGGAAATGAAGACAGACAGGTATGCAAAGATCAATGCTTAGTTTGAAAATCTAGTGGTATTTGGTGACTTAATGCATCCGTAGGGATCCCTCACCACAGCTCCAGGTGAAATGAGTGAGCTATAAAGTAGAGCCAGAAGAAGCCCAGACCTGAAATGGATTAAACTCTTTCACTTCCCATTCCACTTTCTCTGGAACTGCCCAGTGAGCAGGATCAAGGTGTTCCCCATCCCCAGTTCTAGAAAAGAAACAATCCAATACCTGAACTGTTCATGCAGGGGTTAGCTGTGCTGCAGAGTGGCACAGAAGAGGGCATGAAGCTGTGCTGTCTGAAGGAAAGGATAGAGCCATGGCACTCTCATTTTGGAAATAGGAACTCTTAAGTTTATGCATCTTGTGTTGCTGGTGGAAAGTGATTTGTGGCTGCTGTGTGGGAAAGAGAAAAGGGAGCATAGGAATGAAGTCAAAAGTGTCCTTCATTTTTGTCCTCCAAGTTTTTTTTGTCTTGTTTGAAAAATTAATTGGTAATCTTCAGTTTTGAGTATCCGATCTTCCCCTTCTTCCGTGTAAAGATTGGGGACTATTACTGGATATTGTCACAAAACAAACAAAAAAAACCCCATACAGAATTATGCTACATTTTTTTCTCCCGAAACTATAGGTTAATTTATTTTAAAAATATGTTTTTGTTAATGTCTTTTGTTTTTCCTTCTTTCAGGTTCAGTAAGGAGAAGAGGCAGGACACCACAGTTTGTAAGATCAGTAAGTACTGAAATTTACAGGTAGCTCGGGTGTTTGGGAAAGTTTTCTAAGCTGTGTGTTGTGTCAGTTTGCCCAGCAGTCCCTTCTGCAGTCAAATCCTACTGAAAATACCCTGGGACCATTCCAGGCCACCACCTGCCTTCTGTAACCTTTTCAGACTATGTTATCAAAAATTCAAAATACAGCACTAAGCTGATAGTTAACTTGCACTGCCATCATGTAGTGCAAGTCTCAAAAGTAACTTAAAGTTGCATGTCCAATAACCCAGACATGTCGATGTTGTTTTCAGACTGAGGCTACAGGATTTGTGGTGCTTGCTTTCTGGCATAAAGCTTTTCCTTTTCTAAGAGCATTTGACTGAAATGATGGTTAGTTTTTGGAGGGTATAAGCTATTTCTGCAATGTACTGATACGTTGTCCCTACACTGGAATTTCTGTGGCAAGAAATTTCAGCATTATTAATTATGAATTGTTCCACACCTACAGAATTCCAGAATTTTAAAACTCGTTGTCTTGTCCCCCACCACATGTTCAGGCCCTTTAGGAAATAGAGTTTGCAATTCTGTACTGGTTTGATTCCCCCTCCTGATTTATCCCAAGCAGGAAGATGTCAAATTCCTCTTCTTAAGCATCTCTGCCATCAAATGCAAAAGATTGGGAAAGGCCTGGCAGCTAAGATGGGAGAGGATCTCTGCTAAAAATTCCTCTACAAATCAGCACTAACTTTGGCTGTAAAGGTGTCTTGAAATGTCCAGCTGTGGGAATTGGTTCTTGAAATCATTATGTGGCGTGTTGATCCTGTCTTGTCTTATATCCTGTGTATCTCCCGTCCCACCTGTCCCCTTTTCCCTTGATCAGGCTGCACCCCCCAGGACGGAGAGGATGGCTGTGGATCAGGACTGGAGCAGTGTGTACCCAACAGCAGCTACCTTCAAACCTGCTTCTGTGCCTCTCCCAATCCGAATGGGTTACCCAGTGAAGAGAGGAGTGCCTCCACCAAAAGAAGGCAACCTAGAACTTATCAAGGTAAAACATGTGCCACGGCTGGGGGTCGCTTTTAAAGTTACTGTTCACTGAGGCTGTACTGCTTTGATTGGAATATTTGTCTTGGAGACTGCTTTCTGCTATTAAGTCACATGATCCTCTTGAATTTCTAAGTGGTAACAAATAATTAATTAACAAGTGAATGATATCAGGAGACTTTTTAGGATGATCATGCCTGTGACTTTTGTCACAGAGTTAACTCTTTCCCTAAATCAGACTTGAGAAGAGTCTGCTTAAATGAATATTTCCTTAAGCATGTTTTACTGCCTTACCAAATGTGAGAAGTGTAATCAGATTTCAGTAATGCCCATTTACTTCCGATCAGACAAAAAGCTATTATTTTGGTAACTCTTAATATGTCTGTTTCAGATCCCAAATTTTTTGCATCTTACTCCTCCTGCAATTAAGAAACACTGTGCAGCTCTTAAAGGTGAGGGGGGGGGTTGAGTTTTTTAAATATTTTTTGTTTGTTTAGTTGGTTGTTTTTTTCTTTGTAAACCATCTCTGGAAGTTTTCAAATAAAGCAAGATGTAACTGTGTGTGATGGAGATGGGACGTGGTACACTTGTGGAGCTGGTTATTCAGCTGGCTGTGGTTGGTACTGTTTGCTTTCCTGCTGCTGCCAGGAGTCATCCAGGTGGTAGCAGATAAGTCTCAGGAGGTTGTCAGCACAAGATTAAGACTGAAATGTTACTTTTGCACAAGACCTTGCTTGAACTGATTAGTTGATAGTTCAGTGCTTTACAGAAGGTGAGTGAAGAATGTGACTCAGTTCTCAGAGAACTCTGATTGAACCAGGTTTCAATCAGTAGTCATTTTGGGCTGCATTTAATTACCAAAGAGCTATTAATATGAGACTCTCTGTGAGAGCAAGGTCTGCTGGGGAGATACAGGATCTACTAGAGACCAGGAGCATCCTTCCACTCGGCAAGCCTCTAAGGGGAACCTGATGAGGAGCTCAGGCAAAGGAAGCCTTTTTTGTGATGAAGTTGGTGAGACCCTGGATGAGCTTGCCCAGAGAAGCTGTGAATACCCCATACTGGAAGTGTTCAAGCTCAGTTGGACAGGGCTTTGGGCAGCTGGATCTAGTAAAAAAACCCCATAGCAGGAGGGTCATTTCTAACCCAAACCATTCTATGATCCTGTTTGGTATCTGCAGTTCTGTATCCTATTTTGTGGAAGCCAGTACAAAGAGAGACATGGTAATTACTGGAGCAAGTCTAGCAGAAACACTGCTGTTACCTAAATGAGTGTAGTTTCTAGGACTAGTACTTTTAAAAACTTATATTGCAATACATTTGAAAGAAAAAAAAAACTCCAGCCAAATGTACCAGATAGGTATTACTCAGAGTGTTTGTTTACTCTTTATTGTACAGATTTCTGCACTGAATGGCCAAGTGCTCTGGACAGTGATGAGAAATGTGAACAGCATTTTCCCATTGAAATTGAAACAGTAGATTATGTTTCTTCAGGGACTTCTATTCGGAATCCCAAAGCAAGAGTGGTGACCTTAAGAGTAAGTAGTAGTTTTGGTAAACAGCCTTTGTTTCAAACCCCTAAATGCTTGGCTTTCTTTTCCAAACATGCAAGTGTGAACTTCTGTAAGTAAATAAGAGAAATGGAGGGAATTCAAAATCACACACAAATGAGTATGTCTGTGTGTTCCTGATGAAATCTGTCCATTCATATTCACTGGCCTTGGGACTTGTACGGCATTGGGGGGATGTGGGGGTACTATGCAGGTATATATTGTTTGAATAGTCACATTATTCTTGCCTTATGTTAAGACATCAGTGTGATACAATCCAAAGAAATTATGCAAATGCATCCTGAATAGCTCTCCCTGATAGAAGATCTGCCTGTCTCAAGTACTTCCAGAGTTCAGAGTTTGGATTTTCCAAGGAATTAAAGTTGTTTTCTCCTTTTCTTGAAGGTTAAGCTTTCTAACCTGAATTTGGATGACCATGCAAAGAAGAAGCTCATTAAGCTCGTGGGAGAGCGATACTGTCAAGAGACAGATGTGCTCACAATTACAACAGATAGGTGAGCTGCCAGAAGGAAAAAAAAATATTGTAGCAGTGCCCACAGCAGAGAAAGGGCTGGGTGTCTTCTAGTAATACCAGTTATTGTCTTGGTGAATTATTATATTTTAAGGGACTTATATATATATATATATATATAAGTCCTATATATATATAAGTCCTATATATATATATAAGTCCTATAATGTGGGACTTCATTACTACTCCTGTTACTAACTGTTAAAAGCAGGTTTTTAAAAGAGTTCAGACTTAATGTGTATTGGATTCCACTTTGGCACAGGGGGCTGTCTTGGTTTGGAAAGACAGGTGTCTGCTAAGGAAGGCAGGAGCCTTCCCTGGAATGGAAAAAAAAATGTAGACCTCCTCCTCCAAATTGTTATATATTTGAAATTAAGGGGGGCTCTCAGGCACAAATATGGGAGCAGGAATAGCAGTTCTTTATTAGGGAAGAAAATAAAAAGATAAAATAAACAATGCAGTGAACCAATACAACACTGACAGAGTCAGAATACAACCTGACACCGTGTTGGTCAGGGTGTTGGTAGCAGTCCAATTGGGAATTGTGGCTGCAGTCCTCCTGGAGTGTCAGGTGTGGTTCTGTTGGAGCAGTGATCCTGCAGAAAAGGGTGCAGTCTTCCTCTGAAGAGGCAGTGAAAGAGGCAGCTGTTCCTCTGGGAAATCCAGTGCAGAAAAAGCCGTGCTGGTGTTCCAGAAACTCAAGATTATATCCAGGTAGAAATGCTTGGCTCCTCCCTCCGGGCAGAGCATCTCCCAATGTGATGATGTAATTTTTATCAGTCAGGCAGTGACATTCAATAGACCATTAACAGCAGATGTCTCCCCGGGGGGGAGAATTGGTTTATGGAAGAGATAAAGAAAGCTGCCCAATTAAGAAGATAACTGCCACACTTCTAACAGAAGACAATTGAATACATCTTGCCTTGTAATCTAGGACAGGGGCAAAGAAGTTTCTAATGTCTCCAGAAGATTTGTAAATTCTTGGATATTGTATATTTTCCTGCTGCCTTGCAGCTGCCCATTCTCCTGTGTTCTTATTACTCAAGCCTCCATGGTATTCTTGGTTGTGTGTAATTGAGAAGTACACAGGAATCAACCACTCATTTCCTAATATCCCCTACATTACACAGTAGAAAATGTGATGGTAGGTTTTAACCTTTTGTTCAGAAAAATGTTTCTGCATTTCCAGATGTCCCCTGAGAAGACAGAACTATGATTATGGCATGCACCTGCTCACAGTTCTGTACCACGAATCCTGGGTAAGCAGTTGTGTGTGGACTCTCTAAATGTGCTCTCTGTCATATTTTAAAGTAAATGACCTTACAATTATATTCTCTTCCAACTCGCTTTTCTTCAGATTCAATCAAGAGAACATTTTGCAGAATGCCAAACTGCTGTGTGTTAATTAGAATATGTTTTTCCATGGGCTCCTCCTGGGCTGCAGTAAACCATGGCTGTCATTTGGAGCTGTTCTGCTTCTTAAATGCTCTCTCACATACCTTGTCTCAAGCTGACTGCTTTTCTGAGCTCCCCCTTGCTCAGAAAAGGGGCAGCCTTCCCACTTTCTGACTACAGATGTTCCTTTCACAGGGAATTCTTTACACTTATCTCCTGTATTTCTGTGGTTGTGTTGGTGCCCTTCAACAATTTTACAGGCATTTTTTTACAGAAAAAAAAGTGAGCAGTCTGAACTGAAATTGTTATTGTTTGAAATCCATAGTAGTGTTTTGGATGACTGAACTTTGTTCAAATGTCCCATGTCATTATCACATTGTTTGAGACAGACAAAGCCTTCATCTTCTCCATATGTCACTCTTAATAGAAGTTGTACCTTATCCACTGCTAAAACTCATACTTACTGTTTTCAGTTTTTCTAGAGTAGGAAATGTCTATATTTAGCATTTTTATGAATTGTTCTTGATTTTGATCACTGCAGTGCTGATGTTAAGAACATCCTAAGGAGGATGTGATATATTTCTCTTTCAGTGGCAGTTGCCTTGAAGGATAATTTTGTAATTGTAGAGTGCATCAAATTAAATTGGTGGTGACAGATAACATTTGCTGTAGATTTCAAGTACACATGGATGATTTCTCCCCAACAGCATCACATTGAATTACAAATCTTAAATTAATGGCAGAGTAGTTTCCAGTATTAAGCAATGACAAGAGAGCTAGACAGTGCTCACTTTAATAATTTCAGACAAACAACATGGCTGTGCTGGGCTCCAGCTTTAATTAGTGCTGGCAGACAGGGCTATGCAATATTGATATGGGAGTATTCAGTGTGTATTGAATATGCACAAGTCTCTTGCACTTTTATTACCTTTCATCCTCCACGTTAATATTTTATGAGTTTGTCAGTCAGTTGTAATTGTCTTTGATTCCCATGAAAAATTAAGGTTTCCTGGGACATGAGTTCTTATTTTGTGTGAGATGCTTTATTTTGTGGCATGGCTTTTTCCCCCCTGATGAGGGATAATGCCTTTCAATAACTTGCTGAAAGATAGTTTGGATCCATTTTGTAAACCATGAGGAAACAGTGTGTGGTTTATTTTCATTTACATGAACTTCAGTATTGGAGGGGAACAGACAGGGCCTGGCCTTCCATTTAGGCAGTAACATCAGTCCTGTTTGCAGAACTAATTGTAGGATTTGATGACTTTCCCAGCAGAGTAGTGCCACACTGTTAATGCATGTGGCTGATGGAATTGAATCAAAATATGAGGGCAGTGTTCCATTCTTGCTTAGTGAAGGAAAGCTGGATCCACGTAACTTCTGCCCTCAAGCCTGAAAACTTTGCCTATGATCTCTTTAAATGTGGCAGAACTCCTATGATTTATGTTAATATCTGGATTACTGCATTTTGTCGATTGCACGCATGTATGGGGGGAAATGTTATATGCAGATATACATCAGGAAGTGGAATTTCAAGTGTAATTATGGTTTAGTTGCCAGCGATGCATCATCCTTTTATTACAGTTACAAATGTAGTATCAGACCCATGAGTTCAGTTATTTTAAAACAGTCTTAAAAATCTTCAAAACCTAAGAATGTTCATTTATTTTCTCATTCTAAAATACTTGGAGATGTTTTGCTTCCTGTTTACTAGTTGTCTGGTTATTAATCAGATATTTGTGTTTTATTAGCTTTTAGAATATAATAATTAGATGGCTGACTTGCTCCAGTTAGTAAGAATTGAATTTCTCTTCTTTGGACTTCTTTTGTGATTCTTTTCAAATTATCCCCCACTATTGTGCATGGATTGAATTAATCAGTGAATCAGCAGTTTAACCAATTGTATTTTTGCTGCCTTCAAATGCTGGTACTGCTTGAATGCTGTAACCACTCCAGACGTGGATGCATGTTTATGGAACAAGTGGTTTTTAAAGAGTTAGAGTTTGCTGCCCTCGAGTGTTTGAAAGGATCATGGATGGATTTTGTCACACCGCTTGGATTAATAGTTTATCACTCAAAAGTCCAATTCTGTCAGGAGTTGAAAGCAGGAATGTGAAGCAAATGCAGCATGAAGTAAATTTTCCAGTAAGGAAAAACATTAAGAGTAATTACATTTTTATTGCTCCAATTCCATGTGGTGTTTCAACATACACTGTATGAAGGAGAGTGAAGGATCTCGATTCAGCCTTGCTAAGCTGGGATCTTGAAAGATTACTAAAAAGTTGTCCTGGATTTTCTATTCTCCACTACTTCTTACAGTAAGAAACAGAAAGGTGAGGGAAGGAAAAATATGAAGAATGGGCAGACAGCATGACACTGGAGGCTTAACTAAAATTTATCAACCCTGCAGCTGTACAGCTTGATTGAATTTCAGGGGAATTACTTTTGCATTTCTGTGTAGAGCTTTCAGTGGCAGGGCACTGGTGGGACGCAGTGTCTGTGTTTGCATGCTGAATGGGTATTTTTACATGACCACTGATGATAACACTCAAATCCATCATACAGCTTTTCTTGAGGCTTCATCTTCATTTTTTTCAACTATAGTCATTTTAAGCCATTCCAAATAAACATAATTTTTATCACTTCATGTTATGCCAGTAATACTTGGTAACAGCAGAATTTTGCAGTTTCATAGTGGGAGTTTACCTTGTAATTCAGCCTAAAACATGTGGAAAATGTATATGTCCACTGTTTAAACCTAAGCAGGTCTCTGGCTACTTACAATTCTAAAGTAGATGTTAGGAACACTCAGGATGTTATGACATGGGGGTTGTAGAGTTGCAGTGACAGGTGGTGGAGGCACTCAAGTCTTGCTGAAGCTCCCTGGACACCTTTTAGTATTACTGAAGATGTTCAGAGTGAAGCTCCTGACTTGAGGACCTTAGAACAATGAAGGGTGGTGTAACTGTGCCCTCCCTACCTCGAACAGGCTTCTCTCTCAGTGTGGTTTAAGTAATGCAGACTGAGGCTGAAGTGAGGCTGGTCTCTAAATGTTGGAATATGTCTTTTGTTTTGAACCATGGATTCCATTGCATGCTCACCAGAATCGGACAGCTGAGAGAGTCCTCATCAGTAATGGGAACCAGAAAATGTAGAGCTGAAGTGGCTTTACAGTAGATATTAAAGTTCATCCATTTTCTCTGAGTTCAAGCATTTAAAAATCAAAGGAAGGAGGTTTCCTGACAGGAAATGTATATTCTAGTAGAAGAAGGTTACACTTTTTTTTGCACCTCTTGGAACCAAAAACTATCAGCATTCCAGCAAAAGGTTGAATTAGGAATTATCTTTGTAATATTTCTGAATATAGTAAGCATTTTGCTATACCTTATGCTTAAGCTCCATGTTTCTTGTTGCTGGCGGAACAAGGCTCCTTTTTGATGCATAAATACAATTTTTGTAGCTGTTCAATTTTCAGTCTGTGTTGGAGTGAAACAAAGTCTTTCAGGGCATTAATAAACTGAACAGAAAAATCATCCGTTTTTTAAGAGGAAAAGATTGAAAGTATCAGCTGTGTGCATCTTTAGCCAAGCTAGATAATACTGAGATTCTGTCTTATGTGTGGTAGAATGAAGAAACCGTTTTTAGTGAATTCTTATTTTTAACCTGGTTCGCAAAGTGGGGATTCTAGGGAAACAATACCATACTTGGATTCCATTTCTAAGTTTTTTTTCTCATTTTTAAGACTGCAGTTTTAAAACTGGTGAACAGTTTTTATCATGTTTACTAACATGTTAAATCTGCAGGGGACAAAAATAATTCAACTAATAAAATTTGAGTGATAAAGACCTAATTTTTGAACTTTATTTAACTGTCCTTATTAGTTTCATTCATAACACTTTAAACTGAGACTGCAACACGTGTAACATTTCCACTGTTCAGGCTTCATGGTGCTTGTCTACCTGGACTATGTTTCCAATTGCCTATATAATTCTACAGTCACTTTTCTCTTGCAGTAAATCCTGTTGAAAAGGTATCAAAGTTTCAATGGATACAGTTTGGAAAAACTAATGGATTTGGAAATCTCCCCCTACCATCAAATCCCTTCCTGCCTTCCCCCTCACCTCCCACCATGCAGTAAGATTTTTTTTTAAAATCCATGTTGACAACATCATTTGGCTGGGAAGAATTCCAAGGAAGAAATACTCAACAGTTGCTTTAAAATCTTGCTTTGTAATGCTCACAAGATGTAGGGAAATCTTAATCTGTTTATCAACATGCATCTCCAGAATCCTGTGAGTTGCTGTGTACAGAGAAGGATATTCCTGAAGAGATAAATGTAATACTGTCAGTAGTCCTTGCTGTCTCTGCTATGACTTAGAGGTGTTTAAAAGCCTCACAGAGATCTTTTGTTTGAATTTCAGATGTGAGTTTGGTCCGGGGAGTGACCAGGAGTGATACCCATATTCCCTTACTCCTGAGAAACCCTATCCTTGTGAGAGAGGCTTTGGCTTGAAAATTCTGTTGGAGTTCAGGGGGAAAAGTGTCTTGGATAGCCACTCTGCAGATAACGAGGGGATGTGTAAAGTAGGATGATACTGTTAATTTAAAACTCTAAATCTCCACCCTGGATTGCAGGGTTTGTCAAACAGACAAGGAACACTTCACTGTGCCCACTTGTTCCATTAATATTTCAGCAGTACAAGGCTGCAGGATGTTCTTTTGTTCTGTTTTTCCCCTCCAGAAATTGAATGAGGAGGTCCTTTTATTCCTGTGGTTTATTGTGTCCAGGGTTTAGTGTCAGTCATATGAACCTTTGAGCAGTGTGAATTGCTGCTTCTGACTGAACATTTGGACTCAGACTCAAAAGACGAGAGATGCCATTTACCAGGTGCAGGACACAGCCGTTGGGAAGGTGTTTTAAATTCAGATAGAGGAATCAAAGCACAAGAGCTGCAGGGTGAAAGAAAATCTTGGGGCTTAATTAAAGGTTATTGAATACTGTGGTTTGACTGCAGCAACCTTGATGCTTAGTGGAAAGAATAACCTTTAAATAAACAAATGGAAAACAATACCAGTACACACCCCACCTTAGCTCCTTCCCAGAAAAGAAAAAACAAACAAAACATACCATGAACAACAACACAAAGCCCTCCTCCCCCGACTTACAAGATGTTTTTTTGGTTCTGCATGTGGCTAAAAATTTACTGAAGAGCCCTTTTTGGCAAGTGATTTTAGAAAAGACAAAATCAGTGTGCTGTAAAGGCTTTACTATAAGGTTTCTTTGAATATATTTCCAGAGAAGTACAAGTTTTATTTAGGCATGATTTCATAACAATTGTAAGAAAAACATGAATAGCAAAATACTTCAAATTGTGATTCTTACATAGGTGAGGTAATACAAAGGTATGACATATTGGTTACATCAGTAAAGTAATAAATAATTATAAATACTCAAACATACAGCCTGCAATATATAAAAATGCAAATATATCACTGAAGCATCTGTATTTGTCAAAGTACAATAAAAATAGAAGGTTACAACATTTGAAATATTTCTTTAAAATTCTTTCAAGGCCTGCTGGAGAGATGTTGAAAGACAGAATTGATACAGAACAAGTGTCTTTACAGGCACTGAGATGGTGTCTTCTGTCAGTACCCTACTTGTGATCCTGTCTAATTTTGCAGCACTGATTAGGTAAAGATCAGCACCTTGTGGATAGAGATTCTATTGAGCAATGTATTTTCCAGGAAGAAGAAATGAATTTGTTGGTGGTGCTTTTCTTTGTGAGTCACATCATGGGTTACTCGTTAGGCACTGTCTCACTTTCCCCCCACCAGCCAGTGTAGCCAGACCAGAACCCTGTGCTAGGGACATAATAGCTGGGTGGCTGCTTCCAGAACTGCAGTGTTGAGAGCTCTTTAAAATTACTACTTTTGCAAGGTTTTTAGTTATTCATTATGTATAGTCCATAAGCTTTTCCTCCCACGTTGACTCAGCCAGTTGTATCTGCCAGATACAGAAAGAACCTGATGAGCGGGAAAAAGGAGCTCCTCCTGCTCAATACAGGCTTGAGTTACAAGCCTTGGACTCTAGAGGAGGAAATACCTTCCACCAGGAATGCAGTTTTTAAAGGGAATCGCTATGAGAGATCAGTTTCTTCAAATTATTGTTGCTTTGTTTCAGTCTTGGATAGTTTTTAAGGCTGTGCATTTTCTTTCAGAAAACTGAGAAGTGGGAGAGCGAGAAGTCTGAGGAAGACATGGAAGAGTATATCTGGGAAAACAGTCGCTCTCAGAAAAATGCCTTGGACACATTGCTTCGAATAAAAGCCTCAGAGAATGTCAGTAATGTCACTGAAGAGGAGCTGCTGGCGTCTGAAGTGGTTAAGAATTACAGAAACTCGGTCATTGCGCTTAAAAACGAAGGTGAAACAGAAAGTAACATGTCTCAGTACAAGGAATCTGTGAAGAAACTACTGAATATACAAGCATGAGAAGAGCAGATCTGCAGGTACACCTGATCATTACAGAGATGTTCAACTAATGTGTTAGTGTTTCAAATGATACAGATATATAATTATTCAGAACTTGAACCAAAAAAATGAAACTTGATTATGAGTTACGTTCTGTCCATGAATCTTGTCCTTTGAATAAAGTATGTTTGGATTCATACTGGTAACTGGAATGTTTTA
Organism: Anomalospiza imberbis; assembly: GCF_031753505.1. NCBI lineage: Eukaryota > Metazoa > Chordata > Aves > Passeriformes > Viduidae > Anomalospiza > Anomalospiza imberbis. Next base: position 66,824,488 of record NC_089685.1, read on the forward strand.
TTCTGTGTTTTGTTAGCATGATCAGTTCAGTCCTCTGCTTAATCACATTCTGATTTCTTACACTTCTTTGGGCATTTAACCTAGAGCAACAGTGTCAAAACTAATGAAATTAGTTCATACTTCCAGTTCCGTTAATTAAAAGTCTGAAAATTAGGAGCTCTAAATGCTTTTCAAATGCCATTCAGATTTTTGCCTGTGTGTAAAATGAGGATAATGTTGCCTAAGAGTCTGACTTGGAAAGGTGTTGGATCACTCTGGACGGTTGAGGTTCTCAGTTGGTATTGTGAGGGCAAACAAATATCCTATGTAAAGGCACCTGTCTCTAAAATAATGGAGTAAAATAAGGTGGAAAATGGGATGGTAGTGGGAAAGTGAACCAGTAGTTGTTGAGAAGATCCCAGAGTACCTGGGATAGGAAGAATGATGAGAGTTGGTGAGGTGGGTTTGTAAGGAATGGACTGAGCCTTGTTACCCTCAGGCCTGCTGACTTCTCTCTTGAATGTACCCAGGCTTTTCAAGGAAAGAAAAAAGTTTGTAGCATCCTATGTAGCACAGAGGAAGAATTACATGGATATTTATCTTATATTTGATAATTTGCAATTGAAAGAAATTTATTTAAAACTCTGGAATCACATTTTTTTCGCCTTCTCACAATTAAGAAAAAAAACCAACCCTACCAAATCTTGAAAGGACATAAATAAATCTTGCTTTTATTCTACCTTCTGGGCTTATTAAGATTTCAACTTAGAGAGAAAATCATTCCCTAGAAGGGGCAGAGGGAGTTAAGGATTTTGCATACCTATAGAAGAGCTGCCCATGTGACCCTGCCAGCAGCTCGTTGGGCAGAAGCAATGTAAGAATAAGGACATTGAAAGCTGAGGGGAATTGATTCCTGCAGCATTCTGTGTGCTGGACTCACTCCCTGCTAGGATTTCTGACTGTGTGCTCTGTGTGTACATACAGCCAAGGAGTGCATCTGTTCCCACTGCCAAAACACTGTCAGTTTAGGAAGGATTCTTCTTAGGTCAAGATTGTTTTCATATGGTAAGAGACCGAGTTTAATGCAGCATTTTAATTCCTATGAGAATTTGCCAGAGCTGTACTAAGACTGAAAATGTTTGTCCTGTAATCCCAATTTTGCACTGACTGACTTGGTTCTTTAGTAGCCCTTCCTTTTGGACATGTATTAATGTAAAGTTTTAGCAAAAGCTTAATATGGGGAAAGTTTCAGCTGTTATCAGGTTGGTCCTTTATCCAGGGACAATGAGGGTAATGTTTAAAATTCCCATTTGAAGTGGGAACATCTGTGTAACTCCAAATCTTCTCTGAACAGCTGTTAAACCAAAACAACTGAGAAAGTAAGTGCAGTTTGACTTGAGAGAATGGTGCCTGGAGTTGTGCCTGGCTCTGTTCCAGAGGCAGTTTGGTTCTAGTATGTGCACAGGAGAAATCTGTTTCCTTAATTAGCTTTGTCAGTGCCTGCACAAGGGCTGCCCTAGGAGCCAGACTCGGGAGCCAGTGGTGTGTACAAGGCTGGCAGGAGCGAGGCCCTGAAATGTCTTCAAAAACCCCAAATCCCGTAAGTTTGCTTTTCTCCACAAAGCTGTCCTTCTGTACTCAGGACATGTGAGCACCTGAGAAAATCCTCTGCAGCAGAGGACGTCCCAATTTTCCTTTACTTTTCACAGAATGGACCTAAGCAGAACTCTGGAAGTCAGGGCTAAAACAACAATTTGACCTTATTAATAATAATGTCTGGTAGAAAGAACAGCACAGCAAGGGAAACTGAGTTTTTCATTAGCTTCACAGCTAATTGATGGAAAGCCTAAAATGCACAGGCTTCTTCAGCTCTCTCTGAAGTGTTCAAGCCTAACGTAGGTACTTCCTGTAAAGTTTCAAGTAATATAGGCAGGATTTAAGGTAACTGTCTCCTGAGCACCAAGTGTCTCTCCCAAAAACAGATGATGCCTGCTGGCCAAGAGCAATGTTGGGATAAAACTCACACTTGTGATTTTTACTGATGGTTTCTATGTTACAGTACACAACTTGTGTAATGCAGTGGGCAGGACAAAAGGCAGCTTGGATACTATTTTGAGCTCTTGGATGTTCCTCTCTGCTTTTCTGCTTCTCCCTGTAAACTGTTTGTGTTTGAACATGACAGTATTCCTCCGTGACTGTGCAGAATACCTGGAACACTGGGATCTTAACCCCTGTGGGACCCTTCCCAACCTCAAGGATATAAAATACCGCACATATGTTTAAGAAGTAAACTATATATCTCTATTTTACTGTATAATACTTTTGCATCATTCATCTCTCTGGAAGCCTGTGCTGAAGTTTAAAAATTGAAGAGTTAGAGATTAAGAGACTTAGAGGATAAAGCAGGTCTGCAGCACAATAATAAACATGTCTTTAGCACTGGTCACTTACTAATGTGTCATGTACATTACAATGTAAATGACTGAGGTGTGCATCTGTCTGTGCCTACCTGTGGGAACTTTCCTTTTATCCCCCATATAAACATTCCTAAGAGTGGACATTTTTTTTTCCCTGTTTTCAGGCATAGTGATGCTACAAGCACAAGGAAGGGATAAAGAGGCAGTTGCCTAAAAAGGGATAAAGAGGCAGTTGCCTAAAAAGGGATGTGCTGTCTGCACAAATCATCTTTCTACACATTTCTTGCTTTCCCTCATACCAAAAATGTATTTTTTTATTTATTTTCTTGTGACTCTCTTAGTCTGTAATGAAATAGCTCTGCTATTGTGCTTCATATAACCCTTTTTCTGCCAATTTTTTTCCTCTCTCTGTCAACAAACCAAGAAATCTCTTCAGAACATAATCTTGCTTTAATCATTCCCTGCTGTCCCAGAAGCATTTGCTCATGGGACAGATAGCATTTTTCATTTTGTCTCCTATATCTTTTTCTGGTGGGAATTGAGGTCCCAGTTGCATATGATTTTTCTCTAGAACATCATATTGAGGATGAGACTCAATGGAGCATCAGGGTGCTCTGAAGTGCACTCTACAGTCATTAATCTGGAGATAAAAAAAACAGGGAACCAGGAATGCCTGTGGCTTGCTGCAGGTAGAGAGTTACTTTTCTGAGAGTGAAAGGAGGTGAAAACCCTCCTTTTTGAAATCAAGTGTTTAACTACCTATGACTTAATCTATTTTAAAAAATCCTACAGCTGTATCCACCCCATAAGATGAGCGTTTTTTCTTTTTTTTTTCTTGACTCAAGCTGCTCTGGAGGGTGACTGATAGCACAGAGGAGCTAAAAAAGCTGGAGGCACTACTGATTTTGCTGTCAGCAGATGCTCTGTGGGGCACTCAGGGCACAGCTCAGCCTGAACTGGAAGAATGGACACTTAAGGACTTGGGGACATGAAATTAGTGGCAGTCTCAGGTAAGGAAGGGATTGCAATGTGATAGAACCTGTCAGTTTTCAGCTGAGCTCTGTAATATTTGTCTGAGAACAGTAATATCTAAACAGTACAGAGGACAAAGGTGATGGCCCACACTCAGTTTGTTTCCACACTGATACTGTAAGAGCTAAGTTCCTTAGGCTTTTGTGACTGCAAGTCACAAAATATAGAGATCATAAGATCATAATATATATATAACGGATTATTGTATATATATAAGATTATAAATATATAAATAACAGATTTAAGCATCTTCCCCTATCCTTGATACATGATTAAATCATGACTTAGATAAAAAATGCATTCTTTGCAGCATTATAAATTAATGATTGAGGGGCATTGTTTTACCCTAGTGCTGCCTCAAACTGCAAATCTTACTTTGTGAAACAGGGAGGAGACCTTGTGCACTGTCCTGTCTTCAGAAACAAAAAATAAGGTGGTATTCTAATAAAAATCCCAAGTATTAAACAGCTAATTCTAGCACAAACTGTGTATGCCTCTGTAATTGAAGATAACAGAGTGCTCAGCAATGCTTGGCAAAACCCTAGGCTAAGAAAACTGAAACACATTATCCAGCTGAAACTACAGGGTAACGCTTAGGTCAAGAAAAGATAATTTTTCTAATCTAAATTAGCTTAAGCTACCTGCGTGTGAATTCTGTATCCTAAAATCTACATGCAGTTATGTAGCAATAATAATTGCATGTATATTCCCAGATTTTCTGGAGAAAATATATTTGGAATGGAGTGCTGCAAGGTCCTGAAATTTGAGTTGCCTTCTTGGCAGCACTCAAGACTATAAACTGAACACAAGCAGAATTTTAATGGCTGTATTCAGCTTGAAGAAAGGCAACCAAAAATACAGACCTAGTTCTTTACCAAGTGTTTCTCTTAGTTTAGGTTTAGCCTTTCTTTGGCAGAAAACATGATCATTTTTTGACCATTTCAAACAAAATGACCGTTTCATAAGTCACTTGTGTTTTCCTGCATTACGTGGGATGTTTATTCATTCGGTAGCAAATAAACAAGCACAAAAATAACTATAGCAGGATTTCTCATCCAGTTAAATAATTCTCTGCCACACAGACATGCTAACAATGCAGCTGCACTGAACCTGGGGGACAGTGTTACAGAGTTTTTTCAGGCATTAATCTGCATCAGATTATGAACAAAAATGCTTCAAACAGTGGGAGCTGTGAGTGGGTGTTTCTGCCTAAAGAGACAGGGAGTTGTGCTTCATCTGCTGAGAATTAAATCATAACCAAAATTTTCTGAACTAAGTCATCACTGGTTCTGTGAAAGAAGAACCTCTGGTTTCTGGTGTAAGATGGTGTATGGGGTGCATTTTTAAAATCCTGTTTGTTCCAGAGCCAGGATGGTGTTTCACAGATTACCTCTGACAGGAGCATACTTTATGAGCTGTCTGGACATGGTTGTTCTTGTCTTTACTGGTTTATAGTGACCCCTCCTGCAGCTGCAGCGCCCGGTTGTGAGGGCAACAGTGCAACAGCACAGGCAGAGGAGAGAGGAGCAAAGGACAACAGGAATCAGCCAGACCCCCAAAGCTGCAGCTTCCCAGGCAGCTGTCTCGTTACCCGACGTGGAATTCCTCCCACTGTAGCCTTTGGTTTCATTGAGGTGTTGCTTACTGCTGTTCAGGCGAGGAGGGGTGGGCACATGGGATAACACTTGGGCAGGCTTTGGGCTGAAAGCTGAGTGTGCAATCTTGTCTGAGCTGGTGACCGACCTGCTGCTTGTCCTCTTAGCAAAAGCAACGGCTGCTGGGGAAGTTTCTGCCGCGGAATAGGCAGTACCTTCAGTTCTCTGCACCGTCAGACTCCAGCTGGGGGTGGGAGTGTTTGCTGGTAAGCCATGGCTCGTGGCAGCAGGTGGAGCTTGGAGCAGAGGAGAACCCGACGTGGTGGCATTGTGATGTTGGCATTTTCCCTCCTCAGAGGTCTTTGTGCTGTGCTGCTTCTCAGATTTACTTGCTGAGGAGTAAGCATTTGGCTCTTGGGATTTCAGTTTCTCAAAAATGAGAAGATCTGGATCAATCCCTATTGAATTAGGATAATGTTAGTTTATTGATAAAAGCTTGTCTGCACACCCACAAAAAGGATCCATGAAGACAGAGGCAGGGCAGGGAGCCCAAATTATTCCCTTTTGGATTGGAGGTGTCACTGCCTTGGGTTATGGGACATCTTATGGGATGCAAGGGATGTGCATTTTGGGTTTGCACACGACTAACTATGGGATGCTTAGAGAAGGAACCAAAGGTGAGGAAAGGGTACTGAGGGCAGGGAAATGCAGGAAAGCTCTGTGCGTGTGGCAGTCTGCACCAGCAGCTGGAGGGAGGCTGCACCCTGGGGGCTCAGACATCCCAGTGGCAGCAACTGTTGAGTCTGTGGTCCAGACTGAGTCCAGACTGGGCAGACTGAGAGCATCTCAGCCCAGCTGCTGGGGGACTATGCATTGTATATATATGTGTGGTTTTTTTTTTTTTTTTTTTTTTTTTTTTTCCACTAACACAAAAAGCAGGATGAGGCTTTTGGTGCTCCCTGTGTTGGTATGTTTGCTTTATGTGCTTGTCTGTGATACCTGTGTGCTCACGGTGCATGTGCCTAATGAAAATAAATGTTCAGCCTTGTTACTGCTTGGATCTGGGGACATGGACCAGTGGCAGCCTCCTCTCTCAGTCTCTCAGAGCTGGGAGGGTATTTTGGCCAAACTCAGTACTGATGAGGTACTCAGAGCATGAATCTTGAGAGCAGGGTATATCTTCAAGCTCCTTTCTCACTGAGTGGAAGAAAGGGGGGAAGTATTTTCAGAAGTAGGTATATTAATGAAAAAGGAAATAAGTCTTCATCTTTTTTAGGGTTGTGTGTTACTTCAGAAGATCATTTAGCACAGCAACTGACCTGATAACATTTTAATATTTCCTAGAGCTGCTCTGTTTTCAGCCTTTATAAATGAAATGCTTAATTACCTGTTGTGATGTTGTACAAAATGACATCAACTCCAGCCTTTAGAATGCAGCTTTCCAAAGCTGGGCAAGACATGTGCAGGCAGTTCCTGTTCTCATGAATGGCTCCATGGTAGAACACTGCTAGATTGCAGGAAACTGGAACCCATAAAGAAAAAAGTTGAGCTTGTCAGCAGAATGACCATTCAGTTTTGCATGTTATGATGCTATTTATCATCAGAAGTTCATTATATTTGCCCAGATCCTGTGGGAAGAGAGACCAGATCCTGTGGTTCTCTCATTATCATATAAACTAATTGAGCATACAGTCAAAAGAGAACTTATATTCTTACTTTACATCTGGACTAAAACAGCCATATGAGTTTTACTTCTGTATCTCACTAAATAATAACTGATTTAAAGCCTTTTGTAATGCCCTCTAATTTCTCTGTTTTAGTTAAGATAGTAACAAATTTTGTTTGACTATATATGATTATAAAAAGGAGATTTCAAGTTATCATTTAGTATCTCTGTAAGTATCCAGTTCCATGTAGGGGGATATGAGAAAAAGTTTGTTGTTGAGATAGAAACAACCTTACTGAAATTGATGTAATTTTTCTCACCTCACATTATTTATTCTTTGATTTATTATTTGATTCTTCCCAGGATTGCTGCTGGAAGTTATCTATATCACTGTCAGCTTATGAAGGTCATATTTTTGCTCATAATTCAAAATAGCATCAAAATGTATATTGACTTTTTTTTAGTAACTGGTACCTCACTTTCATCCTCCAAAACCATATCCAAACCCCTTTCCAGTCTGGAGAGTTTTGAAAATTTAGGCACCACAGTCATGCAATTCATGTATCCTTCTAAAATACACTCCTGTAGAATACAAGTGCAGTGTGATACAGAGAAAGTACAAGGCTTAGGACAAAGGATGATTTTTGTTTATTTTCACTCTGGGCCTGAGTTTACCAGGCTAAAGAAAAGGAGTGGCAAGCTGAATAACTGCTATTATTTATTGCTATAACTTTAGCGTTACCTGGTTTGCATGGTATAAACATGGAATAAGACAGTGCTTTCTCCAAGGAAAAGAGTATTCTTGTATTTCAGAGAAGGACAAACTGTGTGTCCCCTCCACTCTCCCTCTCACCATGTCTAAGCCTGATGCCATCCTGCAGGAAGAGAATGCTGTTGGAATCACTGTCACTGGTTGTTCTCCAAAGAAGAGATGGGGATAAATACTGAACAGTTACTCTCTTAATGTTGGTATTGCCTACAAGCTTTGTAACAGAGATCTAAAATTTCAAAGCAGACCCTAAGATTTGAGTGTGTTCCTAGTGTAGTCTTCTAAAAAAACACAGACTATCAATTTCCTTTCTATGGGACAACAGTTGCAATGTGCCTCTGCTTTCCTGCCTGAAAAGAATTTATAGATCCTCCTTCCACCCCCTCTATTTCTTCTTCAAGTGAAGGACTGTTTATATAAACATTACCCAAAATGGGGGGGTTTAATGTGTGCCACAATCTTGCCAACAAGCACTCACCATTCCTCAGAAGGCAGCAGGTCCTGCTGCACTGCTGGGGGGAGATTTCTGCATAACCCTTCAGCAGCTGGGCTCCCCTCCTCTGGGATTCACGCAGGTCCACCAGGAGGCCTGGGAAGCGCCTGATCCAGCAGTTCTGGTAGAAGGCAGTGGGCAAGCAGAGGCACTGGGACCCCCCAGCCAGACCCAGAAGCAGCAGCACTTGTACCGCTGCCAGCAGCAGAGCCATGGCCCCGTGTCAGGCCCTAGGGAGCCGCCCTCTGCTCCAGAGCATGGCAGAGACTGTCTCTGGAGGGCTGAGGATGCTGCCAGGGGCGTGAGCCGGGGCAGGGTCTCCTCCAGACAATGCCCATGGTGCTGTTTGGGCAGTTGCTGAAAGAAAGCGGACATTTAATGAGTTACAAAAGATTATAAGAGTTATTATTGCTGTTCTCTAACTTAATTATTTGGAGGTGGGTTTTGAGACAAAAGGGACAGGCTCTTTTTAGTCATTCAGAGAACTTGTTTCTGTGGTCCCCTCTTTGTGTCTCTTGTCCTCAGACCAAACCACGCAGGCAGCCTTGAGATTTGGTGAATAACAGCAAGCTCAGCACCTTGTTCTGCCTCACTTTGTTCAGGAACACTGTTACACTCAGTACAGAGAAACAGCTCTGTCTAGGATCTGAACATTTTGAGTTATCTGGTGAATACAGAAATTTGCTTTCTTTTGCTAATACATGAAACTCCAGCCAGAGGTGGAGATCTGTTCCCCTTCCTACACTATTTTGATTGCAAGAATAATAAAATTTTATTTGCAAAGATCTAGAACCAGATGAACTCTCTATGACTGGAGAGGGCTGGAACCTCCACTCAAGTTATGATCATGCTCTCCCCCTAATAAGTTTAAAAATATTGAGCAGTCCATACAAGGTTTTCTGCTAGGAAAAGGCCTGTCAGAAAGAAAACACAGCTGACACACAGGGAGATGATTTTTCAAGTACCTGGTTTGAAACCTGAAACTGCCACATTTTTTTCTTAATAGGACCAAGGCTGATCCCCACTTCCCACATTATGTTTTTCATACAGAAAAGCTTTAAAATATTACAATACATGAGTTTATTTAAACCCAGTGGACTGTACAGTGAGGTTGAGAGACTTATAGTAGTATAGTTTGCAATAAAAATTGGGTGTTCAATATATAAGAATATTTTACACTGTGTTTTTACCCCTCAAGATTGAGATCAAGGAACTTCCTTCTTCCACATGAAGTGTAGATCAGTTAAGTGGAGTGGGGAAAGCCTCAAACTCATTTTAATTCTTTAGTCATTACAGATGATGTTTGTTTTTGCCGAATGAGGCACCCAGTTTGGAAATGTACTGACACGTGTAATATTTTGTTCCCTTACACAGCTCACCAGAAAATAAAAAAGCCCAGAGCAGGTTAACCCCTGTTGATGTAATAGCAAGGCCAAGGCATTATTTTATTCATTGAAACTATAATTAGTTGGATTCCAAATGCACGTCTGTTGTGGGGAATACGAGAATTAAACTGTTAGAAAGAGGGTAAGTGGGTAATTCTTCAAGCCTCTATCCTGAAAAGCAGCTCTTGGCACTTGTGTTGTTTTATTTAGTTTTGGAGTTTGGTATTTTCATCTCTGTGATAATCAGCACTTGAAACCTTAAATACATTTTAAAATACCTGATAGCTTGCACTCAGTGGACTGCAGAGGGAAGCTTTTAGACATTTATCTATCATTGCCACAAGTGCTATTGACAGTGTATTTTTAAAAATATTTGTTTCAGCTTTCCAAATATCCCAAGGTATCACTTGATTTGGAACACACTCAAAATTTTGACAGACATGCCTGTATTTTGGCACTACGTCCTGTATTATGAACTAGTATGATTTTCAGATCTGTTTTGTTCAGATTTGCATGCAAAGATGTTGATTTCTAATTGCTTTTCTCACTCCTACTCTTCCTATATCTCCAAGAAGAGAAACCTCGAAGACTCTGAATAACCTGGGGAAGCACTTAACTAGGAGATGAAAAGTATTCTTTCCTCCTCCTCTTTTCCTGAATAAATTTTAAGGGCAGAAATAGCTGCAAGGAAACTTTCTTTTTAATGAAAGATGAAGTGATTAAAACAAGTAAATAAATGGCTACTTTAGGCAATTTCCTTTAAAAACAGAAACCTTCTATTAAATTTCACCGTCTTCTGCCAGCTTCCCCTTAATTTCACTTTGACTTTTCAATGGGAAATGTAAATTAGTGCTGAAATTTTAATTCACAGACATTTTGCAAGAAGGAAATGCCCGAGTCTTACCTGCAAACCAGCTGCTGATTTTCCATGTGCTTTGCAAAGTGGGACCAGGAGGCTGCCACTGATACAGGGGAGTCTGTGGCCAGTACAGACCAGCACTTCATGTTATTTAGGAACTCCTTTCATCTGACTCCTCACATTTCCTCCTGGAAAACAAAAAGGTAGAGGGGCCTGCTTCCTGTGAGAATATGAATGTTTTTGCAGGCCTTTCAGGAAAAGAGATATAAATGGACCTGCCACGCTGGAACAAAATGATCTTTTTCATGATCCTTCTTATAATCAAAAACAGTCCCTGAAGTTTCCCACCTGGGCCAGCAGTGAGAATGGCACAATCCAGGAGTTTCCCAGCACAAAGGATTCATCATCAGGCATTAACTCTTTTTTTGCCAAACAGAAACAAAAGCATACACTTTTTGCATATGAAGTAATTAGACATGTCTTGATTTTTGGACCTACATTTAGCTTTTATAGAATATATGGTTCTATCACTCAGAATATGTAAAGAGCAGAAAGGATCTATTTAGTTGTAGAATTGTGGAATGGTTTGGGTTGGAAGGGACCTCAAAGCTCACCCATTTCCACCCTCTTGCCATGGGTAGGGACAAGTTCCATTATGCCAGGTTGCCCCAAGTCCCATCCAACCTGGCTTTGGACACTTCCAGGGATGGGGCAGCCACAGCTTCTCTGGGCACCCTGTGCCAGGGGCCATACCATCCTCACAGGGATATCTTCCTGATATCCCATCTAAACCTGCTCTCTGTCAGTGTGAAGCCATTCCCCCTGGTGCTGCACTGCATCCCTTGTCAAGAGTCTCTCTCCATCTTTCCTGTGGGCTCCCTTCAGGCACTGGAAGGCAACAATGGGTTACACTGAGTCCATCTCTTCTCCAGGTATTGTGGGACAGAGCAGTTGGAAGGTGACAAGCTGAGAAGTGAGACCCAAGCAGTTTCCCAGGTGAGGTATGAACCTGCCCAAGTCCTCCTGTGAACATCAGTAATGAATTTAATGAAATGTGCAGCATAATCCCATGTGACATCAGCATGAAGATCCCTGCCTGTGTTGTGCTCCACATAAGTAAACTGAATTTCAGGCCTGTGTTAAAATCATCTTTATCTCATTTTTCTGAGATTTGCACATGTATTTTCCCTTTATTATAGTAGTGGTAAGGTCTAAGTTTTAAGTAAGCCAAGTATACTGATAATAAAAGAATATTGTCACTGTAACTCTGTTAAGGTATAAAACTTACAAAAGTCTAATGTAATGAATCATGAAATAATGAAATGTAAATATGTGGAAAAAAATCAAACCAAGTCTTTGACATTATTCAAATAATGTGCTTGCTTTCTTTCTCCTTTAAAATTTTCCTTGAAATCAAAACTCTCTTGCAAAATATCTAAAGTCCAGCATTTTTTGAGAGAACTCTTTTGTCAAAAACAGCTATTAGTGGTCAGGTTTTGGTTTGGAGCAATGTATCACATTTTTAATGGCTCTGACCTTCTCTGAGGTTAGGGACAATTGGATCCAAAGATTCTGGTTTCAGTCCCATCCCAGCAACATGGTAAAAAGAGGTGAAATATTACAGTTTCTCTTCCTGGGGCTTCATACAAACCATTTTTTAAACCCTTGTTTCCAAGAGTTGCCAGGCCCTGAGATTCTCTCGGAGCTTGGCTTCAGACTAATTCTGGCCAAACCCCTGCTCCAAGGCTGGGATCTGTGTGTTCAAGCAAAGAGCAATACAGGTCTTAGCCTGATTAGATTTATACAAATATATATCTAGTGGCATTGCAGATTAATTTGAGCCAAGTTTTATGACAAAAGGCACAATGTTTAGCAAACACTAATGATCAGATGCTGATTTATGGCAGAACTTGAACTGGGCAAAGGGGATGGAGTTTCAATCTTGTGGTGAATTTTACAGTGCTGGATACTGAATGGAAGTCTTCCATGTGGATTACCATTCATTTTATCTAGTTATTATGTACTAAAATTCAGCACTGCCTGTCTGCACTAGGATTAAAAAATATCTGCTGTTTTAAAAGCACCCAGTTGAGTCTCCTCCAGGCATAACTGCACAAGAAATTCCTGGCTGTGGATGCACAATGCATTTGTGCAGAGCAAACATCCCTAACAGGGGGTACAGCAGCAGACAGAGCACTCCAGCAGCCTGACCCCCATTCAGGTTTTGTCAGAGAACATTTATTTCACCTGAGGGAGTTTCAGGGAAATTCCTTAAGGGCTCTGTGGTTAAGAAATGGATCGGGTTGAAGGACATTGCAAGGATTTACACTCTTCCACCTCCACTATGCTGTCTGGTGCCTGGACTTCCTTATGATCCACAGAGAATGCCCACCACACACAGACTCTTGGGATGGCCTGTTTGCTGCCCAGACAGAGCTCAGGAGCACATACTTTAGTATTAATCACGCAGATGTGACTAATAAATACTTGATAATAAACAGCCTGCTTTCAAAAAACATGCCGCTCCAAGTATCTTTTCAGTAGTGCTGCAACATAATTTTATTTCAAAGAATAAATAAACAGCACATTAAAAGCAGAAAAAATAAGCAGAAAATATTAGGGAATAATGGCTAAGCAGGTGCTATTAGAAATAAGAGTGCTTGCTTTTTTTTTTTTTTTTTTTTTTTTTCTTTTTTTTTTAATAGCATTGGTAATGGCACTGGATAAGAAGTGATTTGTTTGGCTGCGAATCTGAAAAGAGAAATTACCTTTATTTAGCAGGTCATCCTTCACAAATGCTAGAGTTCAGCTGAAGTAAAATTATGCTCTGGTCAGATCCTCTCAGAGATGCCAAGATCCTTTAGAACCCTGAAATTTTTAAATGCTGAAATACTGCAGGATAATTCCTGTGTTCCATATATGCTTACTTTGTATCCTGTGACAGGGAAAATACTGAACAATGGCAGAAGCTGGCAAATCCTTTCCAAAAGACCAATTCCTGTCTTGAGGAATTCCACTGTTACTCAATGCACAGTCCCTTGGCAGTGCAGTACAACTCCCTGGCATCTCAGAGGGCAGAATGTGGCACTTTATATTTTATATTAGATAGCATGGGTACTTTAAATATCCCCAGATTCAGTTCCAGTTCACACTTTAGACTAATAAGGCTGAAAGGAATTCAATTTTTTCCACTGTTTTTTTGTTGGTTTTTTTTTTTTTTTTTACTCAGTGTGGTCCTTTCCTCAGAGCATTCAGGTTGATGTTACTCTCTGGTTTTCAAGTATTATCCAGTGTCTCCCTGGCTTAACTTTTCTTGTCTTTGTAGCAGTAACTCCTCCTGAGTCTCTGTGACTCCTTGCTTTTGCTATGTTGGTAAGGTCAGAGGGCTACAAGAAATGTGTGCCCAGGCAGAGAAAGGCTCAGATTCTCTGTGTCATGGCTGAATGGTCTATTACAATGGAGTTGCTGTATGAAAAAAGCTTCTTCCATTTCCATGTCTTTTTAAAAGAAAAGAGTGATCTCTCTTTGGCCTTGGAAGAAATCCAGACATTAACTAAAAGGAAATAGTTCAGGCACCAGACACAGGGAAAAAGTATGTAGCACAAATGGCCAAGGCCACCCTGGAGCAAGAGAGCCTTTACTGACACACTGTGGTGTCTGCACAGTCCCTTTGTTGGCACTTGAGAACCCTTATTTTGGTATCAATTTGTCTCTCAGGTACTGTAAAGAGAGGCCTGAACTGTCTAAAACACCTTGAAGACTTTGCCCCAGGAGCCAAAGTCTAGAAGACAGGTATTGAAATCCTGAGCAGAGTTACCTTTGTCTTCCTCTCTGTGTGTCTTGTTCTTCAGGACATGTTCTTTTGTCATAAACTCATTTAACATTTTAGATTTTAAATCTACCATGATTGTTTTCATGTTTGATGCTTCAGCATGTTCTTGAAGGATGATAGATAGTCCTTCATATTTGTTTCAAAGATCATGCAAATCTTTTATGGCTCTGAACTACACATTTCAGCTTTGTAGCTCTAGAAATAGAGTTCCAACTCTGGAAAATACATTTCTTATTCACTTAAGGTACAACCAAGATGATTGCTGGTGAAACAGGAAAGCCTTTTCTTTGATTCCATTATAATAACATGTATTATTTATCTTAGAAAAAAACAGTATAACCATAGAGTGGAAGACAGACAAAATTATCTCCACAAGAGTGGAACAAAAGAGTAGCCCTTGCCTTGGTGCATTTGCATTTGCTCTATAAGCACACCACACAGGCTGACTGATGAGTGTAGGAAAAAACAAGGGACCTGGCCTGTCAGCACACTCTGGCTTAGCACAACTGCCTGGCCCTGAACCTGGAAAAAGCACAGAGAAATGACAATCAGCTCAGTAAAAACCACTGGGTAAGGAAACAGGCTTTTTGTAAAAGTGGCCACTCAGTACTGCTGACCTCTTGGGCATGTGAGAGCTCCTGGGGAAAGCTGTGGGAGTCAGGGCCATCGAAAGTTTGCTGGCAGGAATAAAATGTGGTATTCACATGTCCTCTGAATAGAGAGAGACAGCTTTCTTAGGATTTCTCTTGAGAGAAGCTGTGAGAGAAGTAGAGAAAAGAGAATGAAAACAATTCTTATCTCGCTGCTGCTCGTTGTTGTGCACATGTGGAATGTGTTATGGAGATTTGGTTACCCAAGGTGATTTCTTAATTGGATACTGGTAATGGTGTTTTGGATTGATTGACCAATTGGATCCATGTGTGTGTCAGGACTCTCGGCAGAGAGAGTCACAGGTTTTCTGTTAGGTAGTGATAGTTCTTGTTACTGTTATGTAGTTTTAGTATAATATAGTATAATAAAGTAATTAGTTAGCCTTCTGATATCATGGAATTCTGCACATCATTCTCCTGCATCAGGGATCCCAGCACTGATAATAAAATACTGCTGCATGCCAGAATTGATCCAGCTCATTAACAAACCTCATGGACTGTGAGGAAGGACTGGAAATCCCAGGCATAGGCTCATCTGGCAACATACAACCAGAGAAGAAATATTCCATCCACCCAGGCTGTGGTGTCAACACTTTGAGGCTGAACTTACCATAACTGACTCCATGGAAAAAAGCATTCACCAATTAGGAGCTAACTTATGAATCCATGAAACATAAAAGACTCCAAAGCAGATGTCTAAAGATGGTGATCCTGCTGTATTCCAACAGGACAGCTTGCTGGCCATGCCAGACATGAGATCTCTGTTTTCCTCAGGAGTAATCACTATTACAATTGCTTGAAATGCCTGCCTGTGGGAATTTAAGGACAAGAAGAAATTAAGGGTTGGACTCCTACCGAGATGGTGAGACACTTGTTATGTGTGATAATCTTTTGAAGGCTGAACCTGAAGCAGAGAAAAAAACAGCCAAGTGCTCACACTTAAACTTCAACTAGATGCAAGAAACTCAAAAACAAAACGTGGTGGTGCTTTATTAAGAACAGAAGACAGGAAACTGGAATTTGAATATTAATTAAATAATGAGAAAGACTGAAAGAGGAACACAAACCAAGCAAACAGTCAAACATAGTAGTAGGAAAGAGAAGGTGAGAGGTAATGGTGACCCAGCTAGTGAAGAGATCTCTTTGGGTCTGGTTGAGATCCTATAAAAAAGGATTTCAGAACATGAAATGGGCCCCTCAAAAGCAAGATGATGAAGGTGCTTTGAAGTGAGGTGGAAAACAAACATGTGCAGAAATCTACTTCACCTCAAAAAATGCTTTTATAAAAGTCAACAGAAGAGAACACCTGTAACTGAGATTGACATTTGTGTCATCTCCATGGGCTAGAGTTAAGAAGCTTAAGATCAACAAACAGTGATAAAGGATCACAATCATTTCATAGAGGAAATGCTAGAAAGTAAACAACCCTGTCTTCTTTAAAAGAGAGGGAAAAAACTCCAACAAAACAGACTAATACCACTGAAATTTTTTAATAGTGGGGAGAAGAAATCCCTTCTGAGCAGTGAAAATAGGGAGCTATCTGAAAACTAAGCAAGCTGCACAAACTGGACATGAGTCACACTACTGCTAAAGGGAAAGATTTTCTATGGTCTGCAATATCTGAAGGAAATATCTTTATAAAGATAAAAATATATTTTGAAAATCTTTATAGTATATATCAGCATAAAAGAATACAGGCATGGCAGACTTTTCATCTGTTTCGGCAGATGGTAGGGTTTTTTAAATAAAGGACTGTTATTGTGTTTGAAGAATATAACAAGGCAAACAGCAAATCTATCATTTTACCCTTGCCCAAGATGCTCAGTTGTAAATTTGCTCTTTCCCTGTTCATGTCAAACAAATTCAGGGCTCAGTTGTTCATTTGCGCTTTCCTTGTTCATGTCAAACAAACTCGGGACCCTGGTACGCAGCTCACTCGTGAGATGTCCTGTTCCAAGAACTCAGTTTAAATAGAAAAGACGGAGCAGCAGAACAGGATGCAGTGTCTTCACAGGGCAAACCAGGGGCTGGGACACGCAGGGAGTCACGTATGACACTCGCCATTCCCGAGTCCTTCTGCTGCTCTGGCCGTGCAGGGGGAGCCCCGGGGGAATTCAGCTCGGCAAGGGATGTGGTAGTGCGGGGATGCGATGGCACCAGGCTAGCTGTGCCGCTCACACGCTGCTTTTTCCCTGCGCCTGTGCCTCGGGAATGCTGCGTCTCGCCAGGGATGCAGCGGTACATTTATGGCAAGGGGTTAGAGCTGCGCCTGCAGCTGCGATCCCGGCCCAAATCAGGAGAGGGGAGCACCAGGGGGGGATCGCTGCGCCTCTGGACTGTCCCCTGGAGCCCAGCACTGGCCTTTCCACCGTGCCCCGATACCCACCCTGGCTGGGCCCGGGGGATGCCCTGACGGCCCCCGCGGCGGCAGCGCCGGAGCGCTCAACATTGCCTTTTTCGGGCTTTTTTTTTTTTCTTTCCTCCCTGTGTGCGTTGGTTTCTTTTTTTTTTTTTTTTTTCCCTGGTGTTTTTTT
This sequence comes from Anomalospiza imberbis, assembly GCF_031753505.1. Classification (NCBI taxonomy): domain Eukaryota; kingdom Metazoa; phylum Chordata; class Aves; order Passeriformes; family Viduidae; genus Anomalospiza; species Anomalospiza imberbis. The sequence goes on from NC_089685.1 coordinate 66,841,699, forward strand.
TTTTTTTTTTTTTTTTTTTTTTTTTTTTTCCTTTCACTTCCCCTTGTCACTCCTTGCAGGGCCGGAGCGGCGGCAGCGCCTCCCGGCATCCCGGGGCCGCTCCTCCCGGCCCGGCCCGGCCCGGCCCGGCCCATCCCGGCCGATCCCGGCCGGCGGAGGAGGAGCCGGCGCGGCGGCTCCGGCCGGGCTGAGGCGCGGCTAGGCCCGCAGTGAGCGATGTCCCTGACGGAGCGGCGGCGGCGGCGGCAGGAGGAGGAAGAGGAGCGGGAAGGGGAAGCAGGGGATGGGGCCGGTGCCGGGGAGGAGGTGGTGCAGATCCGACTGGGGGACAAGTGCTACCCGGTGTGCAAGAGGAAGCTGATCGAGCAGAGCGATTATTTTCGAGCGCTCTACCGCTCGGGAATGCGGGAGGCAGGGCAGGGCCAGGAGGAGCAGCTGCTGCGCGGGGGGCTGAGCGCCCTGGGGCTGGAGCTGGTGCTGGACTTCATCAACACGTCCTGCCTGGCCAGGCTGGAGCAGGAGGAGGGCGGCGAGGAGGAGCCGCCGCTGCTGGAGGAGCTGGTGGAGGCCGCGTCCTACCTGCAGGTCACGCCCCTGCTGCGGCTGCTGCTGTCGCAGGTGCGCCTGGGCAACTGCTTCGAGCTGCACCGCCTGGCGCAGGTGTACGGCCTGCAGGACCTGCACGACGCCTGCCTGGACTTCATGGCCGCCCACTACCACCAGGTGCTGCGCAGGCCCGACGCCCGCCCGCACCTCCTGCTGCCCCCGGCGCTGCAGCAGCAGCTGCGGGAGCGGCGCATGAGGGGCACGGCCACCCTCGTGCTGCTCGGGGACTTCATGGGCGCCTGTCCGCCGGGGCTGCCCGCCGGCTGTCACCCCGCGGGGGACGCGCCCTGGGCCATGCTCAGGTACGACGAGGAGGCGCAGCGGTGGCTTCCGCTGGCCAACAACGTGCCCGCCGACCTGGTGAGCGTCCGTGGCTACGGCTCGGCCACGCTGGACAATTACCTGTTCATCGTCGGCGGCTACCGCATCACCAGCCAGGAGATCTCAGCCGCGCACTGCTATAACCCGTGCCTGAACGAGTGGAGCCAGCTGGCCTCGATGAACCAGAAGAGGTAACCTCTGCTCCCTGGGGTACACGTGTGTCCCTGCCTGTTGTTGAGATAGATCTTACTGAGTCGCATGGCACCGGCTCAGCCTTAGGGACGCGATGCAGACCTGTCTGCTCTGAACCACCAAACAAACGCATCGAGAAAACTCCTTTCCTGCTTTCTTTTTGGCGTATTGTAACTCATAGTTAAGTACGTGACAAGTGTTCCTGCTCTTACTGGGGATGCACAGGCTATACCAGAGTTGGAGATGGCAGAAACAATTTAGTTGCAACAGTTGTCCAATGGTTTGTACTTTCAAAAATCTGAATGTTTTGTAGGCCTGCGCTTCGGTGAAATACCAGAAAAACGTCAGGAAGATGTTCGGTGAGAAATTTCTCACTTGATGGCAGTGTTTGGATCTGGGAATAATTAATTGTTTTGACAGTTTTTCTTTTTTACCTTTATCCTTTTGAACTGTTTATTACACATGGATGTTTTAGTTTGTATTCAGAAACACTTGTATAATTTATACTTGAAAGAGTAATAGAGACCTAGCCTTGAGGAGGGCCCAAGAACACAGGCCTTGTTGTGGCTCCTCTACCTTAACCACACTTCAGAGTTATAAAAACAAAGGCTTTCATTTCACTGAAACAAACTGGCTTTGTTTCCAACGTGAACTTCCTCTTTGTTTCCATTTTAGTAAAAGTATTTTAAATTTTATCCTTTCTCTCTGAAAAAGAAAAAGTAAGGAGGCCAAAATTCACTGTAGAGTGGAAATCCTCTTCTCTATCGAGTGAATTGAAAGAGCATGCACAGAGACCCAAGCCATTGGCATAAATGCTTTGTATCCAGGTAGTTAAACTGCAGTTTCTATTCCAGGTTCTATTTAGCTTTTGCCACCTAAACCCCCTCAAAAGAGGGATTAGACCTAAAATTAAGTCTTTCCCATTTCACCTTTTTTCCCCCCACACTTCTTGTATTGTGAGAATTCTACTAAAATAATCACCTCCTTAATCAGTCATCACAACTGATCAGAAACCATTTTTCTCAGTGTTTCTGACTGCTTGGAACAACGCTGGGAAAAGTTTAATCTGTAAAATGAATGTTTGGCTTTTAAGCACTACAAACACCTTTTCTTACAGACCTTTCTTAGAGGCTGAGCCTGTAGCAGAATTCCCTGAGGTGCCTGGGGAACAGAGATGTTTTAGATAGCTTCATTCAACAGCAGGACTTGTGTGAATGGGGTTGAGAGCACTTGGCCTCACTAGAAAAGCAGGATGGGGTCAGCCCACACAGTGTCTCCTGTGGAAATTAACTTCATCACAGAAGTGCCACATTGATCAAGTCATGAGGTTCTGTTTCTGTAATGTCTATAGCAAGAGAGCTGTTACTATGTATGTTGACTCTGCAACGTGGGTTTTTAGGGCCCTTTTCGAGGCCCTTTTTGCACCCTACAATTTGTGTATTCAAACTCTAGATCAGCCTTTTTTCGTCCACACTTGCCCTTTTTTTTGTTTTTACTAGGATGTATAATCATTATACTTGAAATAAACACATGGATATTTTTTTCTATTACTGTTTTCAGTGGCATTGCCACATCAACTTAATCTTCAAACCCATCGCAGGTGACAGCAAGGTGTTCTTTAGAATTTCACCCCGTCCATTTATTGCAGAAAGGCAGCAGGCAAATGGATATTTTTAGAATAATCTTTAGTCTTAAATTCCATGGTAGTTATTGCAGGCCAAAAAGTACCCAGAATTAGACCTGCAAATTAGCAGTGAGGATGTTCCCTGAGTAACTGGGGGAACTTTTTTTCATGGAAACTCAGCTGACCCCTTCACAAAACACATTTCTGATTTTACCAGCTTCATGGTAAAATGCAGTTAATTATTACTTTTTCTATCTGACATAACATGTCAGCTCCATGATGACCTGCTTGGTGCTTTGTGGCTGGGAGGGATGGCCTGTGTCCTAGGAGCCAGGAGCAGCACCATTTTTAACATGAGGGGTTTGCATGCTGCATGACCAGTGCTGATGCCTGTCTGCCACACATCTGTGCTGCAAATTAGTCCTGCAGTTCGCTTGGCATTGTATTTTTGGTTTGTTATGCTGTAGTAAAATAAGCAGGGTGGTTGCCCAGCCTTCTGCTTAGGAATTATAGCCATGTGACTGTCTGGAAAATGAATTTATGTCAGCTGATATAATTGCATCCCATGGATGACATTTGGCATACCTTCAGGGAGGGCTCTAGTTTCCATTGAAGTTGGTTTGACTTCACACGGCAGAGGATCTGGATTTGTCCTGCATGAGTGACTGCATGTGTTGGCCTCGAAGGAAGACTGAGGAGTTATGGATATAATTTTGCTGCTCTACTCTTCATATAAGAGCTTTCTGCCCCAAACAAACCTTTCATGGTTTCATGGCTATGGTATTTTTATCATGAATTATTTCCATTGTTGTAATCTTCTCATGCTTAGATTAAACACTCCTAACTTACTTCTAAGTAGAAGAGAGAAGCCACCGGAATGTTTAGCGGCCGTTTTGGTTTGGGTCTTCACTGCTGGCTTTCCTTTTAGGTGTACAGGTCTTATTACTTTAGTTTCAAACTTCTTCACAACAGGCAAGTCCTGTATAATGTTCTTGTGATGCCCCCAGGAGCTTCAGAGAGTGTTATTCCCAATTTATGCATACCCAAGGGAGCTAAAATAATGTGCTCAGGCTCACCAAGGAAGCCTGTGACTGAGCATGGAATTTCGCATCGTCTGAGTGCTAAATCCAGCGCTGATCACAAATAGTCCACAATAGATCAGGTTTTCTAGACCTTTTAATTCTAGAGGTGTTTCTGCACTTGGAATTCTCAAGAGAGAGAATGACTTGAACTTTTTAATAGAAGCAGCTCCATGTTAGTATTGCCCAAGATCACTTGAGGTCTTTGGAGTCAAGAAGTTAACAAAGTGAATAGGGGACTGTTGCAGTAATGTCTTTGAATACCTTTCCAAGCATTTTCTTTTTTTAAGTGAACACTGTCTGGTGAAATTTGCTATTTAAAAATAATATACTCATAGGATTTCTACTGCATGTGCCAGTTATAGCTGTATATTCCACTTCTATTTTCCTTCAAAACCTTCCTACTCATGGCAGGTAAATCTTCCAGGCCTGGAAGACCTATGTAAGCCCCAGGCTGAAATTATGCACATGGAACGTGATTTTTGTGAGCAATCTGTACCTGAACTGCTGCCACTCTGAGGGCTCTTACAGGAATGTAGGAGATGATGCTTCTGGGGAATGCTGCTTGTTCAGGAGACCTTCTCCTTCCTCATTTTTTACTGTTTTTTTTTTTTTTTAATTCACTCAAAATTCTTCTGTGCTGGAAGAAAATAGACTTCACAATTTTTTTTTAAGTTAGAACTATCCATGCCTTACTTACCACAAATGTATCACACACTTTTAAAGCTAAATGTTTGATGCAGTGTACATTGCAAATTAACATAAGAAATATAAAAAAAGGAACTAACTGGAAATATGTAAAATGCTTTGGAATTGCTCCATAACTGTGTTTTCATGATTCCTTGTCTCTGTTGTAAGTGCTTTAACTCTAGAATAAAGAAGTCATCTGATTTTTGAGAAATTTTAAGGTTAAATTCATCATTTGGGAGGAAGAAACAATGCTGGTTTCTCCAAGGCTCATGTTCTGCAGCAGGACCTAGGCAACCTTGGAAATAAATACATATTTAACTTGTTCTTGAAATCTTCCAGCAGTGTAGATTCCAGCTGACACTGGAATCTTCCTCCCAGGTCTCTTGTTCCCTTGTTTAGTCACCCCTCTGATCAGAAAGTCCTCCCCAGTATCTGGGCTAACTCTTTTTTGTTGTACACTAAGTGAGATTGTCAGTGAGGGAAAACTGTGTGTGCTGGTTCTTCACAGCCACTGCCACCATGGCCTCCTGCAGATACACCTAACACAATGCAGAGCCACGGGGGGTTTTGGGAAGCTGTGGAATATTGTCTTGCGTGCAGAAAGCCTCTCTGCTCCAGCTCCTTTGCATTTGTGTGATATATTTTCCTTCCTTTGTGCACGCAGCGCTTTGCACTTTGTTGAGTGAAGAATGGATTTTGAGCGATGGTAAAACCCCACAGCTCCCACTCGCTGCTATTCCTGGGCTCCTGTTCAGAGTCAGTGGGGTCAGCAGAAGACAGCTCGTACCTCGGCTTTTCCCAGCAAGAAGGGACCCTCTAGGCCTGGTTTTTGGAAAGTACGTCTCGATCCCTCAGGTTTAGACAAGTCGCAGGTGCAAATGGAGTTCCGTTTTGGTGGCCCGCTGTTTCCAGGCTGTAGTTCATGGAACAGTTGTTGGTTGTGGAGAGCTGACTGCCTGCTCAGTGTTTGCTTTCCTTGTTTCCAGCTGCTCCAACACATTAAAAGAGACTAAAAATGAACTAAATATTTCCTAACGTGCACTCTCCATAAAGACAGCTGCTGTTACTGGCATGGAAAGGTGAATGGCAGAAGTTTTTCATAACATATTGAGCCATTGTCCAAACTTTCATATAAAGTGTGCTGATGGATACTTGCAGCTACTTTTGAGTAAAATGAACCTAATTGTTAATGAATTCCATAAATCCGAGATACCTCCACTGAGTGCCATCCATTTTAGCAAGTGTTTGGAAGTGGTTAAATTACTGACACAAAGGTTTGTGGCCTCCTTTTAGAATATTTAAAGCTGAAAGTTGTGCTGTTTGTGTTTCAATAGATAATTTTCCCAGTGGTTTTGCCCCTTTGTTAATTTGTGGAAATTTTTTTCTCTGTCTTAACTTTTACAGCAGGTATATTGCTTTCAAAATCATAATGTTTTGCAAGTAGTTATCCTCATTTCATACCTGCTTTTGATTGCTGTGTTATTCTGGATTCTCTGAAATGGAAAGCATAATTGCTGTTGAGGGAATATGAACAGACTGACCTAATCATAGATGTCAGGGGGAAAAAAAAATAAAAAGCAATTAATTCCTTCAGAGGGGCATTTTAGATTTCCAAAGCTGTATCAGGCTGACAAGAACAAAGTGATTCCATCTGGAAACAAATCCTTTTTCCAAATAGATTTAATAAAGGAGTTGCAGGGCAGTCTACAGCTAGGCAGGGTTCATTTTGTCCAGACAAAACCCTGCAAAAGTACTTAGCAGTAAGTTTTGAATGTTGTATTCCTGCAGGGTGGTACTCCCTTTGCTTCCCAGCAAGCCAGTGCAGGTCTGAAACATAATTTCAGTTTTACAGATATAACACAGTTCCCTGTTTGGCTTTGTGCTGAGCTGGTGCACTCCAGGGACTGCCACACATCCAGTTAATTGGGATAGTAATGGTGAAATCTCAACTGGCTCAGCAGAAGAGAAGGAACAGCCTTTCTAGGCAGTGAGACTCTTCCTGGTGAGCAGAAAAGCTCATCCTTTGTTAGACCAGCTTCTCTAGCTGGAAGGAAGACCAGAACACAAGAGTTCTGTCTTCACATCCTCCAAGTTCTTCTTCCAGATCTGCCCCTCTCACACCCATGGACCATTTGTTGCTGTCTGTGTTACTTTCAGGGTGTGAGATAGGAGACTTCTCATGTTTCAGAATCAGGAAGTTGCCCTTTGCCATGTGTGAATTTTGAGAGCATAGTGGAACAGAATAAGAAATAAATGACCAGTTTGGAGGGCATTGCTCATGCGGTGCAATGTCATTTTTGTTCAGCTATGGGTATAACATAATTTACAGATAGATCATGCTTCAGAGGATATATTTAGTAGTTTATTGATGAATAGGCTACAGAGGATCCCCTCTTCTTTCTTTTGCTGAACAGGATTCAATGTGTTCCACTTTAAATTGCTTTTTATAAGGGTTATTAAAGAGATTCCATAATACAGCCTAAAACAAGTATGCATTCATAGGCATCCATCAGAGCCTTGTTTGAAATTTCTGCAATTTTAACTGAAATTATATCTTTCTCTGTGTGTCCATGTAATGCACTTTTCTCTACCAAAGGCACATTTTTAAAAGTCTGATAAAAATGACCTGTCTGCTGAGCACATTGGTTAACTGAACATCTAGAGCTGAACTGGCACCGACTGAAATACAAAATAAAATATTCCTCAGTCTCAACAGCATCATCAACACCATTCAAACTGTCACTGGTTACTGTCCTGAGTAATTGCAGTGCAGTTACAGCATTTTGGCCTGGCACAGAAGAGTTCAGATGCTGCAGATACCTCAAGCAGTGGTGCAAGCTGTGAGTGGTGATGAGTGTGTCAGAGCCTGGGTAGGAAGAACTTTCCTCTGTATTTCTGTACATGGATGCACCTCATTTCAGTGCTGCAATCTGTTCTTTCAGGTCCAACTTCAAGCTCCTGGCTGTCAGTGGAAAGCTGTATGCCATCGGTGGCCAGTCCCTTTCCAACGTGGAGTGCTACAATCCGGAGAATGACTGGTGGAATTTTGTGGCGTCCATGCCAAACCCTCTTGCAGAATTCTCAGCTTGTGAATGCAAGGGCAAGATCTATGTTATTGGAGGATACACTGCACGAGGTAACAAGTTTACTGTTACTTCTTGTTGCTTTTTACCTGATTGTTTCCAAGGCCCAGATAATTTTCTCCCTTTTTTCAGGAAAGCTTTTGAACTCGTGTAGAAGGCTGTGTAATGCTAATTAAAACACAAAGAAATAAATTGCTGCTAGAAAATGATTGATGAAATAAGCAAAACAAAACAATAGCTCTATCAGAAAAGAATCAGGTATTTATTTTTTTTTCCCAGAGCCTGTGTGGACCTGAGGCTCTGTTACTTGCAGAGAACAAGCTGATGGGTACTTCAGCACCCAGCTTAGCCACTACCCCTTTTCTTAGATTTTGATCACGCAGTACAGAGAGGTCTCAATAGATATACTTTGTTTGCTTTTTTTTTTTTTGCTGGTTTAGACTGTGAGAAGGAAAAATTAATAGACAGTATCTGTCTGCCTTAGTATTTCTCATGTACTAATAGGTGTCATGGTCTTTTTACTACAGTATTTCAGTGTTTCACAGGCAAATTCAAGTTATACCTTAATAACAGAATAGAACAATCAAAAGCTGAAGCAAGAACCAACACTTTCAGCTTATTTAATTTCTATACCAGATTTTCTGAGGATGGAGGGGAGGATTTGAAGTTTCATTCTCTTCTAACAATTACTTTTCTTTTATCCAGTGGGCAAACAAGTTTAGTTAAAAAAAGCTCCCATTTGTTCATTCCTTAAGTACATAGTGCCATTTTTTGGGAGGAAGACATTTTCTCAGAGTTTTGGAAGTAAATTTTTTAAACATGTCAAATGTTCAGTATTTGCCAGGATTTTGTAAGTTTGAATTTGGCCTTTGCCCACTTCAGTTGACCACAGCAGTTTTAAGGCTTTCTTTCCAAGCAGAGAATGAAATTGGAAGACAGATCAGCTTTTACAGACAGTACTGCAAGCAAAACTAAGCTGATGTTAGAAGAAGCTTCTAGTGTGTGAGCAGATTTGAGCTCTGAATCATTTTAAAATTTATAAAAGACACACTGCCACCCCTTAAGGTCCTTCTGGTAATGAAAACCCTCAAACACATTTTGTGCAGACCATTCTGACCCAGAGCCTGGTGGCTTCTGTGAGGAAAATATGCCTGTGTCTATATGGAGAGCTGTTCTGTGCTGTTCTGTGTGTGCTACAGTCCCAGTCCTCTGGTCACCCCCACTACAGGATCTGCTGCGGCCACTGTGCTCCCTCATGTCCAGCACTGGGAGTCTGAGATGTCTGGCATGAAACACTTGTTGGGCTGAGAAGTCAGATCCAAAGGGAAACATCCTGTGAGACAAGAGAACGAGGAGAAGGGGTTGAAACAGATTAATGGGAAGTCTTGTTTCTAGAGACCAGGGTTAAGGATTTGACATTTTTATCTAGAGAGAGAGAAAGAAGAGGTGAGGTGAAAAACCTCTGATTTGGTTAAGAGTGCTACACAATTATGGGAGGACAAGCTTTTCTCTTACACCCTTTGTGCTCTGCAAGTTCCTTTTCTGATACTTGTGCTGTGCTTTCATCAGGCTGCCTAGTCTTGCTGTCATAAGAGGAAGGTCAGCACATTGCTGCTGCAGATCCCATTCCTTTAAAACTCCTGAACAAGGCATGTGCAGTCAGGATTGCTGCCCTGTGTCAGGCTCCTGACTTGGTACTTGCTGCCTGTACGTTCAGCCGAAGGAGAGATGTAAGTTACCTCTGGCTTCCTTCACACTCCAGGGGATTGCCACTGCCCTCCAAACCTTGGTCATTTCCCAAGTCTTTTCCTAAAAGCCTTTTTCAATGGAAATCAAGCAGTAAAATAGGAACTTTTGAGCCGTGGATAACTAGCACATTTAGGCTTCTGTATAAATACAGGATCACTCAGGACACCAAACACCTGTGCTTGCTATAAATAATTTCCTGAATAAGGGTCTAGAATCATTTTTTCTGTAACATCTTGATAGCAGACTTAGACGCAAGAATTGCCACAGTTACACTGGTGATTTTCCTTCTGAAGTATGCCAGTGTCAGACAATGTTACGACCTAAAGATATGAGAAAGACTAAGGTTTATATGCTGGTTTGCTACCTTTACTACATAAAACACATGCAGCAAATGATGTTTCTTGTATTATGTTATTTTTAGCAATTTTTGGGATTTCTGTATATACCTCAGTTGGTAGATTTTGTGGGCTATTTTTAAAATTTGTGTAGAGCTTTCTTCTGAGACTGCACTTTCCAAAAGATGGCAGGATCTGGAATTTCCCATTGTAAATCATAATGACACTTCTTGAATAAAGTCCTTCTCTTGAGTTTGCAGCTCTCACTTCTGAACCTAGATCCTAATAGCGATTCCATGTCACGCACTGTAGTGTTCATATTTTTGTGGGTTTTGTTTTGGGTTTTTTTGTTGTTTCAGTGGATATAAAAGACTCAGGCTGTGGACTGAGCATGTGAGGACCACATTGCAATGGACTTCTATTTCATACACCCCCTCTCAAATAACTCATTTTCCAGGGGAAGTGGAAGTTTACTGCTATAGATAGTCATAGAAACTTAATTGTGACTTCTCCTCCCCTTAATGAGTCAGAGAATGACAGGTTGTTTGTAGACAAAGGTCATCTATATGTAGAGCTGTAGTTTCACAGAGCACTGCCTTGAAAATAAACAGGGTGCAAATGCTGGACAGAGCAGCACCTCCCTGATCATGCCACTGATGCACTTCATTCACGACAATCCAGTTATATTTCTAGCTATTTATACCTGTGCCCTTACAGAACTTGTCAAGTATGTCCCTGTCTGCTCTTCCCCCTGTGAGCTCATCTGGAAGTCATCATGCAGGACAGACTGGTACCATGGAGCAGGGTTAATAAAAGTCCTGTCTAGAGCATGCAAACCTGTTCCTGCTTGTCACTTGAGGTTGGATTTGAGCTCAGGTCTCCAGAGACTGGAACTGAATTTACTGAGTTGTGTGCATTCTACGATAATTTAGTGAAGCCTTGGGCACAGCCAGGGTCTTCACTGCACCATAAATCAGGATGGCATTGTAACAGTTTTGTGGAATAACACTATTGCAAACATATGCACACACCGAGTTGTGAATTATGGAGATGATTTCAGCTTCTTTCTGAGCCTCTGCCTGATGGAAGAGCACAGATTTCCTGGTTCTGAGGTGATTTTGACAATGTGTGTTTCTCTCTTTATAAGGTGCCCTTAGGTCATCCAGACCACTTGCTGAAATGTAACCAGTTTTAGAACCTTTATTCCATAAAACTTTGATTTATGGAATGAAATGCAAAGTATCAGAGTTAAGCTTGGATGATAAATCATTACTTGGCAGCCATTAATGAAGTATACTCTTTTCATGATAGTTTGATTCATCTGTGACCACTTCTGGAGATGAGAATATTGTTCCATTTCCCTCTTTGTAAAAAAGTATTTATGTATCAATCAGAGACAAAATTAAAAGCATAAGCTGAAAGGTAGGGGTTAAATTCTGCTAAAATCTGCAGGCCCAGACAATTTACATCATATAATATGCCAGAAGTAGCATCGTTTTTTTTCCCCTGTGCCAAGGAACAGAACGTTCAAAGTTTCTTGTCAAGGGCAAAGAGCTGCAGTAGGCAGTGATCACCATTTCTCCCCTGGCTTGCCCTGCAAGTGTGTGTGAGCAATCTGCAGGAAAGGCTGGGATGCTTTGTAGGAAAGAAGGATGCTCCCCCACAAGTGTCTTCTGACAAAATTATTTATTTGTGAATGTCTCCTCTCTGTTTCAGGCAGGAACATGAGCATCCTGCAGTACTGTCCCACTTCTGATTCCTGGACCAACTTGGAGCTGTGTGACGTGCACGTCCGCAAGCAGCAGATGCTGTCTGTGGAGGAGACCATCTACCTGGTGGGGGGCTGCATCCTAGACCTTGGACCAAGCCAGAGATCCAGCTCCAGTGAGGACGTGCTGACGGTGCAGTCCTACAACACTGCCACCAAAGAGTGGCTCTACCTCAATGAGAACTCTTCCAAATCCGGCCTTAACTTGACTTGCACTCTCCACAACGATGGAGTCTATATCTTGAGTAGGAATATTACTCTGTCTTCCAGCTTGGAGCAGCGTCTCTTCCTGAAGTATAACATCTTCATGGACACTTGGGAGTCACTGGGGCGCTTCCCAGCCTTTGGACAAAACATTCTGATCTGTTCTATGTATTTGCCTGATGGGAGAGAAGTGTAACAGCACAAGAGTTTTCTTTTCAGTTCATTAATGGTTCTTTGATGAAATATTGCTCCTTCTGAATAATTCCATATTCACAATGTAATGTGGTTGCATAATGCAGGCATAAAATACTGATTCTGTTCTCTAAAAAGGTTTCAGAATTCAGTATGAAGATAAATGCTTCCAGAAACACTTTTAAGATGTCGATTTAAAAATTTTACTAGTTTGGATTAAAATTTCACCAGGTATTGTTTGCAATTTAAACGTAAAATTATTGTGTTGGCAACTGATACAGGAGTTCCAAAGGCAAAACTGAGCAGTCTGTTTTTATTCTTCGTCTTAGTAGACAGTGTAGAACAAAACATATACATTTTAAAAGTGGAAACAATTCAATAAAGTAAATAATTAGTATAATCAAAATAACAACAGTATTTATTTCTTTCAAAATACAGTTTTTACTCAAGCAATGTTCTGTCAAATGCACGCTGTTTCAAATTGTTTATACTATCCCATTTTTATCTCTTCCATGGCAGCAAGTGACATTCTCAAAGGTGCCAGCAATTGGGATCCCATCATCAAGAACTTTCTCTGAATTCTTTGTAGTGCAGTGCTTTGCCAGGGACTGGTAGGAATTACCTAGAGGCTAAAGTTACTGATTGGAAAGTAGATGCTCCTTTAATGGAAGTTGGCAGCATTTCTTGCTACTATTAAGATAGAAGTAAAAAGGTTCTTTATTCAAAGGGTGGAGTTTCCTAATTGTCATAAAGGTTTGAGTCTTAGTTACCTTGTTGTGTTCTGTGGTACTTAAAACTGAGTTTTAAAGATCAAATTGCAGTTGGTAACAATCTATGTGTTGTGAAGATGGCCCTGAGCGCGTGCAGAGGTGATCCTGCTCCAGGCACATCCTGATTATGGTAACACTCCTGTGGGACATGCATGGAAGGCTTGGCTCTTGTAAATGACTCCCTGAACACATCCCCCAGAGCAGAGACCTGTGAGTGTTGGCTCTTTCTTGTGTCACCAGGGAAGGTTGCCTCAGGTTTGCCACCCAACATTGTACTTCTGTAAAGGGCACGGTAAGGTGGTCGCTGCGAACATTCCTTTGTGGGGATTCTGCAGTGGATACTGCGGGACCTTCTCCCAGTTCCTGCCTCTTGCCTGACAGAATAGCAGCCATGATTGGCCTGTTTTCTCCTTGTAGCTGACAAGTGCAAAATGTCTTTTTGAGGTGCCTGCCCAGCTCTGGGGAGTGTGTTCTCACAACAAGGAGAGGAAAAGCTCTGGGTCACCATGAGAAGAGCCAGGTTAGACATGTGCTAAACAAATTGCAGGGATGCTGGTTCTGCTCTAGCTGTTTATCCACATAAGATGAGATTTAAAGCACTTGAACACATTCCTAATGTGTGGAAATGTCTTTTTTGTTTCTTAATTAGAATTCAGGAATCTGAATCTTCTTTTGAAGACGGGCCTGTTGTACAAGAGGATGAGGCAGCAATGGTACCCTCAGGGTCCTTGTAACTCCTTGCTTTTCCACAGTTTTGACTGAAATCCGTTCTTGCTAAAGGGTTATCAGTCTTAAAGTGCCTTGTTCACACTGCACACACACACTAATCTTGGTGCTTCCAATCACCTGTAGCAACCAAACAGAAAATCCCTGGAAACTTCTCCAGAATGCGGGCATTTGTGTTTGAATACTTCCAGGATGAAAGCAACCACAACTCAAGGTATTTTGGATGTCTGAGATTTACCTTTTTGGGTGGAACTTTTGCAGCCTGGTGGAGAATGTCATGCCTCAGCCCAAACTGGTGCCTGCCACTCGGCTCTGTATGACTTCAGTTAGCTAAGTCCATGTTGATGTGTTTTTATTTCCTTTGAAGACACTGTGCAACTGCTGTGTTTTGACAGCAGTATCAGACCACACAATTGCTCTTCTGCAATGAAGTAATAAAGTGACTTTCATAAGATGCTTCTTCCAGAAGTATTTCAGAATAAATATAAGGAGGGTGCCTTTGCTTGGTGATAAATTATCTTGGTCACATTATGCTACTTGCTTTCCTAAATTTCTTTTCAGTTCCAGATTCAGTACTCTACAGTCAACATACAGTGATCAATATTGGTGGAGGAATCACATCCAAGTTGCAGCATTCTCTTTCCTAGCAAATTAACCAAGAAACCCTGTCACTCCTGGGTTTGCAGTGGGGTGTATCAATTCAAGTCCTTTCAAACCTATTCATTTCTTAATGCAGTCATAATTCCAGAAACTATGACATCATCCTCTTGATATGATTACTCTTTTTCAGAAGAGGCCTTTCCACACTGGGTTTATCTTGGTTTCAACTTCCAGCAATCAAGTGACCACCTTGAAAACCTGCTCAAATGCAGAAGACAACGATGTGTCTGACCGTAAATACAGTCAGACCCTTTAGTCAGTCCTTGGTGCAAATGCCTCCTACACTGACATCTAACAGTACTGCAGTCACAAATCAAAACTGGTGTTTAATTTAGTGGTAGCATTAATTAGTGTAATAATCTAAATGTACTGCATTACTACAGGCTGAAATAAAAATAAATGCTTTTTTTTAAAACAAAATCCTTTACAGGAAAGTATGCAGTGGCCCCATACCTCAGGAAAGAAACCAAACACTGTAATGACTGTCTCATGCCCTGTTTATTTTCTTTCTCTCAGTTTTATACTTCATATTCACTTTTTCTACTTTGGGGCAAGGAAAAGTGTCTGAGAGCCACTAACAGAATAATTAAAACACTACTTTTTAGCAAATGGAAATGTTCAGTGATCTGGTATGCTCTCCTTTCTCTAGTGGTGGGAGGAAAAGGCCTTTAATTTTAGAAGTAGCCAAAGAATCCTTGTAGTCTGATCAACCGGGAATTCCTCTGTTGTCCTCATGTTGCTCCTAACTTACCATGAGGGCTTGGAGAGATCCTTCCAGCTCCTGGCACCTGCATCTCCAAAAGTTAGTAGGAATGTTCATCTTGTGGGAACACAAGGGTCATCTGGTATGTAGCGTTTGAAAGAGTTCCTGAGTATGCGAAGTGCATTTGTCTTCAGTGCTGTAACTGCTTCCTTGGCTATTCAGACTTCAGCAAATTTACTTCAGCAAATACTAATTACCTCAGCAAGTGCTAATTACTTCAACCTCTGCTAATTACATGTAATTTGAATTAATGGCTATTTCCAGCCTGTTTCTTTCCTTTTTTTTTGGTCACCCAACAGTCTGTAGTTCATCTAAGTTTCCTGGTCTTGTTGTTCCCAAGTCTGTATCCAAACTCTAGACCGCTGCTTTCCTGCTGTGTCTGGGTTATCCAGTGCTTTATATCTCCACTATTTATCTTCTCTGCCTCATGGACCAGTTCCCCTTGATGCTGACCAGCAAAAGCTGACTATGGTAGAGGGTGATCCCGAGCTGAAAGAAAGAACAACAGCCCCCAAAGTCCTGAGGGAGGAGTAAACAGAAAACTCTGGGAACCCACTCCTTCCTTGTAAAATGCAGAAGCATTTGAGAAGGTTGCTCACATCAAGGCTAAGAGGGAGCATAAAAGTTTCTTCCTTTCTGGGAATGGTTTGTGGTTTTCAATGTGAAATAAGAGTTGTGTGTTTTGAATCTCTCTGGCTGCTTTCCATGGGTTTCCCTTTCTGCCCGGTCGGCTGACCTCTCTTGAGCTTCATATCTGTGTTTTACATTCTTTGAGGGTTTTGCATTTCTACATCAACGTCCAGCCCATTTTTCTGAAATCATATGCTAGCAGTTTGTTGGTTTTTTCCTGTGTGTTGCTCTCCTTTCCTCACTCATCTGTGTCTGTCTGTCACTAAGTAGTTTGTAATTCAGGTGTAACCTTTTCATTTAGTCAATTCTGGGCTCTGGGAAGAGAAACCTGCAGAGCTACAAATGTTTAGTTTCCTTTCATCCTCATTTCAGTGAGAAATGTTGCTGCAGGCACTCAGCTTGTGGAATTGGTCTGTGTCCATGACAGGATGGAGAATGGAGGGCATGGAGCATAACAGCAGCATTTAGCACATAACATGCTCAAAGCCCCCCACGTGCAGATGTTACTCCTCCCTGCCATCTCTGTGAGGTAAGATACACTCTGTAAATGGTGTTAAACCAGAGACATCCCTGGAACAGCTGTTGGCAAGACCAGCAAATGTATAGGTGTTCATCAAGAGCCCTCCTCAGAGGGCAGAAGCTGTCAGAGTGTGCAGTTAGATTGATTTTGCACTTAGAGCAGTGACCAAAGGGTGGCTCCCCAGCCTCACAGTAAGGCTTAGGAACCGGAGCTAATGCTCTCAGAAAATTTGAACTCCTTTACTGTCATTCTCGGACTGTGATTTCCATCTAACCAGCTTTGAGCCTAGTTCAGTGCAACCTCTGGGTTTTTTTTTTTTTATTTCCTGAGAAGGAGAGTGGAGTTGGGAAAAGGAGTCTGGATTATGTGAACTGATAGGGATCATGCATTCACAGATTTAAAATCACTCTCCCAGTTATACATGCTATATGGATTATTTTCTAAAAGCAGTGACATTACCAGTAAACACATGCTGTTATGTCCTGTGAATATCAGTATTGTCTAAAGTAAGATTTGGTTTCTTTTTTTTTTGCAATTAGAAGAGTAAACTGGGAATCATTGCAATTCCTGTACTTTTCTTGTGGAAGGCTGATTATACAGGGTCCAGTTTTAGAGTACCCAGTTACATCATGTGCTGAACATCTTCAACCTATATATGCTTCAGGATGAGAGAAAGACATTCAGCACCTTAGCAAAGATGTTTCCTCTTTGTTGGTACTTAGATCATTACTTAAGATTGAGCAGTGAAAACAAACTCTGAATCATCCTTCCATCACTCAGTTTTTCAGTTGAAATTTATCATTATTCACTCAGGTGATTTTCCACTCTCTGATATTTTCCAGGTGTATTAGACAGTGTGTAGTTCTTGTGATAAGAACACCTTTTATAAATAATTTTCAGCATTTTCAAAATTACTTGCTCTATAAACTTTCTGGTTTACTTTTATTAGCCATGCTTTGAAAAATGGTTTTGTAGAATTTTGAGCACTTTTCTGTACTTAGCATTGAAAATATCAGGGATTTCAACAGTCTAAGGGCAGGGAAATATCTGTAGCTCTTCAAGGACACAACTTCAGCTGTGCAAGGTCTGAAATGTAAAAAGTATCATTACTGCATTTCCTCTGAAGCTTAGTCTAATTTGCAGTTAACTAATTTAATTATGTTAATTTACTAATTTTAAGTTTTACACCATTCAGTGAAGTGAAAACACTTTCGGTTGAGCAGTGGTTTTGGAGGTGATGTTACAAGGGCTCTGTGTTCATCTTTGGATATTGTTATTACAGTTTACTTTTTCTACTGGGCCTGTTATAATTGGCTGGTATCCTACTGAATGCCTTTTTATTTAGTTGTAAGGGAAGTTTTTGCCCACAGGTAGAGCCTTGATTTATTATGAAGACAGTGCTGTGTCATTTGAAAAAGTATATTTTGAAGCTGTAAATTATTGATTGATGATAACTACAGTGAGGCCCATAAATACATGATTTTGGGTGGTGGCGGTGGAGATAAAGCTAGGAAAGAGATGCTTAGGGACATCCACTCTCTAACCTCCAGGCATAAGCAATTTTCAATTGCAGATTCAGGTAGAAAAGGTTTTAAAATAACAACTCCTTTTCCCCTCTTCTCATCTCTCCCGCTGCAACCCAAACCCTTTCAGTCACAGTAATTTGTGGCAAGACATCTGAACATGGAAGAGAATGTTGGTAGTGAGGTCGGAAAGTGCTGCTTGCGCAGGTGATCCCTTATCAGAACTGCTGCTTGGCGGGCCAAGAAACCTTCCTGCAGCTTTCCTGGAGGACACTGATGGCTCTTTAATGTCATGTTATCTGCTGCTATGTGTGTGATGAGAGGTGAGGCAGGGAGAGGAGTCACAGAAGCACTATTGTGTACCTGATAAAAGATGCACAATAGCCTTGTAGAAAAACTACTTATTTTTTTTTAGTAGAGCCTGATCCAAAGCCTTTTGATGTTAATAAAAAGAACCAGCTTGGAATTAGGCACATGATTGAGTGAATTAGATAATTCTGAAAGAATCCAAAGGGATGTTAACAGTACAACTGGCTGATGAAAGAGGCATAGGCTCGGAGAGCCTTGGTACAGTGTGATCTCTGATATGCCTCATCTGTGGTTTTTGAATTTCACTGTGAAGATGTCCATTGTGTTAACAAAAGTTTATCAAATATACTGGCTCTAAAAAATCAGGAGAATGATGTTTTCCTAGGAATATCTGAGGAGAAGGTGAACATCTCTACAGTTATGCTGGTGGGGAGTTGCTGAGAAAACATTGCTCTCATACTTCTGATTCTGACCAGCAAAGCACGTCTGTGTTTCCTAGTACCAAGCAATGTGGTGTGTGAGGTGAGGTTGAAGTGTTTTACTTTATACCCTGGTGCTGTGAGTTTTTTATTTGTTTGTTTTCTTGCACAATAGCATCTCAAAAAAAAAAAAAATTGTATCCAGGCATTAGATCCTTCTCCCACAGGCTGTGATAATGCCATAGCCAACAAAATGACCTGAGTATGGTCATGTGGGACTGACAGGCATCATCCTGTGTTGCTGTGAATATATACAAGTACAGAAGATTTATTTGTACAACGATTAGAACTTTAGCTGATATTCCATGCAAGGTGAAACAGCTCCAGGAACTTTTTGAGAACAAAACATCTCAAGGTGGTTTCCCTCTATAAGAAAGATAAGGGTGGGTCCCACATGGGAATTTGAAATCTTAAGGAAGAGGATAGACTTAAACCTAAATCTCCTGTGCCTTGGCAAATCTCCCAGTAAACATAGTCCCTTCTTTTTTCAGTTTGTATGGGTAACTAGTTTTTGTTACTTGCTGAAGCCAAAAAAAAAAAAAAAAAAAAAAAAAAAAAACCAAAACCATAAAACCCCAAAACCAAAAGAAACCAAAAAACCCAAACAAACCAAACAAAGCAAAAAAAAACCAATTGTGAGGCTTTATGTGGGATAATTAAATTGCCTGTCTTTCAGAAAATAAAATATTTACCTCAAGATGTCTACACATCAAACATCTGTACAATGCACCAAAATCTGTGTGTTCAAGCTTGCTTTCCCTCTATGTTAATTCCCTTGCTTTATTTTTAAATCTGCTTCAGCTACTGGAGTATTGAAATGAACATTGTTCCTGCTGCGTTCTCTGAGTATTTGTAAACCAGCTGGTGAAACAGAAGTGTCTGTCTCTCCATCAGCCTGGAACAACTGTACCTGTCTGAGGGGAGCTGGGCAAGGCTCTTCTGGCAGGGTGGTTTCACTGGGAGGTTGGTCCCAGTGGGCTGAGCCAGCTGTTCAGGACTGGTTGTGAAGGCTGTCTGCCACTCTGAGGAGTGAGAATTAATCAGTGTGGCCTGATTAATGATGCCCAGAGAACATTCCCTTCCCGAGCAGCATAATTTAATAGTAACTCTGAAATTGTTTCCTTCTGAATTTTTGTTGATCCATCCACCCTCCAACACTCTCAAATCAGAGAGATTTTCTTCTGCCAGCTGCATTGCATAAAAAGTTCCACTCTCTCCATGGCCCCTGAAGTCCAAAGTAAACACACAGGAACATAAACCCGTTCACCCCTTCTGGGCCCAGCGCTCAGCAGCCTCCTCACCCCTCCAGTGATCAATAAAAGCCAGAAAGGAAAGAAACAAGAGCAAATACTTCCATCCCACTTGGTATCAGAGACCCTCAAGTCACTGGCAGCAAGAAAAATCACTGCTTTTCTGCCAGGCTTTCTTTGCCAAAGGCAGACTTTACTTGGGAGTAGCCGTCCTTGGCTCCAGGCCCCTCAGTCAGTTGCCATAAATAGCTGGAAATTCAACCTGTCAAGCTGTTCCCTGCCAGTCTAACACCTACTTCCTTCAGGTGCCACAGGGTGGGACATATTAGGAACTCAGCAGCCCATTAATTCTTTCCTGGTTTCTGTGGGAGGTCTTCATAGAAGTTCAAGATTTTCTTGAGAGGCAGAAAATTTGGGATTTGAATTCCACCCCCTGTAGCAAGCATGGAGCATATATATTAATGCTAAAGTCTGCCAGTCTTTTTATCAGGATACAAATGCACTTGTGCTTTAAAAGTGAATGAAGGCAACGGCCAGGAAAATGTTGTGGTGCAATGAAAAAGTGAATTGAGGTGCAGAGTACCCTGTAATTTTAGTGTTCACAGGTAAGTACAGCAATGGCAACATAGGAAAAGGGGCAAAGATTTTTTAACATGGTCTGTAATACCTTAATTATGGGACATTAAATTTCAGGCTCTCCAGAACAGACTCTAATTCGAAAGTTCAGTGCTTAAGTGCCTTCTGAAGTGTTTCTAATTAGCCATCTAGAAGGTCTAGTCAGTCACCTTGAGCTGTTTCTGTAAATTTTACTAAGCAGCTTTCTGTATCTTCCTCTTTTGAAGGCTTTGTAACTTTGAAAGCACTGTTTGCTCAGTCGAACAAATTAAATTGGGTTGTCTTCCCTTGAGCCATGTTATCTGGACAGAAAGAGTGCCTCACTTCCAGTGTGGAAGTGCCGTTCTTCCAGTCCAACTCTCCACAGTTTTTGTGCAATGCTTCCTTATTCCAGATAAGAAATTGCAAATATATTTTATTTGTCCTGTCCATTGAAAGCTCTTGAGCAGTGATCAGCAAACAGGAATTGTGTGACGCAGGAGAACCACGCAGTGGGGTTTATTGAAGCATGAAGTGTAGCTACAGAGGCAGTGCATTTTCAAAAGGAGAGACAGAGAAACAATGTACTTGGAAATAAAGGCTCTCTATCTGTACAACAAAGTGATAACCTGGGTTTGGATGCACACCACTTTCATGCAGATGTCTGTCCACCATCTGCCCATTATTATACTTCCTTTAAGCCAGAGTTTCTTTCATCCAATGCTGAGAGACATTTTCTCATTTTGCACCCTTTCATTTCCTCTCCTATCTCCTGTGTTTCCCATGACTGGGACATCCCTTGCATGTTGTAGATGATTTTGGGAAGAAGGAACAGCCATGCACATCTCTCTGTCCCTTGTTCTCTGACAGCAGTAGCTGTTAAGGAATATTTAGGACCCAAAGTTCTTTACTGCACCTTTTACCTCATTCACTTAAAACTACTAATTTCTGGCTCAAATCTGCAGAACAAATATTGGTTTTGATGTCGTGTTGTGATGTTGATGGAATCCCACAAGGGCCAACAACTGTGAAAATTATTTAGTTGATCGTTTCCTACAAAGACCTGGGAGAATATTGCATAGTACTTTTTTTTGGGATCTCAGAAAAACCACTTCCCAGGCTTTGCCATCACAGATCTCCATGGTTTGCAGGTGATCTCTATGAAAAAGGAGCCAGTGGGGAACACTCAGAACAGTAGTCTTAGGCTGAATCCTACTAATTTGCACCAGAGAGTGGATTTTTACAGAAGTTAGAGGTGGTGGATAGGGGAGGGAAAGATGTGTAGCCTTTCCTAGAACCCTGCTAGTGTTTCACAGTGAACTCGTTCCAGGTGGTTGTCAGTTTAATCTGTTCTGTGTCAGGTGGGCTGTGTTGCATTCAGAGGTTTTTGGTATGAAGAAACGCTCCTCAGCAGGCTCAGATCAGAATGAATCTGCCTTGGTGGAACTTCACAGCCTAGTGAAATGAGGAGTGAGAACTCCCTTTCCTGCATGTGTTTGAACCAGCTCTGTTTGGCCATGGCACCAGGGTATCTTTTGTGCCAATCTGTGACAGCTTCAGCTGCTCCTCTGGTGAGAACATGCAGGGACCTCGTGGTTCCACTGCTGTTGGTCTGGGTACGTGTATAAAAGAATCTGTGCACACGTTCATCTAGGTCCCTGCTCCAAAAATCTTCCTGTCACTGTTACCTCTGTGAAGATTTTCCTTCAACTTTAAGGGAAGTATTACCTAAAAGAAATTAATTTCCAGATGGTCCCTCTCACTCAAGATGATTTTGAGTGCCCAATTAAAAATTTAACATTTCCAGCACATAAAAACCGCAGTGTTAAAATAATCTTATCATTTGAAACATAAAAACTTACATATTCTCCAATTTTATATGGATCTACACCCTAGGTAAGATTGTTTAATGACTTCTTAATGATCTACTGCTCTGTCCTAAAGTTACAATTCCAAATATGATTTTAACGTGTTCCTATTTGTCGCATGCTATAAAAATGTCACATTTTTCATTGTTCAAGAACAATTCCAAAAGTAAACCTAGGATAAACCTAACGCACTTATTCCACAGTTATAGTTCACTGCTTTTGTGAAGTATACCATGTATTCTATAAATATTTAGCATATAATATAGTTCCTTTAGTAAATATTTAAGTAGCTATCTAACCTATTCCAGCACAGATGCAGACTTCCCCACGATGGGGGAAAGAAAATGTTGCTAGGGGTTGCTGTATTAAATGCTATACCAAGTGCACAGCCTGCTTTTGCAACAGCAGTGCATCTGTTATCTAGAATAAATATATGGTTTTGACTCTGAAAGGATTATTTGTATCAAGTAAAAAGCTTCCAGGAGTGGAGGCTTATTATAATTGTATCTTTTTGCAGCTCTTGATCATGATGGAAATCTCTTTTCTTAGGCTGTTCAGTACCACTGTTCAGTACTCTCCGTTCAAGGAGAGAGAGCTGACTAGAAAGCACCAGTGGGATTGGAAGGGGTATGATCTCTCAAATCCATGTTCCCAGATTACTGGCATTTTTGGCATTTGTGTTAGCCATGTTGTGAGTGTGAACTGGGTTTAACTGGATGTCTCTTTTCCCTGTCTTATCCTCCATTTCACCTAATAGGTGTAAATCTAAAACTCTTATTTTCCACAACTCAGGATTCATGTGTTGCATGAGACATGTTTATTGCTGCACTGTACAACCTTCAAAAGAAATTCAGAGAAGGTCAGCTCTTGTTAGCTGTGGAAGATGGGAGATCGACTTTGCTTTCCCTTCTAGTCAAAATATTCCAGAGCCTTGAGGTCCCTTACAAAAATATGATGGGCTTGCCTGCAGTTTTATCATGATGTCATAATGGGCTTGCAATAACAGCTTTCCAGTAAGACACAATAATAACACACACACACAGGGTCACACTGTTTAACTTTCAGTTTATTCTGCTTTTTGCCTCCAGCTCTGCTTCTGTCTGATGCTGTGTGATTTGAAAGCATTCCTAACAGGCCAGGAGCAAAGCCACAGGCTCTGGCACCTCTGACATGCTCTGTTCCCTTGCTGGCAGAGCCTCTTTAATGTGAAGTTAATCACTTTCTTTTGAACTGTTTATGGCAACAAATTGGATGTGAAATAATAAACATTGACAGTTTTTTTTCAATATTAAAGGTATCCCAGAGCTGGCATGAGGTCCTATCAGTTTCTTGAAGACAGACTTTTATGTGTAACCTTCTAAAGTATTTTGTGTGCCAGTGAGAAATTCTCCTGGCATCTTCCAGGATTCCCAGGCTCTTTTATGCATTAAAGGTCATTAAAGAAGTTTTTTTTTTTTTTTTTTTTTTTTTTTTTACCCCAAATCTAGAAAAATAAAAAACCCAAAACAAAGCAAACAAAAAAACCACCCAAAAAAACCCCACAAATAACAGCAACCATCAACCCACTACCCTGACTAATTATTTGATGTCTAATTAACTGGGGCAACACAGGAAGAGCATCTTCATTTTCTTGCTTCAAATTTGGAAGTGATTATTTCTCTCGATTTCTTTCCCCAATAGTTACAGAAATTTGCTCTTCACCTACCCCCAGACAAACCCCCTTTGATACAGTATGAAGAGCAATATCAATGCCTAGTGAATGTACATAATATAAAGTTGGTGCTATTATGTTAAAATTAAATTTTGGACTTTTAAACTCCTCAAAGGTCTTGCCTACCCTAGAAAGCTCTGTGGTGCTTAAATAGCTGGAGAATGTGGTTGGTTCCAGCTAATTTCTTCCTTTTGCCTCCTAACTCACATTTTCACAGTTTCCTCTTGAAAATGATAATTAAAATAAGTTATAGTGAAGCTTTAATGTTGTTTGGCACAATTTTACTTTTGGCGTATAAGCAAACATTTTAAAGCAGGCAAATACTGTCTCACATGGGGTTTGAGTTGGCTGAAGGTTATGTTAAATATCAGTTTGGGTATGTGCCCCAAATTCTCATCTCCTCCTTACTGCTTGGGAGATTTTTCTTTTCCTCACTATCATTTTAAACACATTTCAAGTCATTCCCAAATCCAGGTAATACAACAGCATTTCTGACAACTGCACAAACAGTACATCATGCAATGACTGGTTTAAAATTTTAACCTTGAAGTATGAAGTGCTTGAGTGCTTCAGTTCAGGTATGGATGTAAGGATAGACTTCAGTTTCAGGGAAGCACAGGTTCCTCTCCATTTTGCTGCTTCTGTAGCACTGGAACTAGTGGCACACACACAGGGACATGGATGAGCAGATGAAAACAATGAAGAACAGTGAATACAAAAGTGAAAGGTGTCCCAGCCAGGCCGTGCTGACTGTTCCAGCTGTGCCATAGATTTGTAATGATTAGCTGCTGACCAAACCACAGCAGCACTGAGATGTGACTCATGCCATGAGTGGCTTTTATGGGAGCCCCGTAGATTTCACAATGACTCTGGCTGTCCCATATATAGCAAGAGGGGTGATGTATGGCAACAGGAGCAGCGTGGAGAGGCAGAATGATCAGTTCCTGATGATTTGCAATGATAACTGGGGTCGTGAGGAGGGGGGTGGCTTGTGCTACAAGATCCTGCCACAGAGAGGGGGAGCAGGACGATGCAAAAGGAGCTTCATGGGCTGAGATTAAACTTTCTGTGTTGTGGGAAGCAAGAGCTGTAAACAAGATTTTGCCCTAACAATGTCTGCTTCCAAGTGATCCGTGAGCACAGCCTGTGGTCCAACAGGGGTCAGGATGCTGGTGGTAATCCTGGGCTGTGGCAGTCAGCAGTGCTCTGTGTCACTCAGTTATGCCCAAAAATCTCTTATGTAGCCAGGCTATGGGCCCAGAGAATCTAAACAGTGACTGCCAAGAGCAAGCATCGTGTGAAAGGGCTGCTGGTTCAAAAGGTTACTAGTTTTGTCTGAGGTTGTAGCTCTCTGAGATAAAGTCTGGCAGCAAAACTGGCTTTACGTTTTTCCCTTGTCTCTTTTTCCACTTTATCACTCTTCTACACCCATTCTGTGGTATCCTGACCCCCTCAGTTGTGTGTCATTTGTGTGGCCATGCCTGGCAACTGGAGTGCAGGCTTTCTTAATGCTCTGCAGGTACAAAACCCCCCAATAATGAAATAAGATAGGTGGCATTTGCTCATGGCCTCCCCATTCAGTACCTAATGGGAGCCTACAACAAAAGGACATCTAGTGATGGGACAAAGAAGAATTCCTTTAAACTGAAAGAGATTTAGAAGTTTAGATTAGATATTGGGAGGAAATTCTTTATTGCGAAGGTGGTGAGGCCCTGGCACAGAGAAGGGGAGGCTGTCCCATCCCTGGAAGTATTCCAAGTCAGGTTGAACAGGGCTTGGAGAAACCTGGGATAGTGGAAGGTGTCCCTGCCCATGGCAGGGGATGGGAACTGGATCATCTGTAATGGTCCCTTCCAACCCCAGCCATCCTGTGATTCTGTGATACCCACACATTTGGAGATCTTTGCCCTACTTTGCATTTGCTCCTGCCCCACACCTCAGGATCCCCCCAGTCTCCTGGCAAACTCTGGAACAGAGACTAGACAGTGTTAAAGGAATAAAGTAGGTATTTATTAAAAAGCCTTCAAAGAATACACCTTGGGCAGTAAAAGAGCCCAGCCATGGCTCTGCCCAAGATGGACAGCGGGTCACACGTTTTTATACTTTTATAAGTTTTGGTCCATTTACATTTTGGGGTTAATTGTCCAATTTCAGCTTCTAGTTATGAAGACTCATCCTCCCAGATTGCTCTCCTCAATTCACAGTTGTTTGTACTTTTTGGGCCCAAAGCTGCAACGGTGTCCTTGGTTCTCAGGTTGGAAAAGGATTGTTTTGTCTAACTAAAATGTGAAGAGAACTTGCTAACACTTTATGTGAAGTTCAAAATTATATACAAATGCAATACAGAATCTGGAAAATATGAAAGCTAAAATTTAAGGCATCATTTGTACCATGGACTCACCCAGGTAAAACTTCAGTATTTCCACAGTGAGCGTCCTGCTTTGTCCCACTGGCTTCAG
Organism: Anomalospiza imberbis; assembly: GCF_031753505.1. NCBI lineage: Eukaryota > Metazoa > Chordata > Aves > Passeriformes > Viduidae > Anomalospiza > Anomalospiza imberbis. Next base: position 66,867,804 of record NC_089685.1, read on the forward strand.
CTGGGCAGCTCCTGTGGACTGCACTGGGGCAGGTGAAGCTCCTGCTCCATGTGCCACCCACTGCTCCATTCAATTGCCTGGTTCACAGCGTCCTGTTTTTCTCACTCCAGTTTTATGCTTTCTCTGAAGGCAGTACCGCAGTCTGCCCCACACATGTCCAGGTTTATTCCTGGTTGCAGTTGGTCTCACCAAGTAGGAAAGTATGAATTTGCAACCTTGTGGTTATTTTTATATAAGAATGTCTTAATACATGGTGGATGTTTGAGTCTAGCTTTCGATGTTTTTCAAACGGTGTCTGTATTTTGATTTTTAATTTGCCTCTGAGCAAGACTGTCTACAAACACTGGCCAAATCTGCCTATCTTGGACCTGGAAGGGGTCCCTGGAGAAAGTATTTCAAGTCATTTATTCAGCACTGGCTGCTTTTACATTTGGCTTGAAGTCTGACAACTTTCCACCAGACCTGCAGCATAGTAAAGCACATCCTCTCTGTGACAGCAGGAGAGCCAAGGAACTAGCAGGTTGCAGGAGTGAATGCTATAAAACAGATGCTATTAGTGGGCTTCACCAAGGGTGGGAGGCTGAGTACAGTAGCCCTATTACAGCCTCCAAGGTGGGCCACAAGATTGCTGTCTTATGAGCAAGCTGTGCCTGCAGTATTTGGCTCGGCATTGCATCCTGAAAATTCCAGCGCTGAGAAGCACTTTTGCGCTGTGAGTAAACTGTAAGCTAGATTTGAAAGGAAAGTTTTTGATTAAAATCAGCATTTCAGAGCCTTCGGCTGGCGGCTGGTGTGGTGTTAAGGATGGACATCGTTGGAGACTCCTGTGGTAAAGAGGCCCCGTGTCTGAGTGTTTAAAACTGGGTTCCATCCAGTTGTGATAGTGGTTTTTAACAGTCAGAGGAAAAAAAATATTGCTGTATATTTACACATAGGGACAGATTCTGCTCCCCTTAAAACCCGTGGCAGAGTTCCCATTGATTTCCATGGGTGCCTGCCTCAAAATGTTTGAACAGTAAATATATTCATCTGGGTGGGAAAGCAGGATAGAAATCCCTCTCACAGCCTGCTCCCAGTACTGCAAATGTCAGGGTTTTTCAGTGCTAGGCTCAGAAATGCTACTTCTAATTTTAAAATCCTTTAAACTTTAACAACCAGATGTGGCCATACTTCATGGCTGTCAATCAGAATCAACAGCCAGCATTATATTAGTCCATATTTCTTTCATTCCCCATATATGTAGAATTATTTCATTGATATGAATAACAAATATATCAGAGTAATTGAGAAATGTAGTATCAGGTACAAGCATTTGCTCTCTGAGTGCTTTTAATAAGAAATGTTTTTAATAATAAAGCTTGAATCCATTGATGCTAGATGAGCTGATCTGCTATGATATGGATTTTTTAGTGCTATAGCTTACGCTATCTCTGCATTTCCCAAAGAGTGTGCATGGCTGTGGGCACATAATTTTTGCCTTTCTCTCCATCTCTATCTTTACTGAAAGTTTTAGAAGTCCAGAGTCATTGGAGATTTTTAGTGATACAGCATACAAAATTTATAAAAAAACACTTATATAAAAAATCACTATCTTCTTCCCAGAAATCTGAGAAGAAAGCCTTTCTTCAACATCTCCTTCATTAAAGGACAAAGGTCCTTTAATGAAGAGCATTCCCTCATAAACAGCTGGCTTTGTTTTAAACCTGTAAGCTATATGTAAATTTCTGTTTCCAATAGTTTTCAGAATCAACTCAAATTATGCAGAGCAAAAACTTCTGGCAAATTGCTGTCAACCTGTGTCAACATTTGCATCAATAACACTTGGTATCAGTAGATGGAGGATCTACATCCAGGCTTTGGAAATCATGGTTCAATGAGTTGTTCACTGTCCTGACCACTAAAGGCTGTTCCTCTCCAGCATTCAGTGCTTCCCAAGGGCACAACTGCATTATGGAGAACCTGCATATCCTAAAATTCTGGGTCTGAATAAGCTATAGATTCCATCTGTGTTCTGATATAGGCAGGAAGAGGCCACGGCAACTGTCCAGAAAAAAGGAGGAATAGATGAGCAACAATCCTTGACTACCACAGTAATCAGAGGGAAAAAAAAAAAAAAGAAACAGAGAAGAATAAGAAGACATTAAAAGAGATTTAAAAAGCAGGGAGATAAAAGGAAAATATAAAAAGCAAGTAACCAGTTCAGCTGACATATCTAGGCTTTTAACATCACTCAGGTATCTGAAGCCACACACAGCTAATGGTAAATGGCACCACCCTGAAACAGCTGACCTCGGAAATAGTTTTGAAAACGCTTCTCACTCCTTTTTCCTTTGTGCTAATTGCATATTAAAAAAAAAAATGTTTAATGCCTGTGCAGACATTCTTAAGTAGCCTACGACTATTACTTAGAGAGTAAAAAAACCTTCGTCATCTCTTTCACTGCAGTTCTTGTGTTTTTACAGTGAATTGGTGATGTAAAGAAAGAACTCCCCTACTTTGCAGCGCATAAGCAACGACCTGCTAAATATGCATTTGGTGTCAAAGATGGCTCTCTTCACAATCCCACTGTGAGAGCAGCATCCTCAAATGTTTCTCAATCATTTGCAGAGTCACACTCAAAGTCTTTTCTATCAGTAACTGCATGCAGTCAGTAAAAATAACAAGATAACCTAGAAGAAGAAAAGCTCACATTTATTTCCTCACTTTGGCACAAATTACTAGTCAGAATTTTTGAATCTCTTCACCTTTCTGAGGTAAATAAATTGAGTGCCATGTGTCTTCCTATGTATGGGGCTTTCATATAAGATGTTAAAAACTGCATTGTGTAGATAATAGATCCATTGACGAGGCACCAGGCTGGGAATTGGCTGAGCTGGGTTCTCTCTGTGAGTGGCTGTGTGGGATTAAGGAAGTCGCTGAGCTGGGAGCCCCCATTTGTGACAGCCCCTCTCCCAGTAAACTCTTGAGGGAGGAGAGGAGCAGTCACCACACAGGGAGGGTGCCCATGGCTGGGAGAGCTTCTGTATCCCTGTACGTGGAAAGACAGGAGTTTGAGGGGTTTTTTGGTTGCTTGTTTTTACCTTCAACACTCCTTTCCTCTGCTGTGCAGTGTCTGGGGGTGTTAAACATTCACTGTGTTGCAGTGATTTCTCATCAGTGTGCTGGACCAGTGTCCTCGTGTCCTTTTTACTCCAGGTGGTGGCAGCTTGGTGTGAAAACCCCTGAGGTGGCAATCAGAATACTGGTACGGAGCACTCTATCACAGTTTTGTTACTGGTTGGCAATTTGATAGCAAAAAAAAAAAAAAAAAGGTTTTGTGTTAAGCTACACAAGTAGTGGGGGCTTGGGTTAGTTGTGATACTGAAAATACGACCCTGTTTTAATTTTTAAGTCTGCTTGAAATGTTTTGCCTTTAACTTCTTTTTCTCAAATCCTGCTTTAAAAAAAAAAACAAAACAAAGTGAAAGATACAATTTTGAAATGCTTCAACCAGCATCACTGCAACACATTTCAGCATTCCTACATTTTAATCTTTTTTAGTCAAAAGTGATTGCGAAATTCAGCAGCACTTCATTAATGGTTCCAGCTTCCCAGGACCACATAGTTCTGTGGATAAGCTACTTGCCAAACAAGCAATGAAATCAATTACTCCGTTCTATTTATAAAGAAAAACTTTAAGAATTCATCATTGTTTCACAAAGCTGATTTTGCAGACCTGTCTCTTACGGAATAAATTGGATTAATTTTCTGTCTTGCAGCGTGTCTGTCCAAAATAACAACCCCGGGAATGGTGGCTGTTTCCCATAGTTTGGTATTTGTTTTCAGCTGTGGTAGTGACATATTGTAATGTTTGTTGTCTGTGTTGACAGGAACATTTTCCATGCTTCTGGATGGTACTTCCTGAGTGAGGGGGCTTCAGACTTGTGCAGCGTAGGTGGGAGCTTTTCTTCCTTGTGTTTTTTTCTCAAACATTTCACTTCCCTGGCTGTGCCCACAAAATGGCCACAATGCTTCAAGGTCATCAGGGAACACACAAAAAAAACCTCTCCTAGGGAAAGGCAATTGGATTAATACTATGGATTAGAATACATTTGTGCTTGATTGATTTTCCAATATCTTCATTAACACTTTTGTTGATAACATGGCTTTTAATGGCTTCTATAACCACAAATGCAGCAAGGAATGAAGCAAATAGGTCATTAATCCTTTAAAAGTACAATTTAATGCAATGCTTCATTACAGGAAGTTAACAAATAAAACCTTTACTGTTTTAAGCCACACTTAATATTTTTATTAAGCACAGTTGGCTTGACAAAATACTCTTTGTGAGTCATCACTTCAAAGCAAGGTCCTGGGGACCAATAAAGTTGTGTCTGCAGCCCCCCATGCATAACTGCATGTAAGCGTGAGGTATTTCAAAATATCTCTTTCAAGTAATAGGAGTTGCACCAAGAAGAAGTAAAAGGGATATTTTGCTTCATACCTTTTAATTTAATATGCCCATGTGTGGATAAACCCTTGGGGAATGAGAAATTGATTTTCATTCTTTGCACAGATCCTACAGTAATTTGCACTGTCAAAATAGTCCATGGAATTTGTCTCCCAAAAATTATATCCTTGACAGACAAACAATAACAAGATAAATTGTCCTTTATTTCAAGCTTTTTTTGGAAAGAGACCAAAATGCCCTTATTATGGCTGATTAAAAAGGAAAAAACATAAAAGTAGCTGCCTTGCATACAGTTTAGAATTCCTGGACCAGTGGAACTGAGGGGATTAAGGACAAAGAGAGGATCCTAGAATTTTCTCTTGTAGTTCAGTCCATGCCAATGACTTTCTGTTTGAGGAGGCAAGGTGTTTAACCTCCCACTATTGATTTCCACTTGGAATGAACTGCAAATAGGTGTTGTTCTGGTGTTGCTGATACTGTCACATACCTGTGGATGGTCCCATCTGAATGTCAAAGTGAGCATTTTAGTGTGAATTGTACAGATTTCTGGAAACTCTTTCTAAGGAACATGATGGCTTTCATACTGAAGAAAGTGACATCTGCTTTTTTTGTTGCTGTTGTTCAAGGATCATCTGGATAGAGTCTCTTTAATTACTCTGCAAATAACGAGCCTGCAATGGTAATTTGTTGATGGAGGAATGGGAAAGTAAATCTATTATTTTCATGTAAGTAGAGAATAAATATTAGATGAGCTGTGTTTTCTGACAGAGACCATGTGTTCTGTTTGTGAAAAAATTGCTCCCTGCTGTAGTTGGATTTAATGTCTTCATTGTGTTTATTCTGCAAGAGATAATTCCTGCTTCAACAAGCTTACAATAAAATATTAATTGTTATTATAACAAATATTGCTGGAAGACAAAAATGGGGGGTCACCAGGCAGAAAGTGATGTAATGAATCAGAAGTGAGAACTAGATCTGTGTTTCCTGGGTTGTAGCTTGCAGCTGTGTTTGCAGGACTGTAATATCTCAAGTCCTGTGGTTTCTTTTAAGAAAATGCTACACTACCAGAAAAAAAACCCCAAGCAACAAAACACTGATTTGTTTCAAGATCCATCCATTTCTCCCCATCAGATAATTTCTCAGGCACTGACATCTCTTCTCTCAGAATTTCCTTGGATTTTGATTGTGCAATTTGTTTGTGGGCTGGATTAGTGAATCAGGACTGACTGCTGTAACAGATCATCATGTTTTTATGTGTTAGGATCCTGACAAGTTCAGAAGAAAGGTCCTGTGTAGAAGAAATAGAGGTGCAAAGCAAAGGTACTGGCATGAGTGGTATAAATTTGGGATGTAGATGCACAGGAAAGAGTTCACATGAGAATATTTAGATTTCTGTTTTCTGTCTGGGAAGCATTTTGCAAGAGTGTTTCTGTGAACAACCAATGGCTTTTTTCATCACCTTCTCCTCCTAATATTTCCTAATTATCTGTCACTTCCCTCTCTTATCCTGCTTCTCCATTTAGTGCCCCAGGAACATCCTGGGAGCTTGAGAGTAGACAGTATTGGTAAATGTTTAGCAATGGCTCATGCAGATTTCTGAATCCAGGGAGGTTCAACCCGTGGGAAAGTTTCAAGTCCCATTTTAGGAGTAAATTCCGAGTATTGTTAAATGGCTGAGGTTAGAAATAGTGGGAAAAGAGTAAATAGAAGCAGAGCTGCAAGTCAAGCCTTCACACCCTTTCTTCTCCTCTCTCCACAGCCTCATGCACTGTTGCTGTGTAAGGAACCCTGTTCCTCTCCCTGCAGCCCCTATGAGTGGGCAAGTGGATCTATAAAAACCAATAGAACTGAGGGAGAGGGAAAAAAAAAAAAAAAAAAAAAAAAAAAAAAAACAACAAAAAAGCCCCAACCCACCCAACCAACTCTTGATCTTCAGGCTCTGAGACTTTGGCTGAGAGCCAAGTGATCCAGACAGCAGCCCATTCATAGCCGGGGAGCCCACGCTGGATCTTCTGGGCGCGCACTGGGACCACAGAGCACTCAGCACATGTCAGCACAACTGATAACACACTTGTGACTCCCAGCCCCTGCCTAGCACAGCCCTGGCGGGCTCTCAGCCCTAATTAGCACACTGCTTCACTGCCACTGGGAGGTTAAAGCCACAGCTTTATTTACTGCACAATTAATGGGTAAAGATGACTTAATCATAACTTAAACATTCAACATTTACAAGAAAATTTCAAAATCCTTTTAGGAGCTCTTTTGACCTCGAGCCTCCAGGCAGACTTCTTGTAATGCAGAATTAACTGCCTGTTCCACCAAAGGACGTCGGGGCTCTCTGTGACACGATAGGTTTCCATCCCTGAACCAATTAAAACCGACATCAACTTAATAGACATTCTTGTGTGTAGGTCCTGTCCCAGTGTCAGGGTTCTTCTGGGCTAAATCAACGTCTGATGGCATCTGAGCACTGGCTTCAATGAGAATCCCCAAGCCTGTTCACAATGTTTGACAACCTGTTGAGTGAAGAAACATTTCCCAAAATCCAAACTAAACCTCTCCTGGCACAAGTTGAGGCGGTTTCCTCTCATCCTGTCCCTTGTTCCCTTGGGGGCAGAACCTGACATCCCCTGGCTGCCACCTCCTGTCAGGGATTTGTGCAGAGCTAGAAGGTCCCCCTTGAGCCTCCTTTTCTCCAGGCTGAGCTCCCCCACCTTCCTTAGCTGCTCCTCACCAGATTTGTGCCCCAGCCCTTTCCCCAGCTCCACTCTCTTCTCTGGACATGCTCCAGCCCCTCAACTTCCATCTTGTAGTGATGTACCCAGAGCTGAACATGGGATCTGAGATATAACTCCAGCAACAGGCCCACCAGCTGCCCCTGCTGCAGGAGGGATCACCCCTGCACTTAGCATGCACTTGGCACCCATTCCTCATCTCCAGAATAAAGTGATTTGCACATCACCAGCTGTACAGGCATTTTGGTAACACCCCACCACAGCTGTCTCACTGGGATGTGTGCCCCCAGAAAGGATGGGAGGGGGAAGAAGCTTTCCCCTGCCAAAAGCAGAGTGACTTCTTTTAGCTAAGTGTTCTCTGCTGAAATGAATTGTTTTTCAGTGTTGTGCATATTAACACGAGGCAATTGTCCACCCTGAAAACAGTGTCCCTCTTCCAGCTGGGCTCCTGAACCTCCAGTGCATTCATTGTTCCCAGCACATGGTTCTTTCCATGGCACTGAGTGCTAAGCTGGCAATTTCACCTCTCCCACCTCTGGTTCAGGCTGCACTGTGGAGCATCTTTGGCAGAAAAGGAGGTGAAGTAAAGAAGTAGCTGATATCAACTGAAGTGGATCAATAAAGGCTTTTAAACACTCATTTAGATATGTTGCTGTATTTTACAACCTGTAAATTGTAATACAGAATAAAACTGATCAAGAGGAAAAAAATTGTTCATAATTTTTTGGGGGAAGATGTCATTTTATGTCATTTTAAAAGTCTTGGTGCTGTTACTAATATCCAACTTTTTCATAGTCTTATGTATTTCTCCTATACCAAAATATAGATACCAAAAATGCCACATCTTCTGCCAAGTAAGACTTATATGAGGCCATAAGAGAAGATGAATGAATAGGAGCTGGTGCTTCCCATGCAGGCTGAGGAGAGACAGCAGAGTACAGTGATTGTGAGCTGTCAGGAGGCTGAGCAGCTGAGATGGGCAGAGTTGAGCCCTGTACTCCTTCCCCTGCATTCCTTTCCCTTCCTGATCCCACGAGTGTCTCCCAACCCTTTAAGAGGCATTTCCTCTTCCAATTCAGCCCGTGCTAGAAGCTGGTATAGAGTGGGAGGAACTGTAGAATAAAGGAAGCTTGTGGATCTGGAACTGGCCAGGGCATTGGCAAAATTCCTGTGCCCTCCTACTCTCTGCACCTGCAGTTGCCTGTGGCATTTGCCACCTGTCGGGGTGTGCTGTGACTTTGGGGTAACCATTGTGCTCTGCACTGCTCCATGACTGTTTTCAGATTGTCCTGGGAGGCTGCCTTGCAGGGGTGAGAATGAATGAATGAATGAATGAATGAATGAATGAATGAATGATTAGGAATCTAATCTTCTATCCCAGCCCTTCCACTGACTTGCCTGAACTCAGAGGGAAACCAGTTCCTCTGACTTCCATGCTCTTCAGCTTTCCTGCTTTCCTGTCTGGACAATGGTGCTTATCAAGAAAACACGAGTGACATGAAATACTTCTTGTGTTTGGAAAAAACTTTTCAAGTTTCCTGGATTTGCTGTCCCATTGGAAGTGTCAAGTACTACTAATATAGGAGAGTACGGTGGTTTTTTGCTTCCTCTGGCTGCATTATTCCCATCTTGGCTTCAGGAGTCATGTGCACATCCTCCTGTGTGTCTGTGCCAGCGCTGAGAGCTGTGTGTGCCAAGGCAGGCTATAGTGTCTGTACTCAATATGTACAGCCTACATACCACCCTTGTGAGTAAGGATGGCAGCAAAGGAAGAGGGGAAGGGGGGAGTATCTGTATGTCTGTGGATAAGATCATATATTTGTACAAAGTGTGTGTCTGTGGGCTTCAGAGACTGAAGGGAGTCTGTGGTTCAGACAGTCTGCCTGTTTTTTTCTCTCTCTCCTTTTTTTTTTTTCTCTCTGAAGGCAGCAAAATATGTTGATATGGATTTTTTTTTTTTTAAGTAGCAGCTTCTTGTGTTTTGAGTTAACACATTTCCTTCACATCAGATCCTGCCAAACATCATTTGCTTACTATTTCTGTGAAAGCAGGTTACCCAAAGGCAGCACCATTCCCCGTTGTTTGCTTCCAAACTGCTCAGAGACAAACTGTAATGAAACTTCTGGTTAAAAACAACAGAATATCAGCATGAGTAGAAAAGTGGAGAAAAATGCCTGTGCCTGTGCTTCATGTGTGCTTAAATATTTAGCTGAACTAGTGCCAAGGCTGTGAGTTTGGAGAGCAGAAATACTGCCACTGATGTGCTCTGTGGAACTCTGACCCAGTAACTTCAGCTGTGAATTATGTCCAAGGTGGTATTTTTGTTCAGTATTCTCACTGGTGAAATGAGGCTTTAATCAGATGAGAGCAAAAGAGGAACTTCACACAAACTAATCTACAAGGGAGTATGGGATTTTCATTCATGAGAATAATGTTTGTGATTTTTTTTTCTCCCAGAAATGCAATGCCCCCAGTAAGAAAGTATGAACAAGGAAGTGAACTCTTCCTGACTGCTGGAGTTTGCAAGTAATGACCTCTTTTCTCTTTCTATCTCATTCTTTTGTCCTTTTTTGTTGTTACCAACTAGCAAGATTTCTCAGTGGAGATAAGCTATTTTGTCTATGGATAGATCGTTCATCAGAGGGATTGAAATACATTCTTAATAAGCATGCTGAACATACCCAGCCATTAATAACATTTTTAGTGGTGAATAAAACAAAGGATATTACAGATTGCCAGCAGGGAAATTGATTTATCTTGCTTTGGTTGGTTGTCTGTGTTAAGAAATGTCACACATATTTGAAGTGTTTTGCATAGTTAGTGTCCTGTGGTTTTACCATATCAAAATCTTTGCTAAACTCTGTTTTGGCATCGTTTTCCTCACCTCATGTCAGCAAGGAAACACTGCTGTCCATGAGGCATGTTCAGTCAATTAACATATATACTTTTTGTACGTATAGATGTGTACATACCTATAAGTATATATGTTATGCATATGCTTAGGTATTTTGATTAATTAGAGCAAAAAATTTACTTACTTTCCCCCAGAGGATCACATTGCAATGTGCACACACCGATTTTGTGTGCAATCTTCGAGGATGAATTACTAACACAGGGGAAGACCTGCTGCTTCTGAGCATGGCCCTTCAAAGAACTTGCACTACTGGAATTTAGCTTTACCCCTCGGAATCACTGGCAATTAAAACTGGCTTTATGGGCCTACAAGAAAACTGTTGCAGCCAAAGCACAACTGTGACAAGTGGAATTCAGCTTCTCTGAGTCCACAAGGCTGGTTGGCACAACCTCAGGTGGAATTAAATCACAGTGGTCAAACCCAGTGTGCAGCCCATGATATACTCACACAGGGTATGATGGTGCCACTCCAACTATTTATAAATCTTCCCACTACTTCTTGAAAGACAGAAAGTACTTGCATAACATCCTGAAATTGAAATTTAAAGGATTTTAAAGACTCAATCTATTAATGTCCAGATTGAGGTTTTTGTGTTTGTTTGTTTGTTTGTTGTTGGGTTTTTCCCTTAAATTCTTGTGGAAAAACACAAGCAAAATTTGGAAATTCCATACTGTGGCTGATTTTGAGTTCATTGAGCAGAAAATATCTGATCAGAACATACACGGAAATATTTTTGTGTGGCTTTTTTTTGTTTTCAGTGCTAACATAAATAAACTGTTTAACTGATTTTGTATAAACTTTCCAAAAAAAATCTCAAGCACGGAAAATTTCAGCCCAAAATGGAGTTTATTTGAGAAAATTACAAGCAACAGAAAAAGAGGGTTAGAATGGAAATCTGAACTCCTCATTAACTAGAGTTAAGCGCCAACTTAAATGCCAGGGGTTTTTTTCTGTTAATATTTGGTTTAAGGTTACATACAGGTTTGGAAGAGCTTAGCTCTTTTTAACCCTTTTTTATTGCCATCACTGACTTGGTTTTGTTCCAAGTTGGTGGCTTGGGTTCAGGACTCCAAAGCTGCAGGACTCCACCACAGCAGCAGATATGGGATTGAACTTTTTCTTTCAGATCATTTCTCTTCATGAAGCCCTGAATTCCACACAAACCCCTCTCCCTAACCTTGGCTAGCCCCAAATACTCAGTGGCACAGGGCAGTGGGGAGCACCAGGCAATGTCAGGTTATGGTGTCCACAACACCTGTGGGGCAGGGGGTCTGGCACACAGCAAGAAGGGGTGTACAACCCTCAGTGGGACACCAGGCAGCTGAAACACCCATGTGCTGTGTTCCCAGTCCTCAGCTGGGACAGAAACTCTGCCCAGCTCCATCCCCAAAAGCCATGGCAAGCAAGGCTCTGAGCATGTCATGCTTTTCATCTGGAAGTCTCAGGGCCTTTAGGAAACTGAGGAGATGGGTGTTGCTTGACTGGCTTTACTCTTGGTCTAGCTAAGTATGGAGATTGCTGTGGTCTAAGGATAGGACCTGCATCTAACTCCTTAGCAAGTAACTAACTCCATTCCTGGCTCTGCAGCAAATTCCCTATGTAACCTCTGGCAAACTTTCTCTTCCTTTGCTCCTTCCTTTGGAAAATTCCTCTGAATTCAGGGGGGCATTTTGTTGAGGAAAGGCAGGATGAGGAGTTGCTTTACCAGATTTGGAGTTTCTTTTGCTTTTTGAAGTTTAGCCAGTTCAGTTCTGAGACCAACAGTGAATGTCTCCGCTGCACTTCTTAAGAGAATTGTCTCTTTTTCCAGCAATGTAACTTTTGTTTACATTTTATGCTTCTTACATTTAAAAACCTCCCTGGTCTGTCTTTGTTCCCACTTTTTTTTTAACCCAAAGATCTGTATTAGATAAACAGAAGAAGGGATCCAACTATGTATGAAAAGCAATTGTAAGAACTCATAATTTAAAATTTGCCTATTGCAAACACTCAGGAAGCATTCAAGTGGTCAGTGATATTGCAGTGAAGGTGGGAGTGCCCAGGTCTCTTAAGTTATGAAAATTATCAAGTTTTGTATAACTGTGAGGAAGGCACTGACAATCCATGCCGCTGGAAGGGCAGGTCTACAACTCTGGAACTGCAGCCCCAAAATAGAGAACCCTGCCACTTGAAAGAAGATACCTGAAAGAAAACTGCTGTCAAAAGTGTTTCTTTCTGTCAAGCACTGGCAGTCTCCAAACTGTGCAGGCAAAACCAGCTGGAAAGGAGCCTCACACTGAGGCCATGGTCAGGCAGCCTGGTTCCCACCCTAGTTTTTCCTATAAGCTGTTTTCCAGAATCTCCATTATTAATGTTCTTCAGCCCTTGAAGCCATCCTCAAAGTGTTCAGAGGTGCTTGGCTTTCTCTGCTGAGTAAGCACAGGGACTGAAGTGTTCAGTTTTGTGCTTCTCTCTATCAGACAGACATTGAAGGGCTAGAGCATGTCCAGAGAAGAGAAATGAGCCCAGGGGAAGGAGCACAGGTCTTATGGCCTAAAGAGGCTGGGGTTTTATAGCCTGGAGAAAAGGAGGCTCAGGGGGAACCTTCTGGCTCTCTAAAACTCCCTGACAGGAGGGGGCAGCCAGGGGCTCTGCTCCCAGGGAACAAGTGGCAGGACAAGGGGAAACAGCCTCAAGCTGCATTAAGGGATGTTAAGGCTGGATATGAGGAACAATTTCTTCACAGAAAAGGTTGTCAAGTATCGGAACAGGCTGTCCAAGGAAACAGTTGGGTCACCACCCCTGCAGGGATTTAAATTATGTATAGATGTGGCAGCTGGGGACATGGTTTAGTGGTGACAAAGTTGTGTCAGGTCAGTGGATGACTTCATGATCTTATAGGTCTTCTCTAACGTAAATAGTTCCATGTTTTTATGACCTCCTGAATGTGGTCCTCAGGGTGTAGTGCTGTTCCCACTAAATTATATGAAGCCTTACACTGTGATCACTGAAAAATGATGTGGACTTTGGTCTATCAATTGCAAGATATTTATTAGTTAAAATTTACAAAACTTAAAGCTATTGATTGACATTTCTAATAAATTCAGATTCTTTAGCCAGACAACTTTAACACTGGTTAAACATAATTCTGGATTTCTGTAAATGCCCTGAAACTCTCAGCCATTTATTCACTAACAAACTTCTCCCACAGGAGACTAGTTCTGCAGAAAGCCTGAAAGTGTAACAAACTGCATTTTGCCATTTTTCAGTATCATGGACAAAAACACAGTCTAATGAGCAAAACACTTATTTTGGTACTGTATTCTTCCTACTGCTTAATGCTCTTTCCTTCTGCTTTTTTTTTTTTTTTTTTTCCTAGAGTGTATGGTTTTTCATGTTGGCAGGATGTGTGTCGATATGAGCTGAATATATATTTAAGCTTAAATTTGGGAGCAAGCACTAAATTATTGAACAACAATGCCTGCATGGAGGCAGAATTACATCAGCTCAGTAGGTTCTTATGATAAGGGAGACCAGGTCCTGCTCTCAAACAAGCAGGGTGCAGCAATTTCTGAAATGGCAATACTGATACAAGCCCTGAGTTTGTGCAGAATCAACAATGCAGCCTGCAGCCTTTCTTGGGAAGCACGTGCAAAACCCCCCAATTAAATTAATATTTTTAATTAATACTTTTTGGATGTGTTTTCTTGCAAGTAATAGTAACATCTTGAGCACGCTGAGGGCTGTCACAGCATGTTGTGATGGTCAAGGTAACCTGTGTTAGGAAATGAAGTGGCAACTCAGTGCTGCAAGATTTGTGCTTGGTGGATCTGGAATAAAAATAAAGCTACAAGCTCAGGCACTTACAAGGACAACAACAGTTCCCTTCTGGATGCAGATACAATTTATGTTCCTTTTTTTTTCCCCTGCAGGAAGCCCTCAGGTTAATATTTGTTAGGAGAAAGCTGTTTACAAATGGGAGAAATTCTCTGTGTGTGGCTCTCCCAGAAATCCTCACAAATTCCAGCCAGCACAACGTTGCTCTGTGACGGGCACTACGTAACGTCTGCATTTGAGATATTTCCATACTTTGACCAGAAAAATCTCAACTGGATCCAAGGCTTGATCTTCATGGAAGGGCCCCTTGCAAAGGTAATCATCCACTTTGAGGCCCACCTGGACACAGCTTCTTTGGTGTCAATCACCCCAATATGTTTACTCTACTGCAGATATTTCCTCCTGGGGATGAAAATTCCTTCTCAAAATATCTTCCTTTTTGCCCTCTGGGAGACACAAATGTTGACAGTCAGCTGGGAGCTTCTTCCATCAGTTTGTTACCATTCCTGGCACTACTTTATTCTCGAGGGAACAGTGAGTCCTTGTGCCATGGGGATTGAAGGGGAGAAAGGAAGGCAGTGACCTTGCAGGAGCTCAAGAATGAGGTGGGACCTGGCAATGAAACTCCATGTGTGGTTTCATATTTGTAAGCTGGAGCTGGGCTCAGGGTCCCTGCAGTAGGTCAAGGAGTGGGGAATGTCTCATTTTATCTTATTTTTCCATCATGCCTACCCCTCTACCCCAAAGTTTTCCTGTTCTGAGAGGCTGAGAAATTGGTTCTACTTTTGCAAATAGTGCCGTTCTCTTGCAAGCCCTCTTGAGTTTTGGTTTGGGAGAGTGGGGAGCTGTGGTCAAAGTGCTTTGACCCTCACAAGGTTTTAGCAACACCCTTTTTACTCCTTTTGTGGTTGCCCTTTCCCAAATGAATCGACACACCCCAAGGCACGGTTGTTACAGATGGGCTTCAGAGAAGGAACTCAGTCAAACAGAAAACAGAAAGTAACCAAGCCCTTAGGCTTATTTAGTGAGATTTTCCATTTCTCAGAGGGAATTAGGTTTTTTAAAGTATTTAGATTGTTAAAAATCTAGTGATTTAAAATCCTGGTTGGTGTCTGCCTGCTTATTCAAGTGCTTATTTAATGTTCAAAATCTAGTTATCAGACCTCTCTTTCCATACAGATTTTGTGCCAATTCTTGCTGTAGTGGAACTGTCACTATCCATCATTTTGCTACCACCTGTAAGAGAAGGATATGTCTGCTGCTCATAAATGCCAAATAACTATTCAAAACCATAAGGAAAGATGAACAAAAATAATTATATATGGTCAAAACATGGCTGCAGTGTTGCTGTGAATGTGGGTGACCAAATGCCTGAAACCAAAATGTAAGATGCCTGTGGGGCTCTGAAGCTGATACTCCAGCAGTGTAGGAAGGAGGCCTAGTAAGATGACAAGTGAAATGCTGTGGTTCTGGGAATTTCTAGCAGGCTTATGGTTCACATGTGTATTTCATGTGAAAGCATGTCATGCGCCTGTCCTGGCTGATCTTGTATACAGCTGGTGAACAAAAGTATGTGGAAGAATGCTGGCATGCAAATCTCTTCTATGGGTGCCAAACAGAGGTGCTCCTGTCCAAGAGATGTTAGTTATTGGGGCTGGGCAAGGAAATACTTTCAGCAAAGGACTTTTGCTATCAGGAAGGGCAGGTTTTCCCACTTAGAAAAATTAGTTTTTAATATGCCTTTTGTTTCTAGAGTTAATAGGGCAATTTGTAATGTAGGACACTGCTAGCTAGTACAGAAAGGTAGGTGCCAATAAAGCAAACAGCAAACAGAATAGGATGGCTAAAAGTCTTCTAAGGTGCACTAGATTTTTGCTTGCATATATCTCTTTAGTAAGGTAGAAAGAAGTAATTACAGGATTGACACCAGAGTAGAAACAATTCAGCCTTTAATTCACAGAATCACTGAGTTTGGAAAACACCTCCAAGGTCATCAAATCCAACCTGTGCCCAAAATCCCCAGCTTGTCACCCCGCCCAGAGCACTAAGTACCACATCCAGTCTTTCCCTGGACACCTCCAGGGATGGGGACTCCAAACGTCCCTGAGCAGCCCCTTCCGATGCCTGAACACCCTTTCCAGGAAGAAATTCTTCCTGATGTCCAACCTTAACCTCTCCTGGCACAGCTTGAGGTTGTTTCCTCTTGTCCTGTTCCTTGCTGCTTGGGAGAAGACCCTGACTCCCACCTGGTTGCACCCTCCTGTCAGGTAGATGTGTATAAATGTCCTTTTAATTGTTGCAATGCACTTTATTACCTGAAATCTAACATGCCACTCATGACAAATGACATTCTACTCCATACCTGTAAACTTGTTCTTTTCTCCATCATTAACATTTCTCAGAAGTGAGTCACTGAAAACTGCAAAGACACTTTCAGACATTACAATTTATTGCTTACTTAGCTTATAAGGAGTGTTTGATCCTTGATGTGATTTAGATTATATATAGAATTGTAAATGTAGTATTCAAGAGACTGCCAGAATTCCCGTGTCTGCACAGCTTCAGACCATCAGTGTGGCCTGAACCCTTGGACACTAGATAGTGAAAGCATGAGCCCTCTCAGATGGAAATAAAGAGCTGGACTTGTAATGAAGTAGCTCATTCTTTAAGCTTTTGTGCTGATTGTTAAAAAATTATCTGAAATAATGGGAATAAAACACTCTCAAAATGGGGACCTTGCTTTTTTTTTTTTTTTTTAGTTTCTGCAAAAGGCAGCAAGTACATGGAGATGGGAACTGTTGCTCATCAATTATCAGTTGATTTTAGAAGAGCAGGGGTCACAAACATCTATGTTTACACTGGCTTCACATGGTGACAAAAGAGTTGAGAAGCTGCTTTATAGGAAGTCTGAGGAGGGAAGCCAGGAATAATGGAAAGGGAAGAACATACCAGTAGATTTGGTAGTTTGGTGACCTTCCTTAATCAAAACATGATCCATGTTGAGCTGTTATCTTAGTTAGAAACCAAAAGGATTCTTCCTTGACAAGCTGTGAAGCCTTGGTTCTTTATGTTAAATTATCCTATGACTTCTCAGCTCCAAGGTTTTCATGTTTTCTGAAGTCAACAGACAAACACTATCCCCGAGTGGCTCAGCTGCACAGATCAGGGAGATGGATTAAGATGATGTTTCTCTCAGCCACCAGATGTGACAACCTGTTTTATATGGAGTCAGTTTTAAGAAGTCTTACTTAGGAAAGCAGAAAGAAGAACTGAAGAGGAGTTCTGTCCGTGCCGCTTCCTTCCTTATCCCCCTAAATTTGTACTTTATAAATACTCCCTGAAATCCTTGCTCAGAGTGACCCTGAATGGGTCTTCGATGAATTGCTCTCAGGTTTTATTTTTGAGGAGTTTGCACAGTTAGAGAAAAAAAAAATATTCCTGGGGGATTCCCTAGGAAGATCTGTCTGTCTTGTTATGGGATACATTTCTTGTACTGTCACAAGATGAAATGAGGGGCTCCCCTGACAAATATAAAAGTTACATGACAACCCATCTATTTTTAGATGATTTAAATCAGTCAAGAGGGGAAAACATTTGTTTCCAAGGCTGTGATTTTCCAGATGACACCATTTTATTGCACGGTGCCATACCATGAGAAAGAGCATTCTTGTGGCTTTTGAACTGGAAATCCTGTAGGAATGCTATTTCTGGCATTTATTTGCTGTGAAGCCAGGCACACATGGAGAGCAGACAGACTGACCAGATACAGTTTGTGGTATTAAGGCATTCAGAAAAGTCCCTGCTGCACAGCCCTTTTCCAGTATCCAAAGTGTTGAGTGAAGTTGAAAAATGATCAATGAAGATAAATTCTGAATGCCATGATCTGATCAGACAGCCAGACTTTCACGCTATTAATGTGTTCCTTCCTCTTGCAAAAACGCTATTTTGAGAATTCAGCTTTTCAGTCCTCATACACTGATGCTTCTAAAATAATTCTTGGTAATGAGCAAGGTTTTTGTTGCAAAGTGGGAGTGAGGGTTGAACGCACACGTTGAAGAAAACCCAAACGCCGTCACTCCATTTTAACTGGGAAGATTTTTTTTTATTTACCCGAGTACCACGTGTGAACATGCAAAAAAGATGTTGATCGAGGAACGGAAAAAGAACTTGAGCCCATTCTTTGGTTACTTTGTGAAGCTGGCAGGGATAGTGAATTCAGTGTGACTACCCATGCAAAGAAAACTTTTGCATGGCTAAGTGCTTATGCTTAAAACTTTGTACCATCAGATACTTCCTGTTGTCAGTTAAACCGAGTAGGCTGGATTTTTTCTTTTACATTAAAAAAAAACAACAAACCAAACTAGGCTCTGAAAATTTTTTGAATATAGTTGTGTCTCTCCACAGCCTCTCTCGTAGGAACTGCTCTAAAATGATAGTCTGCCTGAACGGAGCAAAAACCCTAATAAATATGGTGCATTCCTCTTTAAAAAGTATATTTATTTAGTAAGTTTAGAAACCACTCTGAGGTTAGGTTACAGCTATTGGGATTAGAGGGCGTCTCGTGGGCAGTTCAGACATCAAGCTATAGGTCCATGGAGCAAAGCTGAGCTGTTTCTAGCCTGATGTCTGAATTATGAATTAGGTTCATTCTAATTCCAATGGGGTAAACCTCAGAGCAGTTTATATACTTATGGCTAAGTGCTCCTAAAATACAGGCTATTTATTTAAAACATACATGTAAAATGTAATATCTAAAAAAGATGTCTGGCCTAGTGATGCTGGAGCACAGCAACCCAGCCAAATAAATCCTGAATTCTGACTTTGGAGCCCTCAGAAAGGGATATCACAGCTGGCTTTATGCCACCTTCTGATATTCCCAGCTAGGTCAGATCCCTGCTTGGCTTGGGAAGAACTGGAAGAGCCACAAGACCAAATTAATTTCCCTCAGCCCATGGCATTTGCTCCTCCTCAGCCATTCCTGTCATGCCAAAGCTGGGAGAGCCTCGGGTCACAATGCCCTCCCTTGACCACTCAGGAAAGTTCTATAGGCCAGGAACACCTGCAGGGTTGACTCCTCTCTCTTGATCACTGGAGTTCTGCAAAGAAGCCCAAATCTACTTTTTAATAGCATTAACAGCATCAGCAACTGCTTCCATGTGGAGCCACCCTGGTCTCTGAGCTCATCCCAGCAGCAATGCCAGCTGTGAACCTCTCACCTTAACCACCGTGGTCCTTTGACCCTGCTGCTGGCCATCAGCAGCCGTGCCAAGCTGGCTTCTCCACAGGGACTGCTCTCCTTGTGGGGCAGAGCACTGTAAGGCTCCTGCAGGAGCCTAAACCATCCCTCTGTCTACTCCTTTTGTTCAGGATACCCAAGAACCTAAAGGAAAGACACCATTGATGTTATTTTCCTGGGATGGAAGTGGAACAGAAGCTACCTGCTATTTTAGGACATCTGAACTGGCTCCATCACTAGGCAAAAAAAAAAAAAAAAACAAAAAGTCAGTTTACACTCTGGTTCTCTCTTCCCTCCTCACCATGCTCCTTTAATTTCCATTAGAGGAAATAAATGGGACAAAATACTTCTCAAGTAATTACTTCTGCCTCAGCATTAAGTAAGATGTAGAGAAGTCTTCTGGAAACAACCATTCCCTGGTTTGGTCAGAAGGTGAGGATCTTTTGCAGGTGCAGAAGCAGCAAATGTGTAGTGGACACAGAGGGCAGATTTCTTTAGATACAATCTTTAGATACAATCTTTAGAAGGATTCAGCATTGGGATGAAGAAGTGCATAATTAATTTGTGTGGGGATACTGAGGCCAAAGATCACTTCATACAAATTTCTAGGAGTTGGCAAAACTAAATGTCACAAGCAAGTTAGTGGGAGTTTAAAACTGAACATGGACAAATCCTGCTTTTATTGTTTTCTGCTTTCAAAAGAACTAAATCTCAACATTCTGTGTGGCAGCACAGCTCTTGGATGCCTGAGGCTGACCATGAGGCACTAAATATGCATGAGTGCAATGGGAATATTGAACTAATCCTTCTCCCCCAGCTGCCCAAATCCATTCAGGGATGCTTGGGAGGCAATACTTTATCGGGCATCACTGAATTTTGGGGTTGAATTTTGGGTTTCCACTTAGCACAGGAACAAGGAGTTGAGTGCTTTCAGTGGACTGTTGGGATAGCAGCAAACTTCCCATGTCATTAGGTAAGTAAGGAAGGATTTTGGAGAGTGCGATAAAAGCAGTGAAAAACCTGAATAGCGGATCTCTCTGTTTCACTCTGCTTTGACAGGCTGTTCCTGTGTCCTCAGAGTTCTCTGGATTAGCATTCTGAGGAGGGACAGCAGGTCCTGGAGGTGCAATGATCCTAACACAGCAGACACAATGCCTGGGGAAGGGCTCAGATTGCCTGAAATGTGTTAGAACCAGCTGCATGCCTGGAGTGGTATTTTTGGTTTTTTGCTGATGACCAATACGTATGGCCAGGGGAAAAATTCTCCAGGAAGGTGTCATAGGAGAATATGCATCAGTCAGAAAAAGGCAAAATTACAGTGAAAAAAAGAAATCCTGTTGTAACAGTTGACGTACCTATCAAGTGACAGCAAGAGTTTATTTTCCTTGAGCAAAAGTAATGGATAAACTTAGGCATAATCCTACCCTCAAGTGTTTTAATTCTGAACTTCTTATTAAGGAGAGACATCAAAATGGAAAAGTGCACACCCTAATGGAAACAATGTCATAAAACTGACAGCATTTCTACAAGGTAGGTTGACACCTAAATTAGCTAAGGATGGGGAAAAGAAACAAATGGAAAGGAAAGAAAAAGGTTTGGTATGAGTCAGTATTTTTGATATTTGATGAGTGTTTTCAAGTCTGTGTTTTAACAGCTAATTAAGAAACAAAGGGTAAGAGAATTAAGTTTGTTTTGTTCTGCCTTCCCTGTCTGTTGACTGGCTAATCAAGAAATCTCCAGGCCCAGATGGGAGTTCCTACCCACTTGTGATTTCTCTTTGCTCCCATGTTTTACTTGAAAATGTACTTTGTTAAGCTTGCAACTCCTCCTGTACCCTTGAAAACAAAAAGACAACTGCAGTGGGTTCAAGGTTCCATGTCTCTTGACCTCTTGATGTTGCCATTGCAGATATTGCTTATCTGCACAGAATACACCAATATACTTATTTATTCCATGCAATGACCAAAGTCCCACTGTAGGCTGATCTATACACAATGCTGATATGACCAGACTTGCTTATATAATGCCATAATTTCATTTGTAAGGAGGAAATTTTTTTCCTCCTCAAATATTTGTGGGTTATTAAAATCACCCAGCAAGCTAATGAGCCCCACAGTGTGTGTTTATGTGATTCCCAGTACATTTTCTTAACTTAAGCAAAGCCAAAATTGTGTAACTCTAGGAGCACCTGAGGGAAGAAAAAAAAAACCAACAACAAAAAAGCATGATTTAATAAGGTAAAGTTCCTTTTTTGTTGCCTTCTTGCTCCTGCTGGAGAAAGTCTTACATTTGTACTAGCCTACAGAATATATAGAAAATAAAGAATATATAGAATATATTGAGTTGTGGTATCACAGCATGGTCTGGGTTGGAAAGGACCTTAAAATCATTTAGTTCCATCCCCCTGCCATGGGCAGGGACACCTTCCATCAGACCAGGTTACTCCAAGCCCCATCCATCCTGTCCTTGGACACTTCCAGGGATGTGGCAAACAACTTTGCAATACTGCATGCAGAATATGGCATGCTGGGACGGAAGCTGCTTATGTGCAAACTGAATTTCTGCTTCATGATAAGTCAGGCTATGCCGTATTTCAAGTCTATGGATTTAATAAAACAAGAGGCTTCAAGATGGAAGATGATTCTGGAGAGCTCAGTTTAAATTCCTGGAATGTAATTTTTCTTCTCTGCTTAAATGAGAGTTTCTTTGTTTGGTGCAGGGAGCATGATTTGATTCCCTGTCTTCAAGGAAGGGGAGGAAGAAATATAGAAGAACTAGAGAAGAACATTCATATATACACACACACACACACAAGAACACCATAAAAAGGCATAACCATGAGCATGTTGTTTGGAAGGAAATTCTTTCAGATTCTCTCAGGATGTTCAGACTTTCAGTCTCCTCCACTCAAAAACTCAACTTGACAGGTAGACCAAGCTGGTATAGTTTTGGGATGATGAATCTAGGATTGAAACCACCTCTCTAAGAAATAGTAGAAAACCTCTCTGGTATCTCTGTCAGCATGTCTGATGTTTTGAGACAGCCTGGAAGATATTTCATGAAACTAGTTTCCATGGCTCATTGCTTTAGGTTGATTATTCATATTTTCCCTTCGTAATATTGTTTTCCTAAATGCATTTCATTCAACACAGTGTTTCTCTGGCAACAAATGGCAGCTCATTGTTGAATAGCAAGCATTGCTTTGATGATTTGAGTACTTCAGTGCCTGTTTGCATAGTAGAATCCTCTGCAGATCTAACACAGCCAGTTCCTTCTGTCAAAATTTTCAGGAGGCTGAGCTTTAAAAGTGCACAGCTTTCAACACCAGAAAGATGAGGGCTTCATCCCACAGAAGTGTTTGAGGTTCAAGAAAGGTTCTTGTGTCGTGGCAAGGCCAATGAAAACTAAAAGGCTTTGAAAAATATCTTCACACACGTGTGCAAAGACACCTTAGGACAGCTGAGAGCTGTCTGCTTAGGGCACTTGTGTGGGTTGGCAGAGAATGCCTTAGCAGAGACTTAAATCCAGTTTTTACATCCCAGCTGACAGCCCCAATCAGTAGGCTATCATCCACGCTGAGGTTATTTGGTCAGTGTCTCCTGTCTCATATCATTGTGGTCTATGGGTTTCCTCCTTCCCAGGCAGTCTAATCTCTGATACATGGTAAGAGGATTTCCATGTTAATTATTTTTGCACAAATAAAAAGTAATACCAAGATTTAAAACACAATCATTTTAATCTGTTTTGTGGTCCCCCCAGCTATTGAATATTCCTGCCTTTTTAAATATATGTATTTGGCCAGGCCTAAGACTCTGCTGGATTTCTTTGTGCTGCTCTACTGAGTCTCATTGACAGTTTATTTTGATGAAGGCTGGCTGTGAGTCTATAGCAGATCTGTAGCTTAGTCCTTCTGTCATTACAGAGCAGTCTCATTTATCTAAATAAATAAGTAATTTTTCAATGAAGCGAGGGTTCCAGGTGAGTGTCAAATCGCCAAAACTAGGCTTCACAGAAAAATTCCATTCAAAATTTAGAAGTAATTTTGAGAATCAAGGTTATGCTAATTAAGATGTCCCTATTAAGAACTCTGGTTTTATGTAAATGGTAATTTTGAAATTAAATATATGTTCAAAAGGCAAGCTATGGGTGTTTGTGTTTTTCTGCAGACACATGTGAGGTGAACATCCCAACCTGAGCAAAGAAGGATTATTGTTTTGCCTCTGAGAGAAAAATACATTGATGAACCTAACTTGATTTTGGTAGACAGGATAAACTTCAGGATTTCTAATGTTAATTTAAATGAGGATTCTTCCAACAGATCACTTCATTCTCACTAAACTATGTAATAAAATTTCTATGGGAACAAAGACATGCCACTTCAGAAACGCTGGCCACACATTCCTTGTAGTTTCTTACATCCACCTCCACCCAGGATGCTTGGAGCCCCAGCCCTTACCTCCTTAGTTTAGGAACATCCTTGTCATTATGGGCTCTTGGCTACCTGGCCAGCTCTTATCCCACCAGGATGAGAGCTGACTGTGGAGTAATTAACTGGACACTTCCATTTATCTCTTCATGCTGGATCAACATGGTAAAATGAAGGATATGTGCTTAAAGCACTTGGAAGGCAGTAAACCATAAAGTGGCATCTAATCAACCTGTGGAATTTTTTGCTGTGGGACATGGAGACAAACAGGTTGAGAGCCAGGGTAGGATTAAGCACTTGAATAGGAATAATACCTGTAGTTAACTTGTGAGGTTAAAGTATTATAAGGTTTATCAGTTCTTTTGCTTCTGGGCATAAACTGCCATCTCATCTTGTGAAAGAACTCATCTCTGCTCCTGCCTGTTGCTCAGGGCCTTTTGTGGGATGCTTTCCCAGGGTGTGGGGCGCCTGAGTAAGCTAGTGCCTGA
Organism: Anomalospiza imberbis; assembly: GCF_031753505.1. Lineage (NCBI taxonomy): Eukaryota > Metazoa > Chordata > Aves > Passeriformes > Viduidae > Anomalospiza > Anomalospiza imberbis. The sequence continues at coordinate 66,891,869 of NC_089685.1, forward strand.
GGGGAGGACAGCAAACCAAATGGTCAATAAAACCTGCAGTGGAGCACTGGGTCTGATCCCCCTGCTTCTGAACTGAGAGATTCCACAGCCCATATGGGAGGAAAGCAGCACAGCCAGTGGGCTGCCTTATATTAAATCATGTTCTCAGAAAATTGTCAAGGTTGGGTTGTGATTTATCATCCAGTCATTGCACAGCCACTTTTCCATGCAAGATAGAAACCCTCCATTATGTGTATGTGTCTTCTTAAAAGGAATTAAACCCTCTCACCATTATTATGAGATCACACTTGTCTGCACATTGTCTCTCTGTCTTTTTGGTAAAGAGAAGGTAGAAGAAAATGGCTTGAACATTCCTGCCTTTTTGAAACTTTCCATACTGTCTCTTCACAGACAGATTATATGTATGCATGTCATGGCTAGAAGTAAATGCACAGGCATTAACTACAGCAGCAGGTGTTTTGGAGATTTCTCACCTCTAGAATTTTTGCACAACAATTACCTGTTTGCCCTCAAGGATTGGGGTTTATAAAATGGAACACTTTACAAGCAAGTATGGTTCTGACTCAAAATCACACCACTTAAATGAGGGGTTTTGTTCTCAGACTTGTAGATTAAGATTAAAATTTTAGGTTCTGGTTGTATCAAAGTGAAACTTTGGATTTAGACTGCAAAACTGTGTTTAGGCTGCAGGAGAGCAGAGGCAGTACTGTTGGTGAGGGTGTTACACTTAAAAACAGGGTAAAGGGTGGCTCTCTTCAGGCAGACATACAGTGCCTTCAGATAGACTTGCAGGGGCATCTGATGGTCTTATCTCACAGAGATTAAAAAAGGGGAGAACATTCTGGCTGCTTTGAATTGTTAATGTAATCGCAGCGTTGCTGAGCAGTCTGGCTGAACCCAAAAAAAATAGACTGATGCTCTTCCTCCAGTTGGCTTCAAGGAGCTGGTCAAGGTATTAAATATGCTGATGCTGAAAACGGGGATAAAGGGATGAGGAACCCGATCTAAACACTTTTTTTTATTCCTGTACTCCATTTACAGCTTTATTCCTAAAAAGGGCAAGAGCTTCCATCCATGGAGCCCCTGCCCATCAGTCTGTCCATGAGTTCCACTGAGCTCAGTCCTGGGCTCCTAGGGTGCCTGAAAGGTATTGCTTGTCTCTTGTTGTCCTGAGCTGCTGTCTGGATTCCCAGCCTGTGCTCCAACCCTGTTTGTGATCTTGTCTCTGGTCTGAGCTGCAACGTTGCTAGTCTTGTCTTTGACTCTGTCTTAACCAGGTGCCTTGAGCTCCTGCATGGACCCCAGGTAGTGTGGGTAGCCTTGTCTCCAGCTGTCTCCAGCCCTGTCTCCAAGAGCTGCTGTGTTGTGCAGTAAACATGGAATAATCCAAGGTGCGTTTGGTGTTGTACCGTAGCTAGGATGTTATTGCCTGGCAAAGCCAAAGGCAGAGAGGAAGGCAGGGAGAGCTGCAGCTGGAGTGATGTGCTGGCTAATTCTCTGAGGACTAATTTACTCCCTGTGAGCCACCCAATGGCATCCAATTGCGCCTGTTCCTCTAGTTCAGACATGTAGCTGAACAATATCCTGATTCTAGCTCTGTGCCAGAAGGGCAGCTTATAAACCCTTCCCAGACAATGTACAACCTCCTTCTTCCTTCCCGTGAAACCTCCTGAGGCCTGACATGTGTGGGGGTGGTGGAAAAACAGAGGGAGAAGAGGAGGAAGGGTGAGAGGAGCAAATATCCATTGCCAGCCATTCCCCACGGAGAAAGAGATTGTGATAGTAAATGATCCATTTTATGGCAGAGAGGAAATGCCTTTATCCCATGAGTTGTGGCCCCTTCCGAGCACTCTGGCCCAGAGTTCTGGCTACCTGAGGAGGAGGGGGTAGGTCCCTGGCTGCACTGGCCAGATGAGAAGGCTGCAAGCTGGGAGGTGTTGTCCCTGGTTGATGTAAAACTCTTACAGGTGCTTCCTGCCACTGGCTCCAGCCCCAACTGCACGCCGGGAGGTGGGAGGCTGCAAGCAGATGATGTAGCTGTGTCTGGAAGTTCTCAGGTGGCAGATCACCCCTCAGAGACCACCACCACAGCGAGCACAGATCAGCACGGCAGGATGGGTCCGGAGCTGGGGGAGGCTGGAAACTGTAACAGGCTGTACTTTTCTGACCTGAAAAAAGGACACAGGCTGGCAGATTTAGTTTGTGGAATTTCTAGCCATAGTTGTTTCATTTTATCTGAAATGCACTTTGACCCTTGCCTTGAAATGAACTTTATTGACGCTTATCTGCAGCACATTTAAAGGATGGTCAAAAAGTTCCACAGGAAAGGTCTCTGTCATGATATCTCTCATGAAGTCCAAACAAAAAGAGGCTTATACCAGGTCTGACGAAGTTTGTAAGCAGAGATTTAACCCTTTTGCCAGGAGGAGCCTTTTCTTTCAGTCACTAGAGCTTTTTTCCCCTCCTCCTTTTTCTTCTTCATTCTATTTATAGCCTGCTCTGGTTTAAATTTCCTTGGCCATCAGACAAGTGAGCAAATCTTTTCTCTGCTGATCTTACGGCAGAGTTTGTTTATACATATACAAGATCTCTAATTACAGAGCAGTGTGATTCCCCACAAAACATCCCCTGGCCTCCACTCCCCAGATTCATATAGACATCTTTTCTGCAAGGCCAAACACACTTTTAGAGTTTATAGACAAAGCTGTTTTGTGTATATATGATTTTCTCTCTTTTCTTAACCCTTTCCTCACAAAAAGAAAAAGGAATGAAAAACAAGGAGACGGCAGCTGGAAAATCTTAGACTAAAGAGCAGATCACATTTCAAAACATTGTGATCTAAAAATAATAATTCTGTTTTCCCCTTCCCTCTCTTTCTTTCCTCCTCGCCCTTCTGTAAAATGTGATTCATTTTCTCTAAAGAAAAATTCCCATCCTGGGAATTTATGAACCACATAACACTTCAGTGAGACTGATTTTACTGCAAGACACAGTTCTGATTCTATGAATCGGATCTGGGCTGAGAGCAAGCCTGAGATCACTACTGTGATTTTTGCAATGTTATGTAACCCTGTCCGTGCATGCACAAAAATCTGTGTGTGGTAATAAGAGAAACGAAGCCAGAATTCGTGGCCATTTATGTTGGGAATCAGCCGCTTTAATGGATTTCACATTAATTAATACATTTCTGGGCTTTGTGGAATTACTTCTACCTCTCAAAGGACCCTTCCTACTGAAGTTTGTGGGTCTACCCTTCTTATATGAAGATCAGAGGTTTTCAGCTGTGTGAATTAGACTTGGGAGTTTGGGCTGTTGGTTTGGTTTTGATGTGTGGGTTTGTTTTTTTTTTTTTTTTTCACTTTCATTGGTGTTTTCAAAAGCAAAGAAGAATTTTGCACCTTTTCGAGTGCCACTCCGCTGCAGGTAAAGAATGTAACAGCTTGTGAGAGTGTAGCTAGAGCCAATAATAATTTGACTGACATGTCCTGGCATTGAAATGCCTATTAAACCTCACTCTGTCCTTTCAAAGTGGAGGTTTTAATGCTGGGCAGTTGTTTGAGCTGAAAATTCCTTCTCTTTATAGACCCAAAGAGCCTACATCCATGAAAGATTCTCAGAACGATCTAATATTTCTATGGATGATAGAATAAATCCTTCAGTGCTGCAAATTTTCGAAGCCATGGAAGTTTCCGAGCCCAGTACATGTTTCCATATGTAACACACACTTTTCCACAGAGAATCCCAAAGATTTCTTGGAAAACCATGGAGGCCGGTCGACTATGATAACGTGGCAACAGTTTTAGGAAAATACATATTTACTTTTAAGAATCTCTAGGAAACACAGCAAATTTCCCATTAGGGGTTAATTGTGGATTCTAGGAATTACAAAGTTAATTACAGAAACAAATAAATTCAGATATTTGATGGGCACGATTTCAATGACGAATGAGCCATCTTTATTCGGAAAAGTTTAACAAGATAAATACTCTTGTTTTAAGGCAGCTTCTTGATTTTATGTAAGATATGCACACTTTTAAAGCCAGCTCCAAAGCAAAATCACTGATATTCTTTCCATGGATTTGAGAGAATTCCAATAGGTGGGAGGTTTGCTCTCCTACCTACACTGCCAGTAACCAAAAGAGGTTTTTTAAAGAGCTGTTTATTACATGGTATGGTAGAACAAAATTTTTCAATACAACCCCCTGTCTCCTGCAGCTTGCAGTGCTAGCACAGGTTTATGGTGCCTGCTGGAAGCCGCCTGGGTTCTTAAGGCAGGATTTTAAATAGAGCATCTGTTTGTTTCCTTCTTTACACACAATGCAATAAAAGCTTCTAAATAAATAATAGCATGGAGAATAAATTAGCATCTAGAATATCCTGCAGAGTGAGAGACCACGGCCTTGGTTTGACACAGATTCCTATGTTGATTTCAGCAGGATTAAGGATGCCCTGTTACAGAAGGCACTTGTGTAGGTGCATAGGCACAGAGATTATAGAGGTTGATAGCCCAAGTACACCTTCTGCTTTCTTCCTGATTTATGGCTGGAACTTTTTACCTCTAATTGAGTAACATCATCAACTTCGTGGTGATTCATAAAGTTTCTACAAGTGTTTTGCAATACAATATCAGCACAGATTAATAAATAAATTAATCCTGGTATTTGCATCAGTGCTGTGTTGTTTTTTTGTCCCCAGAATACAGAGATGTGTAAAAATTTATGGTGAGATCTTGCATTCATGGATCTCTCTTGGCCATAAACCCACTGAAACAGGGATGAAACAGCACAGAGATAAAACAGCAAGGATCTGAACTGTCAGATCTTTGTAGACCAACAGAAAATTGGCACCTAACAGCTGTGCAACAGCTTTTATTCCCTTTGCTGAGAGAAGTCAAATGAAATTATTTAGGAGGGTCCAGCTGTAGGAACTGAGCCAAGCTGGGCTGTGTCCCTGTATTCATGTCATGGACAGAAGTGACAGGATTCTCCTGGGGCTGGCACAAAGGAGGCATAATTGCTCCAGAAGCACCTGCAGAAGGCTCTCAGGGGAACTGGGTTCCTAGAATTGGGGAGGGCAATGACTGCCAGAGGTATCAAATATTTGTTTATGTAATCCCTTCTCACTGATCCTCTGTGTGTGCACCCCACTTAGGACTTTGCATCTTACAACAGGAGGTGCTGCTGGGTGTCTGTGACTCTGAATCATAAATGATCAGGCAGAAAGACAGCACAGACAAATTTAAGAGAACCTGGCTTTTCTACAGTCCCCCAGTTTGCAAAACCCCACATTTATGGAGCAGAGAAAAGCAATTGCTCTCCCACAGCAGCAGCAGTTCCACACAAGCTACCTCACTGCTCTGCAATTTGCAGTTCTGTGGAGTATCTGCAGGAAGAACACTGAAATAGTCTTTGTGATGGCCATGAATTTGATTAATCATTCCCATAGTTGTAGTTCTAGTTGCATTCTGGCATTTCTATGTTTGTGCCACAAGCAAAATCATTATTTCCTAAAGCAACAATAATTTTTGAAACTCACTACACCTAAGTAAGCCTTTCTTGAGGAAAATATTATCTTACTTTTCCTTTCCAGCACACAGTGTAAATATCTAAAAAATATTTTAAAGTATTATGTATATGGTAAACTGTAAAGATTTATTTAGATTAGAAATCTTTCTTGTTTGGCTTGTAGTTTTTAAAATTGTTCTTTTAATGTGCAAAAAGTGCATTTATATAAGAAAAGGAGGGAAATGTAATATAATGAAAACTAGGCTGAATTAGGAAAAAATGAAGTTTTAGGATGCCACAGGTAATACAAAGCTGATGATTTCTTTCAGAGAAGTCAGGCCAGATTTCTCCTAAACCAACCTGAGTCTATTTAGTCCCAGTTGAGGTCTGGGTGGTCTCAGATGTCCCAGTCCTATTACCCCTTTCTACTTATGACTGCCCTCCTGATAGCCCTTTGGAACTCCACAGGGCAGGTGAGAATATATCCTGATGGATGTTTTCAGGAAAGGTTCTAGATACCTGTTAGTGTAATGTTCTCCTACTGCATGACACCTTTTTTCCATTGGTGGTTGATCCATGGTTGTGTTGGGATCACAGCAAATCTCTGAGGTTTGACTGGTGGGAACCGGGGCAAAACTTGAGCTTCATCACATGTGAAAGCTCTCCATCAAGGGAGCCCAGAGCAGCCCATTCAGCTGGAGAATGAAATCAACTCTGTAAAGATTGAAACTGAGGGGAGATGAACCCCATCTGAGCTCTGTTGTGAACATGAATCACAAAATTCAGCTTCCATGTCTCTTCCCAGTATAGAGCAGATGTGGGCTAAAACAGAGCTGATGCTGGTGATTTGACTTCTTTCATTAAATAGATTACTAATCTGCAATTAGTTTTTATATTGTCTAGATTATTTGTACCAAAAGTCCTTTGGGGATTTCAGTTCTGCGTTTCATCTGGGACAAGGAAAAGGGCGGGCATGTGGAAAACATGAATATAGGAATCTGCAGATTTCCCAGGCTCTGGGAAACACAGAGTCAGATGCCCCAACAAATCTGACAATACAGAAATTCTTCTTTGGTTTCAGGGATAGGCTTCCTCAAGCAGCAGTAGGAATATGCAGGTGTCATATTTCTGTGCCAGGAGAAGCAGCTACTCTCTGCCTTCCTGGGAAGAGAAAGATCAAGTATGCTTTCACACAGGATTAGGTGGTAGGGGAAAACATCCCAATTCCAGCATCAGAAATCTCTAGTGATACTCCAGCAAATGACAGCCAGCATGAAAACCTGTATCTTTATTTAAACACCTGTCGGTTATTCACACTTGAACTATATCCTGGGTGCTGAGTTCTTTCTTTGGTTTCAAAAATTCCACCTTTCCTACAGCAGTGTGTGCTAGAGATTGGAGCACATCTCTCCACTGTCTCTCCAGAGATGTACATCTCTTCAGGGAAAAAAAAAAAAAAAAAAAAAAAAGAAAAAAAGAAGAAGAAAAACACTGAACCTTCTTTCTTCCACACTAAAAGACCTTTGTCCCAAACCACACATGTAGATTTTAAACAGAAAATAATATGAAAGCACAGTGCTTCCTTTATAGCAGACCTTATGTGCCTTATGCAGCTTTCTGAGTTCCTGTGTCCATGGATTTATGATGTGCTCTACACTTTCCACATTCTCAGTGTTGTTTTCCCACATTTGAAGGAGAAATGATCAAGAGATTTGTGCTGGAGTGAAATTTATTCTGTCTTAAGCTGTGTAGAGGTTCCAAATTCACCACAGCATGGAAAACAGAAATGCTGTAAGCATCTTGGGCCCTTCCCAGGCATGCAGACACCGTGCCTTTTGTAGAAATGAACATTACATTCTTGTAATTACTGCTCTTGTCAGAACTGCTTTTGCCTCTAATAGATCAGGTATATATGAACTGAGAATATGCTATAATGCCCAAGGGGTCATTTCTGCATGGGAAAATAGCCCCCAGCCCAAGGAAAAGTTGCACAGCTCTGCAGAAGATGGAGTTTCTGTGGCCTTTCTGGTTATTAAGAGGTGAACCTCCAAGGGGATCTTTTGTTTAGGGGTAGGAAGCTGTAATTTAATGTTTTAAAAAATGCCTTAAAGCCCATTTTAGGGCTGTGGTAAACAGCATCACACTGTCCAGTTTCCTCTGTGTGTGCTGGAAACTGAGTGACCATCAAGGCTCAGGTGCTTCCACTATTCTTCTGTGAGGACAAGCTGGCAATGCCCTGCTTCCACAGCAGTTCCTGAAGGGAGCACTGCCAGGCTGGCCTCCAAGCTGGCCTCCATGCTGCCCAGCAAGGAAGCAGCTGAGTGACCCCCAGTATTCCTTGGAAACGTTGGTTGTTACAGCCATGGTTCAGTTCCTCATTGAGGAATACTCTAATCCTGCTGAAATTCCTCAGTGGTTTGCCAGCTGCCCTTTCCACGGAACAAAAAGAAGATCAATCACCAAACTGAGTGAGAGTAATGACTGAATTTCTTCTTCCTCCAAGATTAACAAAACAGACACACCAAAATAAAATGAAAACACTTACAATTACTCTTTCCTTAGATCACCTATTAACCAGCTAACCAGCTCCCAAGACACTTGCGTAGCTGGGATCAGCCCTTACTCAGGATTCCTGGGCATTACTTACACAGAAAGGAATTGAGACTTGATGAGGAACATCTCCTTATATATCTATCTGATCCTTGAGCAAGTAGTTCCAACTTGACAAGCCTTTTGCAATTCATAACTTAATTAGGCTGCCAATTTTTAACAGTGCTATTAAAAGATTACTGACCTCTCCTGGCTAATTTTAGAGATATCAATGTCATTTTGGCATGGCAAGGTAGAACTACTTTCTGATCAGAGAATACACATAACTCCTTAATGACTGTGCTAGTGCTTAACAGGCTGCAGATCTTTTTTTAGTAATAAAGGAAATCTTCCTGCCTGGAATTGTCAAACATGCACTAATGTTCAAACATTTGTATAAGACCAGTGCACAAAAAAGCCTATGATTTAAAGAAACATATAGACAGATAACCATACTTCATTCTCTTTCCTGTGTTTGCATATTATCCATAATTCATTATTAGCTCTCTAATCTGGTCAGAACACAATAGCAATCAATCAAATCTGAGGTGAGAACCGGTCTGGGGAATAAACATGCCTTACTTTGGCTTGGAGGAATATTGAGATTTGCAGTTTAATATTTTCCCCATTCCATTCCATTGCTTTTCCTTTTTGTTATTCTATGGGGATTTGTAGACTCCAGTTGCTGGCAGCTGCAGTGAAAATTGTTCAGTTTAATTCAATTTAGTCAGATTCTAGGCAAGCTCTAGGCTGTGCCTCTGTGGCTACTTACTTCATGGCCAAAGATGAAGTTCCCTTCCGCTTACCTGTCAGGAATATGCAGGATAGAATAATTGCCTTATTGGAGTCTCATTATATGAGACATTGATTTTTTTAAGATGGCTTTAATTCTAGAAGATATTAAAGCTAATAATCTATTGAGAAACTGAAGAAGCTTTTGTTCAAAACATTGGTTTATACTGTCAGCTGGTGATGGTGTAACTAATGAACATTTCTCACTGTCTCACTGTGCACTGGGGTTTCACTGAAACAAAAAGCCTGAAAATCAGGGCTGAAAACCAAACTGTTAACCAAACAACCTCCTTACCTGCCACTCAAGCACTGGGCTTCCAAATTCTACCTTAATGGAACAACTCAGAGTGTCAAGGGGAAAAGCATCGCTCCTGTGAACCTTAGTTACTTTGATCCTTGCTAAGCAATGGGCTGTGCTCAGCTGGTCAGACAACACAGGCACTGCTCTTTTTCTCTCAGACCAAGCAGTGGTGGATTCCTCTCTCCCCATCTCCTGCTTCCAAGGCCAGCAGAAGCTGCAGAGACAGCACATTCAGCTCCCTCCGGAAGGATGTCAGTGCTTTGCTTGGTTTAAAAGTTTCACCTCGCCCTATGGCCAGCGATGTCTCAGCATGGGCAGGCTCCCAAGGGAATTTTCTCGAGGTCTTCTTGAAGGAAAGATGATGTCAGAAATCTGGCAAGGGGAGACAGCCATACCTCGGAAACCAGCATGGTTTCACCACACCCATAAAAAAAATAGTAACACGGATGGTAAAAATAGGGTTGGAAATAAGGAGCTCAGTGCTGTTACCGCAGGCACAACACAAAAGAGAGCCAGAGAAACTGGCATGGAAACAAACTGTGCTGGGATCTGCACAGAGGCAAAAGAGGCCTCAGAACCAGTGAGGAAGGTGAGATCCAGTGGAAAAGCCCTGCTGCATTCTCAGTTGTTCTGGTACCTCACAGTAGATGGCACTGCGGAATTCCCATGGGCCACTGTGTTCTTGGGCTGACTCAGGAATAATGGAAAACTCCTCCTTTTCCTCTCCAAGGGGTGTGATCAAGGATATTAGAACTAAAAATTAACCTAAATAGAATCAGTAGCAAATAAGATAGAAAATGGGTATTTTTAATAAAACTCCATCCAACCATACAAACCCAGAAAACATTAATGGGAAATAGCCGTAAAAGCAGAATATTAGTGAGCATCTTTTTTATTTATCACATCAGTACTAAAGAGTCTATGTGAGTCTTAACTATTTGTATAAGGAACAGAAAACTAATGTTGATATCAAAAGGTAAATAATACATTCAGGAAGCAGCATAAAAAAACCCGTCCCGACCTTTCTTTACATTGACTAATGATTTTTGACTGGCAGAGGCAGGCAAAGCTGGGTAAAACCGTTCCATGACGGGTTTCCAGCTGGACCCCAGCTGCAGCCTCAAGCTCATGGAGGTCTGGAGCCCAAGGAAACATCACTTGCAGGGCAGTAGGACTTCCCAAAGCCTGGTATGAAAAGTGCAGTTTGGACAGGTAGGATGGAGCTGGTAGCATTACCTGTGGCTGTAAGGCCCCATCTGTAGAGGACTTTGAATCTTGAATTGACTAACCTAATTGACATCTTCCCCATGGTCTGGCTCAATGCACATAATTATTTCTGAGTTGTATTGTGTCCGCAGTGACTGTAGATAAATGGAATAAGGAGCTTGTGTTAGGTTGGCTTTTTCATGACACCCAATGCACTTAAAGTACCTTATTCTGCTGTCTCACTGCAATAATTCCCCTGAAAAATATTCCTTTCTATGCATGAATGCTATCTGTGAGTGTCTGTACAAATCAATGACATCAAATTGCCCTGACATTTTCTAGAACTGGGTTTCAATTTGCTCAGTTTAACCAGTCTGGTTTAAAAGCATATGCAAGAGATTTCCCTGCAGTCTTGGTATGAGTCTTTCCTGCAGCTTTTTGGTTTGGGTCTTTTTTATTGCCACTTCTTGTTACCTGTGTTTATGAAAAGAAGATGTCAGCCTGAAAGGAAAAGAAAAAAAGAGCAATTTTATTTAGTTTCTAGCTGGTTTGATGGCAGGACTGGCCTGTTTGCTAGTGGAGAACAATGCGTGAGCACAGGGTTACCCTTCTAACAGAAAGGGAGAGCTTGACAAGGAAGATACAAGGCCTCTTTAACCAGTCTGATGACAAATTCATGAGCTGTTGTGGTAAGACTTTTCAGAGTGGGAGTTTTCAAAAGTCTCCAGCTGCTGCTATTCTGTTTAGAGCACAGAAGGTAAAGCAGGAACAGCAGGACTTTTGGCTGGATCAATTTAGCCTTCAGTGCCCTGGCTGAAGAAAGCTCAGTGACCCTTTGCAAAACTCATCTTCTGTTTGAACAAGTGCAGTTGGAAAAGGGTGAATAGCCTGATCATGGCTTTTTCAGGAAACCATCATCTGTCTGTCTGAAATGCCTCTCCATGCTGTCATAGCTATTAACAGCCTTTCTTACTGTAAACACTATTTTCCTATCTTTATTTCTTGTTCATATATTTTGTATATATAGTAGTTCTGGTGTATAATTAGCTCAAGTGTATCCTGAGACACTTGACCACTTTTTCATCCTAGTTATATGACCAGGCAATTGATGGAGTAATAGAAATATTTCTTTCTCCCCATCTTTTTTGGTTTTTTAATAAGGAATGTTCGCCACAGGACCAAGGGCAATTCCTTTGGCACATTTGCCTGTGCTTTCAGAAAATTTATTTAGTATCGTTGTCTAGTAATGAATTCTCTGATTAATCTTCAGTAACAGCAACTTGAAGAAAAAAATACACAGCTTCAAAAAGTGTGTGGGCAAATTCATGGCAAAAAAATCTACTAAGGCTATTAAATACAAAACCAGAAAGTCCCTAAACTGCAAATTGCTGGAAGTTGGAAGAGTGTTCCAAGGAAGTATCACTGTATCTTTTGCTTATAATTTTCCCTGGGCATCTGCTTTGGCCAGATTTGGAGACAGGGTCCTGAGCCAGACAGATCGTTGGTCTGACTCACTGCTGTTACAATTGTACAGAAGTGTCATGAGAGAGTTGTGACAGATGCAGGGATGCAGGTGAAGAAATGTTGTGGGGGTTTTTGGTTATAAATAACTCATCTTTTTTTTCCCTTTTATTTCCTTCTCTCTTTTTTTTTCCCTGCTTCCTTCCCTCAAGTAATTAGTTTGGTGTGTTTTACTGTGAGAAGCCATTTTGCTTTAGTCATTGTTTTGCCAGAGCTGACCTTTGCAAATCCAACCTAATAGCAAATGTTGTGGGGAAAGAGACATCTCTCTATCCCTGGAAGAATTAAAGTTCTCCGTGAGAATTCACTGCTCTGATCCTTTGTGTAACCAGTGTTGCTGCTGAGCCCCTGCTCTCTATTAGCCTCCTGTGCAGTCGAGGGTTTAACTTGGCAGAGCTCAAGGTTTTCAGAGAAATTGGTGCAGCTCTTTAACCATCATGATTGCCAGCCCACATGCAAAATCCATAAATATCAAAAGTCACAGATACTTTGAAAATCCATGACTCACATGACAGCTGTGACAAAAATGCAGTCCTTCTTATTGCCTTTTTGTTTATGGTCTTTCAGCCATTTTCCAGAAGTTCAAGTCAATTTTCAAATAAATTATTAGAGTTTAATTGCAATACATTGAAATCTTGGCTAAAACTCAGATACAGTTTTGTCTGTGTTCATCTATAACTCTTTTGAACTACAGGATAATAAAAATAAAAATATATTTTTTACTTCAAAAGTCTTTATTTTATATATTTATTTCATTTATTTAGTTTTTAAGAGTTCTTCTTGCATGTCTGGTATGCAAGAACTTGAACTTATGTATTTTATCACTCTTTCTTTTAAATAAACTAATATGAATATCAACCACTGCTAAAAGTGTAAAGTCTTCAATCAGTTGTGTGTCTTCAAGCATGAGTGATGGTGGATCAAAAAAAAATTGTGAGGGCTGTCAACATAGATGTCAGTTCATGAACAAATTCAACTATCACAGGTTTTGAGGCCTCACAGAGGGATCACCTCAGTCTGTACTAATGCCACCACTTTATGCTGATATCAGCAGCCATTTAAGTTCTTAAATTAAGTTCTTAAGAAGAATTATCTGCGCAATAATCTGAACCGCACAAGGCCCATTGTAGCTCTTATCTGGGAAGGGAGTGAGGGCATAGAGGGAAGGTCTCCCAGTGCATCCTGTCCTGGGAGGTGTGAGCTGTGCCCTTCCCTTCCCTTCCCTTCCCTTCCCTTCCCTTCCCTTCCCTTCCCTTCCCTTCCCTTCCCTTCCCTTCCCTTCCCTTCCCTTCCCTTCCCTTCCCTTCCCTTCCCTTCCCTTCCCTTCCCTTCCCTTCCCTTCCCTTCCCTTCCCAGAACTTCCCAGAACTTCCCTTCCCTTCCCAGAATTTCCCTTCCCAGAACTTCCCTTCCCTTCCCAGAACTTCCCTTCCCAGAACTTCCCTTCCCAGAACTTCCCTTCCCAGAACTTCCCTTCCCTTCCCAGAACTTCCCTTCCCTTCCCAGAACTTCCCTTCCCAGAACTTCCCTTCCCTTCCCAGAACTTCCCTTCCCAGAACTTCCCTTCCCAGAA